>NC_064645.1:413770856-414080231 GCF_023864345.2 Schistocerca serialis cubense
GTCAACCTTTGTTTACCAGACTGCTCAAAACAACTAGAGTGGAATGGTACATTCTTATTTTAGAGAAATTGACCATAGAAAATCTCAGGGCAGGTCAACTAACAAGGGGAGGTCACGACGTTTGGAACGCGGATTTACTGCAAACTTCGTACACTCTTAGTACTCCCTGAGGACAGCAAAATGTGTAAGCAGTAGCGCGTACTTCTCAAGCGTTACTGAGAAAATCGCAAGATAATTTCGGTCGCCAAATATATACCTGTGCGTGGCCGTTTTTACCATGAAGCGCCGGCACGGTATCTCAGCGTGTTCGGTCAGAGGGTTAGCTGCCATTTATAATAAAAAAAAAAAACTGAGTTAATCGATCATTTAGGAACTTAAACGGATGTCTTACGACGTCCACCCCGAGCAGATACTACGAACAAAAGCGAACAAAATGAGATAAAAAAGTGGTTAGTGTTCAAGCCCCGTAATCCCTGGAACACAGGATCGAATCCCGTTCGTCAGCTTTATTTTTATTTCTAACACAGTCATTTTCTTTACAGTTTATATTATAATAGATCTAAAGGGAAAAATACGTGTAATCGGATGAACTTTTGTTAAATTTACAATGTTATTTGCCAGTCTACAAATTTTTACTATCACAAAAAATATAATATTCATAACTATCGATTAGTAAACGACCAAACGCATAAAGTGATACTGAAAATGCATGCTTGTTCGCGATGTGAGAAATCCCTTATATCTGGAAGGAGCCCGAAACGACTTGTTACCTCCAAGTTTTGGCCGGCACAGACGGCATTCAAAAGATGTACAATTTATCGTCGCTTTCGACATTACGAGTACAAGTTTCAGGATAGTATTTTTCGTAAAAACATGGAAAACATAAAAGTTCAACGGCACCAGCGGCACTGAATAAATGCTATATTTCCGCATATGCAAGGTCAAAAATGGTTCAAATAGCTCTGAGCACTATGGGGCTTAACATCTGAGGTCATCAGTCCCCTAGAACCTAGAACTACTTAAATCTAACTAACCTAAGGACATCACACACATCTATGCCCGAGGCAGGATTCGAACCTGCGACCGTAGCGGTCGCGCGCTTCCAGACTGAAGCGCCTAGAACCGCTCGGCCACTAGCGGCCGGTCTTTTGAGGCTTTCCGTGGAAAAACAAACCTCGTTAACATTTTCAAAAACCTCTCTTTCAGCTGATAATTTGGAAGCAAACTATGCATAACGCAACATTTCCTTAAATATCGGCGCTGATAACTGGTCGTGCAGTATCCAGTGTATTTTAATAGCGTCTTCAGGAGAAGCAATTTCTCGTTCTCTTTCGATTAAATATGAACAATTTTGAAGACACGGACAAGCATACATTTTCAGTATCAGTTTACGCGTTTGGTCGTTTACTAGTTATAGTTATGAATATTATATTATTTCCCATTAGATAAACTGTGATATAAATAGTAAAGAAAATGACTGTGTTAGAAATAAAAAAAATGACGAACGGGACTCGATGCTGCGATCCAGCGATTATGGGCCTTGAACGCTAACAACTCGGCTGCCGCCGCTTTGGGATGCCAACGGCGATGCGCAGGTATATATTTGACGACCCAAATTATTTTGCGATTTTCTCAATAACGCTTGAGAAGTACGCGCTACTGCTTACACATTTTGTTGTCCTCATGGAGTACTACGAGTGTACGAAGTTTGCAGTAAATCCGCGTTCCAAACGTCGTGGCCTCCCCTTGTAAGACTCTCACCAAAATGATTTACAAATACTGAATTAAAACGATTACAGCGATGGAACCTGAGGAAGAACAACACACAGATCAGCCCTCAACATGGTCCATGGTAATCGATTCGAAATATGACCAATTTAAACGTGTAGTTCTGATTAATGTACCTCCAAAGACCTACCTAACGTACCTACACAGACCTCGCTACTTCCACACATTTCACAAACGGTTGCGTCTAACGTTTGTAATGAAACAGTGTTGCTTTCGTTAAGGTAACCTCCAGCTCTTTCGGATCGAACATCCGTAAACAGCAAACACAGCAGACTTTCTGGGAAGGAGAAACTAATCACAGCACTACTACTTCATCAAAACAAGGCGCAGCATCCCCAATCTCACCAAAATATTTTATGATTCAAAAGCGAAACGGCACTCAAAACCTCCACACGCTCGCCGCAGACAAATTTCCAGAATCCAATTGCGACCACAGCCTCCCAAAAACAGCGCCTTCGCGGAATGAGGGGTGTGTTCTGGAAAAGACATTTACTATCAACTCCAGACAGCGGAAGTAAACCGGTCTCTGCAAGTGCTCCTTCTAATTCGGCCTGCCTGTTCAACCGTTAACCTTCGTACCGGTTAAAGCTCCTCTCGCGAAGAACCACCAAAGATTGTGAGCGTCTATCTCGGTCTTGCTATCGATTGATCGGTTGGAGCCGGCGCGGCTCGAAAGCCATCTGATACCCTAAGCACTGTCTCCTGCTTCCTTACGCATCGACTCTGATTTATTATAAGGATCATTTGGTCTAAGAAACTGATTTGAGATTAGTTATGAGTGCATGCCTACAATATTCGTAGGTGCTTTCCACTGCGCCATACTAAACAAGCTTCCAGTTAGAAGGACAGCTAATAAAAATGTGGTACACAGTTTTTAATATCTAACATAGTCCCAAGGTTTTTTACCGTCTCTCTCGACAATATACCCGCATCTGAAGGCATTTGTTGCTAGGAAACATGTTGAATATAACTAAGAAGTTACGGAAGTTGCTGGTGATAGGTAGATACTTATATATCTAACAGGCCGCTATTTGGCGGTGATATTTGCTCACTGAAAATACTCTATGAAATGTCAATTACACTAAATTCACACATGCAGTGGCTTGGGTATGAGGTGTTCTTCCGCGTAACGCGTTTCAGTACGGAACTAGTTGTAATTTCGATCTAATAGCGCTTTCGCTATCATGTTTTCTTCGTTGTGTCGCCGAGGCATTAGCGCTGTATTTAGCTTTTAATGTGACGGGAATGATATCATGACGTTATAAGCAATGTGGTGGACTTGGATACCGTTTAGCATTCTTCTTACTAACGATTGTCAGTTAAGTGTTTGTTCAGTTCTCCAGTTGTGCTTCTCATCTTCCGGTGTCCGAAGTGTTCGGTTGAACTTTTATTGTCTGTTTATGCCCTCTGTCCTAAGACTTCGCTTGGCAAAGAACGTTATGCACTGGTGGTTGCGATGCGCCACTCAGTTCTGTTCTTATATGGATCAGTTTCCGCGCATAAATGACCATGGTTGACCATACGCGTCCAGTAAGACCTCAGTGTTGATTTCACTAACCGCTCTAAACACTGCAGAGATAAGATCTTATGACACAGTCTTTAATTTTGAATAATTGGAACCGATATAGTAGCTTGACAAGCAAACGAAGGGAAGGGAACATATAATGTAAGTCTTAATCACTTTGAAATAGCGACATACATTGCATATGGACAGTATAGATCCTAGACACATATTTCTTTCGTTATCGCAGCAATAGGTACTTTTATCAGTACAGAATGAACCTATTTTAGAACTGAGACATTGTTACGTAAAATAACACTGAAATACTGAATGAAAAGATCCTGCTGAGCATTGAAGATGCATAGCTACTGTGATGGTGTTATTTGTAATTTTTGTAACTAATGAACATTATCTTTACAAAGAATTGATCACTGGCCGAAAATGAGTTTTTACACTTATGTCTCCTGATAATTTTCTACGTGAAGAATTTTTCAACTGATAGTACTTCAGTGCAATGTAACAAAAACATTATCTTGCACCTTTGTTGAAAGATAATTTTAGTTGGTCACGCAGCATGAATCAGTAAAATTGCATGTTCTGAACATCACACTAATAATCTTTTTTGTAGTAACGGAAATGTGCACAATATCTTTTGTTGTCTTCTTCTGCAGCTGTTTTTATTATGCTTGTCAATTTCATAAAATAGCTGGCAATATGTACACAATCTGATGCTTTGCTTAATGTGGCAATAACAATTTTAAGCATTTTAAATAGGCCTGCATATAACTAACTTATGATGTGAAAATGTTGCTGATTAAATATCACAGTATGTGGAAAGGACACAATAAACATCTACTGAAATAGCAACACTTCTATAAAGCTGGTTGCTTTCAAACACTTAACTTGTGCTACGTAACTTGTGCAAGAGGACCACGAACCATGAATTTTACAATACGTCCGTCACTATAAGAAATATAACATACTGAATTACACCATGTAAAGAATTACTTCAGTCCGTTTGTGGTATTGGGCAACGTACTGAAGCCTCTGACGAGATTTTGCTACCGATGGATGGTTTAGTAGCTTTTACAAAGTGGCTTCCTCGTCGTGATTCCCATCGTAATATTTGGGCAGTACATTGGGTAATGCTGCAACGTAATGTCTGTCACCTTCACAGCAAACAGCGACTTCTCACTGGCCCTCGTAATAACATTACCCGGCGGTGGTTCGGGTCCTCCCCCGGGCATAGGTGTGTGTGTTTGTCCTCAGGATAATTTAGGTTAAGTAGTGTGTAAGCTTAGGGACTGATGACCTAGGCAGTTAAGTTCCATAAGATTTCACACACAATAACATTACCACTTCTGCTTTGTTGACAAATAGCTGCTTAATATTGTAGAATCACGTATAGCCATAATTTCCAGTCTTTCCAAGGCCGTTTAAGAATGATTGTGCTCATTTTAATCACCACACAATATAGTACCTGGGCGTCCACCACACGCTACTTCACAACCCTTCCGACTCACGAAGAGGAATCTTCTGGAACTTTCTGTCGCAACGTTCCTTCCGCCCTACTCTACCGCAGGTAATTCCCTTTAGATTTCAACTTCAACGTAACGACATGACTCGTTACAGCTTTAATTACAAAGGTTCATAATACTCTTAAAACTAAGATATATTGAACAACATATAGAGATTAATACAAAAAGCATTATTTACAGCAATACACTTCAAACACATTTACAGATTATTGGTTGCGCACTTCACAGGCTGGTGGCAGCACCGTACATCGGCGGGATGCTTCACTTTACCCTGCTGCCATTAGATAGCATATGTGCCATCAGCGCTCTGTCATCTCACTACTTGCTTTATGCAGGTTTTTACAGCTACCCTGTTACTGATCGCATTTTTTTAGTTATGACGGAGAATGACGAAATAATTTCTACGCAATGAAATGGAACAAGTGTTATATTTACGTGTGCATCACGACACCTCACCATGATGCGAGAATAAAAGGGTTTGCCAGACGAAAATGTAAGTAAAAACCAATATAGGCGCGAAATATCGCGACAAACTAAATTACATTTTGGATGATAGGTTAACTCCCAGCAAAATTTCTCATCAACATAGTTTGGTTGCAGTTGACAAACTACCTGTAGTATATAATACACGAGTGATCCGGAAAAGTCATGCACACCTATTGTAAAGGAATTAACATAAAGAAATGGACTACTGTTTGAACTAAACATCCACAGAATTTTGTAATCATTTAATAAAAATGTTGAAATTACAGAATAAATTAAACGGAAACTCAATAATGATGGCACAGTGGTGCTGAAACATGTGTGGGTACTTGCAAAAATGGTGTTTTGTATAACAGGCGGACTTCACATCCAACAACTCCTACACTGTGTGGCATGTACTTGTACCGCTACATAGTACAGTACACTTCTCGAAGTGGAAGTAATTTTGAATTATTCAGACTGTTGTCATGTTATTTGTTTTAATTTGAAACGCGTAAGTACTGTGTAGAAGTGGTTAGCATCTACCAGCCCCAGATTTCAATTATTTCCGGTGGCTGGCAACTCACAAGCAATTGTCGGTGTGCTTTTGTAGAAAGTCTTGTGTGTTCCTGGTCTGTTTTATGTCGTGCGTTAATGGGAATTGGTTCCGTTGTGACGAGGCAGCGAACCTTAGTCGCACAAGTCGGACGTGCGTTGATACTCAAACGAATAGAATTCTTCCTGTAGTTGGCACCCACTAGCATTTGCCGCAGCCGGTTTGTTGTGTCAGTAGCGTGTGTGTTCCCTTTTGTTGGAATCACACGTTCGGGAGTAGGTTATAGCTCCACCGCAAGTGCCTTCACTGTGAAGTGTGATCGCGAATGAAGCACACACGTCTCACGTGTGTTTGCTACCTCAACCACTGCCTTATAATTTGGCTGTTAATTGTGTTTCACTTAGTCGTGTGAAGATCGTGTAACTGCTGTTCGAAATCTGGTCGATTCAGTGTCTTAGCGATTGGACACAAGTAGTGTTTACTGAGGAGGAAACCATTTACAGGTTCCCGGTGGATGACGGGAAATTATCGCGTGTGTATGCTAAGCGTAATGTCAGCCATCAAAGTGAGACTGGAGGTACTACTGTTCGTTAGATGTCCACTTAGTGGCGTGACCTGTGGACGTGTTGCTTGTAAGAGCTGCACCTGACAGTATTTTATTTGTGTGGTTACATTTTAGTTCGCTATGATCTTGTTGTGCCTGCATGGACGTATGTAGGCGCGTATAATAGTGTTACCGATATGCTTCCGTACATTGTTTTCGTGTGTTTCCATTGTAATTTGGGGATAACTTGTCTGTCATTCTGACTCCGAATTTTTGTGCATTTTGACTGCTTTTAAAAATTCGAGGACCTTGTGGCTCATTGCATGAAGATGTTATGTTCTTGTCCAAGTTGTTTGTTATGGGTATCTCCACAGTTAGTTGAGCTAGTGTAGTACTAAGGAATAACAGATGTTTCAAATAACTTCCGGGAATTCAGCCAGGTAACACTTTCACCGACCGCCGATATTTCGGCTGGAGAACACCCCGCCATTTTCAAGGCAAACTGCAACGGACAGGCGCCTGTCGGTGAAAGTGTTACCTGTCTGAATTCCCGGAAGTTATTTGAAAGTTGTATACGCTAGGAGAAACTCAGGTATCAAATAACAGATGTGTTTGCTGTAACCGTCGTCTCCGTCTCTCAGTGGTGGTCTTTAAATCCTACGACAAGAGTTGTACTCACTTGGTGGTGCCTGAGTAGTCTAAGACGCACTTTACCATTGTAGTGAATCTGATTTTCAGTTATGGCTGGAAACTGTTTAGTTTTAAAGGGGCTCAGTCCCCGGTATAAACTGAAGCCTGGTTTAAGTTAACATTACTGCCTGTAAGAGCAAACATAGTTTGATAAAGGACCTAATGTCATAGTAGTAAGTAGTGCCAAACTGATTAAGGTACTAGTTCCGAGTTCACTGCCGGCCGGAGTGGCCGTGCGGTTCTAGGCGCTTCAGTCTGGAACTTGGCGACCGCTACGACCACAAGCTTGAATCCCGCCATGTACATGGATGTGTATGTCGTCCTTAGGTTAGTTACGTTTAAGTAGTTCTAAGTTCTAGGGAACTGATGACCTCAGATGTTAAATCCCATAGTGCCCAGAGTCATCTGAACCATTTGAACCGATTTCACTAATTTGAGTAAGCTTGAGAGCGGGTTAGAGCGGCCGCTGTTTGCTTGTACTACTTTGGAATGCTAACTGGGAATCTAGAGAAACGTTAGTTATGTTACTGTTTCGAAGTGAATGCTCGTTTGTGTCCATTCTGGCTATTTTTAATGTTCAAATTTTAATGTGACCTGATTTTAATTAATGGATTTCCCATTTACTTTAATGGCAGCGCATAATGAAATCCTCAATAATAGGTATGAAGTCTGAACTTATTAAGGTTTTCCGATTAAGTTTTATTCCAGTGCTTCAGCAATGTATTGTTACTTGGCATTTTTTTAAATGTCATCAGAAAGTAGTGATTTGCCTTGCAGTGTGACCAAATCACTTACTCAGTTCCGTTACACAGGAAGATTGATCCACTTTTCTGCTTCTTGCTCCTTCGACAGCTGATAGATTGCGAGCAATCGTTCCCACCGACGCCGCTTCACTATAGGCTGTACTGGTCCTTGCTTCGAGCATCTGGGTAAATGAAGGGACATCGGGAATCTGGACGGAGGCTGCAACCAGCCAACTGTTGATGTGCATTAGAAAAAAATAAATAAAAATAAAAAGTAAGGGCAAAGAAGCTTTACAATATATTTGGTCAGCCCTGAACATCCTAAGTCTTCAACGTCCAACTCTCCAATGCACCTTTCCTAGCCCCTCTGCAAGATTCATTAAAAATACAGTTTTACATATTAGAGTTCAAGGCCATGTTCAGATATATTCGATTTTCACTAGTAATTATTTACGCCCTTAAGCAAAGCCTGAAACCAATCAAGCACATACCTAGGGAAAATGTACTTTTATATTAAAACTATCGTAAATTATAATTATTACGGTCTAAAATCTAGAAAGCATTTCAGTTTTAATGAATAGAACGACGGACTAGAATTTTACACAAAAATAAACACAAAGACGATACGCCAGTTTACAGTCACCGAATTTTACAGCAGATACAGTTACTGGGAGCATTCCGGCACGCACAGGCACTTAATAACTTTTCGGGCACAGCCATATTACAAGCGCTACTCCGAACTGTAATATCTCGACTGCATGCAACAGTCATTACGCAGCAGTGAGAGATCTGTCACATTCCAAATTTTACAGACAAGTAATTGGTATGAAAATATCCTCATCATTACGATACAAAGCATAACACAAGTCCTACTGTATAGAGGACTACTGGCGGAATGTAATGAAACACGATGTGCAGTACTTCGCTCGTTTTCGAGCTAACAGAATCCTGCAAACTATTTCGAAATGTCTGAGAGGTCTGTTTCACACAATCTGACGAAAATGTGACGCTGTCGTATTCTGAGTGAATTTACAAATAGTGACTTTCAAACAAGTCTAATTTCCAAGTGACTCAGTTTAGCTGAAATTACTGAACAAGTTCTCCACAGGTACGAGAGATCTGATAAATGAAACTGGAAGGATAAATGATACTGGAAGGACCTAACAAGTGGATAAATTTTCCTCTTCAATCAGAACTGCTGCGAGGTAGTACCAGTCGGTGCCGTTTCGCAGTCGGTACGTCTGAGTGACATATTTTCGTACCCTCTGTGCCCTTGTATAGCAAGGGTGTGCAATCCTCTGACTGTGTATCAGACTTTCTTCAACATGTTTTACACTGTTTTCTCAGTTTAAAAGATTTATCACGGTTTATAGCAATTTTAGTACTCTCTTCGTAATACCTACTGAGAAAACTACTTGTTCGCTATTGTAGTCTGAGTTTTCCATAGTTGTGTTCATTCGGTAACAGTATGCATTGGGCCACATTCGTTTTCCTGCAGTTGATACAGTCTGAATCAATTCTGTACGTTTCTTGTTGTGCTTACTTACGTGAAATACAAACACTCTCAAAAATGGATCATGCGAATCATGTTTTCATAGGTAGCTCGAGCGGACTGCTCGCGCTGCACATAGCTTTGGAAGTAACCTCTAACAGCGAGTATGGTATCTAGATTGAGGAAAGTGATAACAGTGATGTAGATCTTGGTAAAACTACAAACACGCTTTCCACTGAGCTGAATAAAATCAGTGGTACAGATACAGGTATTGATGCCGAAAATAGCTTAGAACAGAGCCATCAGAAAAACTTTAGATTGCTGTAACGTTCTCTGCAATAGACTGTAGGTCCAAGCATACTTCGACGGTCGTTCAGTCACAAAGACCAATATTTTTCAGCCGCTACTATACAATTGTGGAGGAAACGCAACTTCCTCGAAGATAACGTCAATTTATTGACAAGTGGTATGACAGGTTTATCATTATACAAATATATGATCACACCTTAAGATCACGTGAAACAGCCACCTCACAGTAATGGGCCCAAATATCAATACAGAGTGTATCTCGCTATGGCGGCTACGCAGGCGTATACTCACGCATGCGAACAATCGTAAAGGTGCCGAATGCAATCCTGCGACAGACTTTCTCAACGATCTTGTTCCTACTGATGTCTACATCTACATCTACATGATTACTCTGCTATTCACAATAAAGTGACTGGCAAAGGGTTGAATGAACCACCTTCAGGCTCTCTCTCTACCGTTCCAATATCGAAGGGCGCGCGGAAAAACGAGCACTTAAATTTTTCTGTGCGAAACCTGATTTCTCTTATTGTATCCTGATGATCTTATCTCCCTATGTAGATGGGTGCCAACAGAATGTTTTCGCAATCGGAGGAGAAAACAGGTTATTGAAATTTCATGAGAAGGTCCCGTCGCAACGAAACACGCCTTTGTTTTAATGATTGCCACTCCAATTCACGTATCATGTCTGTGGCACTATCTCCCCTACTTCGCAATAATACAAAACGAGCTCCCCTTCTACGTAGTTCTTCGATGTCATCCGTCACTCCATCTGTTGCAGATCCCACACCGCCCAGCAATACTCCAGAATAGGGCGGACAAGCCTGGTGTAAGCAGTCTCTTTAGTAGACCTGTAATTCGGCAATGGTCTTTGCAAGCTCTACGGAATGAGTAAGTTCCCACTTCATCGTTTCTCACTCTTGTTCTGTTGGCGAGAGCTATGATTATTTTGCTGGCCAGGTAGCTGCTGTACAACACGAATAGTAAGTTATGTCACAGCAGCCGTATGTTGACGTTTGTTGCCCTATTGGAAAAGCACATTACCTTCCTGTCGAATAAATGACAATAGAACTGGGATAAAAACCCGTAGAATGCAGCGTGCACGGTTTACGTTAGCCTCCAAAAGCACCAAATGTGAGAGCAAGCTGTAACCGATGATTACCGACAGCATGAAGCCTAGGTGTTCTGGGAGAATGTGTCGGTGACTAAGTCCACGCCTTACACGTGTATGTCCTCACTGGCACACCGACAGACCTTATTCTCATCACTGAAGACAACAGAGCTCCGTCCCGCTCCCGAATCGGCCCTTTCACGACAGCGTAGCCATGTTTTCCGTGTCATGGTATCAATGGTAGCCTGTTCAGAGACACACGTGATGTTGGTCCTGCTGCAAGGACACGATTCCTGACGGTCAATGGTGGCAAAGCAGGTGCTACATGTGTCGGTATTTGTTCCCTGGTTGATGTCCACCCAGCCACCACTGCTCACGCATTGTGCCAGTTTTGACGTGCGTTTGAAGCAAGCAAACGTGTGGAACATTGCGTACGAGTGTGGGAGTGTTCCAGAGACCAGGGCTAAGAGTAGTCACATATCAATCATACATTGTGTTCAGCATTTTCGGCAATCTGTTGATACACCCATCCAGTTTCCCACCGGCCCACTATGCGACCCAGTTGAAATGACTGGGATTCTTCAACTGGAGTACATACATATAGCTGGGGCATGGTTGTACGCTACAATGAAACACAGCGTAGCGACCGTCTGCAGGGTAAAAACATAGGGTGCACAGACTGCCTCCTGAGAGCCATGTGATCACTGATGACTGTGACAAGTGAATCACTAACAATGCAACCCCTCAATCTGTACCCTCGTGCAGGATGCTGCATTGTTTTCCGGCAGTTAGTATAGGAACGTGCTTTTAGGTGCTTCAAATCTCATGTTTCTTCTGGATATATGCAAAGCTTGCACCTGTACCAAGAGATGAAAGAGTGAAACATGAAAATGGCGTCTACGCAGGTAACTTTTTGTAAGCAACGTGTTGAGATTGGTATCTTTGTTGCGGCCAGCTATAAATATCTGCGTGCAGTGTATGGTAATGAAGCAGCTCATATCACTTTTGGGCGATGGGTGATCTCTTTAGTTGGTCAAGGAGGGCCTGTCACCTTACAGAAACTTTGTAAACATTTAAACTCCAGTGAAGGCTAACGTCCTGCTGTCCAGTTGATGCTAATCGCAGCAACTCCCACGCCATCTGGCAAAGCTCCTGTTCGCACTCTGGCACCATACCTTGGAGGCCAGTCCTCAAACGGCAAATTCGTGGACTAACTCGTACTTTCTCAGCAAATTCGTATCGGGGCCGTCTGTAACTGCCGTTCCTGCATCACACGAGCAAAAGAGTGTAAAGTCGCCGAAATATCACCACCACCTTAAGTAATAACAATACGCCAACGTAACGGTCAACCATGCTCTACTACCATTTGAGGCATAGGAAACACTGATAGTGGGATATGGCTGGGGATTGGGTGTGCATAAATCCGTAATAAGATTTAATACATTTATGAACAAAGCAGATCCCATGAATAAAGTCAAACACACGTAAAACAGCCAGTTCTCAAATCAGCACGCAAAACTCAGTATCTAGTAACATACCAAACACTAAAATCCTTTTCTCTTCAGAGTAGCTTCAGTTTTTCACCAATAAGGAGAACACGACACAATATACAAGCATACATTATGTAATTAATCATACTGGAATAGACTGACAACAAGAAATACTATTTCAGGATACAATAAAATAGAAGGATAATAACCCAGCAGAAACCGACACACCAAAGCCTCAAAATAACACTAATACAGTCAGTTAGCTAAAGTGACAGTTAATAAATAATAATAACACGCGGACCCAGGCCATCCAGGTCGCATAAATCAGAGCTGTAATTCAACCAGCACCAACAGTAAAATACAGAAAAGCGAATTCATCGAGCACAGTTAACAATAAAATACATATCTTTTAGGATTTAACGCACGGGGCACTGCAGTGATGTTGCCACTATGGCAATACAAAAGCGTACAAAAAATTGAAACCCATCCAGATACAGGCTTAAGAAAATACCAAATAAAGAAAGTCATGAACACAAAAAAAAATTGGTTCAAATGGCTCTAAGCACTATGGGACTTAACATCTGAGGTCATCATTCGCCTAGAACTTAGAACTACTCAAACCTCACTAACCTGAGGACATCACACACATCCATGCCCGAGGCAGGATTCGAACCTACGACCGCAGCAGCGGTTCCGAACTGAAGTTCCTAGAACTGCTCCATGAACAGATTTCACACTACTGTGTACTATGTACAATAGAGTATGGAGGCTATTGTTGTTTCAGGGTTACAGTGCACCCAATCAGAAAGTAGGAGGAATGGTTTACGGACAATATCATTCCTGAAATGGACTGGTCTGTCGGGACAAGCGTCCTGAACACAAAGGAACGGCTGTGGAATTAGTTAGAATGTCGACTTCGTTCTAGAGTCCAGCGCCCAACATCATTACCTTCACTGGTTCCGGTATCAGAGGAAGAATGGACTGGCATTCCTCCACATAAATTTAGGCACCTCATTCAGTGTGTCCCCAGCAGACTTCAAGCAGCCATAAAAGCGAAGGTTGGACACACCCTATAACTGGCTAATAATTGCTGTGGGATACTTTTGATCAAATAGCGTGGTTCCACCTAGGCAAGAGTCGTAATGTGCTCGTAGGATAGTGATATATGTTACTAAGCATCGAAATGCAGTATTAAACTTTTCTTTCCTCCGTTTGGTATCAGAGTGTCA
The DNA here is from genome assembly GCF_023864345.2 of Schistocerca serialis cubense. Taxonomy (NCBI): domain Eukaryota; kingdom Metazoa; phylum Arthropoda; class Insecta; order Orthoptera; family Acrididae; genus Schistocerca; species Schistocerca serialis. The sequence goes on from NC_064645.1 coordinate 413,784,307, forward strand.
GTTGTCTATGAGACGAGCTCATTGACACAATTAGTTACTGTATCTGACAACAAATTTAGGACCAGAAACATATGTAAGTTTAGATTTTTACTTGCTTCGTTGAGACAAGAAGTAATCATAAATTTGGTCGACTGCAAAAGACAGATGAACCTCAGTACGACGGCTATGATTTGAGTTGCACATTACGTCATCCGTACTATTAATGTGTGACTGCACAAGTTCGGAAGTCAACGATTGTGGCATTATTAGTTGGGTAAGCCCATTCACCATAGCAAGTTCGTCCGCCCTCGGTATCCGAGTGGTCAACGCAACAGAATATCAATCCTAGGGGCCCGGGTTCGATTGCCGGCTTGGTCGGAGATTTTCTCCGCTCAGGGACTGGATGTTGTGTTGTGGTAATCATCATCATTTCATCTCCATCGACGCGCAAGTCGCCGAAGTGGCGAGAAATCGAAAGACTTGCACCCGGCGAACGGTCTACCCGACGGGAGGCCCTAGTCACACGATATTTTTTTTATGGCAAGGTCGTACCACATCTGATGGGAGAAATCGGTTGTTAATTGTTCTTGGGGCAATATGTGCCTACGCACAAAAACCAAAATGACATCGGTTTCTGTCGGGAGACTACCGCAAGACATCTTCAGTATCCCGTCCACCATTTTCTGCCACAAGTTGAAATCGAGACCAGCATGTTCCACAACAGATAGATGTGTCTAGGGGATGACGTTCACAATGCATTTCGCAATGCTTGCCTTCAGTTCAGCTAAGATCGAATTGGAGAACTGGACACAGCGTTTTTCATATAACCCCTCAGCCAGAAGACCCACGGATGAATATTAGGTGACCTGGCGGCCAAACTGTAGGTAAATGACGGCTGATAATTCTAGTATGTCCGAAATGCGTCCTCAGCAGCCACTTCTCTCGCTGTTCATTGTGCGGAGGAGCCCCAACCTGCATAAAAGTGGTCTTCCCCACATATTCACGCTATTGAAAAGATGAAATGAAATTGGTGCGCAAAAGCCTCTTATTGTTCACCAGTGACGATACAGGTGACAGGACCCGCCGGGCTGATCAATCCAAAAAAATGCGGCCCTAAGATAAACGACGCCGTAAGCCTACCACAATCTCACCTTTGCAAAACTATATGGTACTGGATGACGTGCACGCGGATTTTCCGTTGCCTATATTCTGCAATTCTCTGCGTCGACATGTCCCTAGAGGTGGAAATGGGCTTCGTCTGTGCACAGAATGTTGTATGGATATACATTGTCCGCTTCCATGCGAGCAAGAAATTCCAGAGCGAACGTTTGTCTTGCTGGCAGGTCAGAAGGAGGGAACTCCTGAACTTGGGTGATTTTGTATGGATAACAACGCAGGATGGTTCATAGGACTTTATTCCCTGTGCTCATAGAGAATTCAACGCTCGAACAATTCATCGTGCATTGCATGTTTCTACACCACAGCTTGAATTCTACTGTCATGCTGTGGTCTATCTTCGACAGGCATCGGATCATCTGCATTCCTCCCTCCGCCACATTGCACTTCAAAAGAACACTTCTTTTCGAATTTTTTCATCATTTTCTCAAGACATTTATCAGACATCGGACCAATGCATTTTTTGATATTCTTGAGTGTACCATAATTTAAAATCGCTGGCCACGTTTTTCTGTCTCTCTGTGAAGGCTAATCTCAGAAATTACTGTAGTGATTTTGTTATTGTTTCCACTAATAGTCGGCTGATTGAACCGGATGTTTTTTTAAAATTTCTTTATTGCAGTAATAATAACTATACAAACGTAACCCAATTCCTTAAATTATTAGTAGGTCCTAATTTTATCTTAATATTAATTGCAGCTAGATACAAACTTGATTAATTAGTGAGCTGCAGCTATAACTAGGTAACAATGGGCAACTAATTTGTCTACTATTGTCAATATTAAATTTATATTACCTACGCTTAACTAAACTCTATTGCCTGCAGCGTCACAGTTTGTTAGTAGTTTATAAACCTAATTTTTACAGTCTTGCCCATCGAGTTAGTCCCGATGGGCGTGCCCCTGACACTGGGCAGGCCAAGGATGTTATTCGCTGCAGGCTCCTAAATAGCTAATTTCCTAATCTAAGTCCTACTAACTAGTTCTAACCTACGTCAAGTCCGGTGCTTTGTCCTGTATCGGTGATGCTGTAACCCAATGCCTCTAGTCCTGTACGCGGCGGATTCCAGAATATGAGAAATGTCGGCCTGTCCTCGCACAGGCGGTTTGAGAATAGGGCGCAAAATTCGGTATGTGGTGTGTCTCAAATTGTTAAGTTAGTTTATGTCCCTCAGGTATTCTTTTAACACTTTTCGTGATACCTCATCTGCCAATTGGTTAAGAGTTTGAAAAGTGTGTTCTTGTCTTAGTAGGTGATATGTGTCATGGTCAGGTAATTGGTCACGTAATGTGGATGCTACATCATTGAAAAGGGGGCACCCAAAGACCACATGATCGGGAGTACCCTCTGATCCACGACATTCTCACGCGGGTGTGACCCTTTTCCCGAACCGACAGAAATATGTCGGGTATGGCCCATGACCAGTGACAAAATGGATCAGTCCTCGAGTAGGTTCAAAGTATCTCATGTCCAGTAGTTCCCTGACGCTAGGAAGATATTCAAAAGTTCTACGACCTGTTTCTTCAGCTTCCCATAATTCTTGCCACAATTTCTCACCTCTTTGCCTTATCTCACCCTTATCCTCAGCCCCAGTGTCTAATATCTCTTCTATCTTCGCGGTATTCCCTTTCTTAACCCAGAACCACTCAGCCTGTTCTCGAATTATGATGTCCATGGGGCAGAGCCCCATTATGACTAATAGGGTTCCCCCCAGGGATGTTCTATAGGCTACCACAGATCTCAGTATCATATTTCTCAGAACCCCTCTCACTATCATGGCGGGCACAACCCTCGTGAGCCTGTGTGCCCAGACTCCCGAGCTGTAACCCACTATTGATGTTAGAATACTGTAGTGATATTGTTTTATGAGGTGAGGGGGAAGATGAAATCTTTTATGTCCGATGGAGATCAGATTGTTTAGTGTTTGAAGGGCTTTCTGGGTTACAGTGTCAATGTGCTTCCCGTAGTTTCGCCTTTCGTCAATAATGATTCCGAAGTACCATGTCTCACGTCGCCGAAGAACCAGTGAGCCCTGAATTCTCACAGTTGGGTTTCTAATTAATTGTCCGTTTAGTCATTGGTAAGTTGTCTTACTTGATGATATTTTAATTTTGGTGTTTTGGCACCATAGTTGCAATTAATTCATGGCTCTTTCTATTTTTGGCTCTATGTCCTCGCGACTATGGCCACCAGGGAACAGGAGGAGGTCATCTGGATAGGCTATCACCTCTAGCACTTCTAGTAGCCAATACCGGTTCCATGTGGATGTCCCAAAACAGGGGTCCTAATACGAAACCCTGTGGGCATCCCTTTGTTATTGATTTTCGAATTCTCCCTCTAGGGGATGATAGCCAGTCCTCCCTATCCTCAGGCAGCCTTATACAGCCCTGGACACTCTTTCTCCCGCAAGCAGGAGAAGAGTGAAGGCCACCACAGGTTGTCGAAAACGCCACTGATGTCTACCATGATGCCCAGTACGTATTTATCTGGGGTAGAGCCACAGACCTGAGCTGCCCAGGCGATTGCATCAGATGCCGATCGCCCAGGCCTGAAGCCGAACTGCCTGCTGCTCATCCCACACAGCACTCGGCGTGCAGCCAGTCTGGGTGCCAGTAGTTTTTCTAATATCTGACCAAGTATGTCCAGCAAACATATGGGTCTATATGACTTTGTTTCTGTTGGGTCTTTTTTGGGTCCTTTTCTAATGATCACAACATTCGCTGTTTTCCAGATCTTTGGGAACTTCCGTTGTCTGAAAAATTCTTATACTGGTGAGTGAGTGGTGCAGTTAGCTGGGGAGCTAGGAATGGCACCACCTCCGCTACAATGCCGTCTGGCCCGGGAACCCTACCCCTCTTTAGTGATTTTATGTTGGCAGCCACCTCATCTTCTAAGAAAGGGTAGATTGTTGTATTCTTCGAGGTCATCATGTCGTAGCTGCTGCTGTCCATGAGATTCCCCATCCGCGCTATCGTCAGGCAGCAGGGACTGGAGGAGGACCTCAGCAGTCTCCTGCCAGGATTCAGTCATCTTGTCCCTATGCCTGACTGTTGACAATTTCATAGGAGAGCGGATCTTTTCTCTGACTAATTTGTATGGTATGCCCTACGGGTCTGATGCTAATTGATTCTGAACGAAGCTCTACCAGCTTCTTGTCCTTATGGCTTTTAATTCCTTTTGGAACCTAAGTTTGGCCTCCCAATATTTCAGCAGCAACCTTTGCCGTTCCAGCCAGACGACACTGCGCTGGTAGTGCCTCCTCAACCTTCTGACAGACCGGTGCATATCCTCGAGTTCAGCCGACCATGGTGACGGCCCCATGGCCTTCCTCCTAGTTACCACGGTGACGGAGATGGCCCCATGGCCTTCCTCCTAGTTGGTAGGGCTGCTTTCACCGCTCTAGTTATTGCGCTCACCAGCTCTCTCATTTATGTCTATGTCCAGGTGTGTGTCAACCTCTGGCGAGGCAGGAATGTCCCACTCCCTCGCTAGGCGTTCCCAGTCAGCCCTTTTATAGTTAAATTGCACCTCCCATCCCATGACCCAACGGGACACTGTATCAGCTACGGTGAATGTTATGAGATTGTGGTCGTTAGTAGTGGCATTTTCTTCGCCTTTCCATTATTGGATGGTATTAACTACGTTTGGTGTTACTAGGGTCACATCAATGTTGGTGCCTGGTCCTCCTCCCGCAGCATAGGTAGGAGGGTTGCCGGGCTAGTTTGCCACCACTAGTTGCGAGGCCATGATGAAATCTTCAACTTTTTCCCCGTTTGTGTCCCTTGTACAGCTGTACCATAGGGGGCATTTTGCATTGATGTCAGCAGTAATTATCATTTTTCGTCCCTGCAATGCTGTGGTTACTGCGGTCAGGTAGTCGAGGTGTTAATTAAAGTTATTACCCGGACTGGACATTGCAACTCCACGACATTGCCGTGACAACTCGTGTATTGTGAGAGTATGGTTGCTCTCAGGACTTTGATTGTAATTATTATCGCCGCTTTCGGGTCTTCCACTCGGCCAGATCTCGGCTGCAAATGCTATTTTCCCATCTTGGGAGTACGACTCCTGTAGGCAGAGCACATCCAACCTCATCTCCTCCACCTCTTTACGCATTCCTGCATCACTAGTCTGCTGTTGTGAGTGTTACGTTGGCCAATGGTAATTTTGATCATTAAGGAAAGTAGGTATGTATGTGGTCGTTAGGCCATGTCTTACTCCAGTCAAAGGTAATTCGTCCATTTGCCAACACAGATTGTTCATAGATGTCATTGAGGTTGAATTTCTCTCCTCATCTTTCAAAAACTTTCTTTAGTAGGTCTCGCAGGGCTCCGAAGTCAGTGTGGAGATTCACTGACTTTAGTTGTATCCTGTCTACAGCCTCCATCACCGAGAAGGTGACTTTTCTGCCGTTTTCGTGTCCCACACGAACCACATGCCGTAAGGCAGTGGTCAGGGTAGGCGGCTGCTCCAACCTCGCCATTTGCATTGTATATTTAATGTTAGGATATACTCTGATCGGATCTACTGGCGGTAGCCGTACTACAGGTGTATATTGTGAGCTCTTTACTCTACTTTCTTGGACTGGTTTCTGTTCTTTATGATTGATTTCATCTTTTGGGATTGTCACTACCACAGGATGCCTTTGCCGCTGCTGGTTTTTAATCGGTGTCGTTCCCCGGCTGTGAGAGGAGGGAGTTGTGATCTTGAGGGTGGACTCAGTCTCAATACTTTGTCCATCATTGGGAGTTCATTTTGAACACCTTCATCGACTGTCTCAATTTTCGAATCGTTCGAAAGAGACCTCAAGAGTTCATTGAACTTGTTCGCCATCATGGCATACCTCCTCCTTTTCCTCGGGGATTTCCGCTTTGGTAATCAACCACAGTCATTCTGGAAATCAATCTTTGATCTAACATCCGGTATGTAGGGCAATTCCGACCTGTGGCTCCACAATATTTCTTACTACGTCTCTTGCACGGGATACAGACACCCGGAGCCCTACAATCTTTTCGGGTGTGACCTTCTTCGACGCACCTGGAGCACGCCGACTCCCTGGTGCAGTGTCTCAGAATGTGGTCCAAGTCACCACAATTGTGGCAGCGAGGTACCATGAGATAGTCTCTGACGTTAACGGCATGAAAGCCAATATATAGTCTGCCCATTGTTATTACGTTCCTCCACATGGTTGCGGTAACCTCGGCAACGTGATGTACATCATCACGATCCCGAGGCCCGTTTTTGAATCGCCGTGTGGGATTAGCCGAGCGGTCTCGGGCGCTGCAGTCATGGACTGTGCGGCTGGTCCCGGCGGAGGTTCGAGTCCTCCCTCGGGCATGGGTGTGTGTGTTTGTCCTTAGGATAATTCAGGTTAAGTAGTGTGTCAGCTTAGGGACTGATGACATTAGCAGTTAAGTCCCATAAGATTTCACACACATTTGAACATTTTTTGAATCTCAGCTCAAAGGAGTTTTTTAATTCCTCATCATTCATTTGCTCAAAGTTTTGTTCTTTAATTGTTTCATTAAGATCCTCATTTGTCATTGTTGTGGGAACATCATATAGTACGATCAGAGGTTTTCTTTTTCTCGGTGGTTCACACTTGACCGCAGAGCTCAGCTTGTGGTTATTTAATAATTTTTCCTTACCTTACTCGGTGGCAACCTCAACAATCACCGAGTTCCTACTTGGTTTGTCTTTGTTTATTTTGATCTTGTCTTTTACTGATTCAAAAGTTGTGGTCAGAAGTTCTTGGATCTTTTTTACACTAGTGTCTTGGCCAGGCAGGGTCCTGAGAAAGACGGCCGTGTCTGGCTGCTTGGTAACCTTAGCGATCGTGTCTTTTATGGTTTGCGACTTGGGTGGCGCTTGCGCAACCACTCCCTCCCAGGTCTTGTTTGGTTGCCTCCTCAGTCTGTCGTTCTCCTTTTGTAATTCTTCGACGCGGCCTTCGAGTTTGGCGTGGGCAATAACCCATGCAGCCAACTCGTTGTTAATGATTGACAATGCCACTTGACTTATTTTCCCATTTTTGACATTTTGCTCCAGGAGCAACGTAACTCGCGCATGCCTCTGAGTCACGGTTTTGTCGTCTGCCTGTCCCATCTCGTCCAGAGGAGAGGGATCAAGCATCGTGGATGCACCACGCTTGGGCGCACTCGAATCACTCTTCTAAGTTCCAGCCATCTTTAGTAACGAGTGATAAAAAGGTAGGAGCCCCGGACCGGCTCCTCTGGCAAGGGGGGAGGAGAGGGGGACAAAGAACGTAGCTCGCCCACTGGCCTCGCCTCAAGGCCAAGGGCACTCTCGAGCTGCAGGGTTCAACGGGCCGTTGCCAGCGCACTGGTCCACATCGGTGGCTCCGTCATCGACGATTTCACCCGACGCTCCTCGGCAACTGCAACCCGCACTCTGGAGAGGCAGATGCACTCTCGCCCTTCGCCTCTTACTAGCCCGAGCTTCCACCTCTCGGTCAAGGACCCACTCCTACTCAGCCAGTCGTTCAGCGGTCTGGACCCAGCTAACCTGACCCAGGCGATGTCACAGCCTCCTGGATTTAGCAGAACACGCCCCAGTTACCCAGGGGCGCGGCGAAGCACCCTTGGTGACTCGTGCCGCGATCCCACGCCGACAAACGAGGTCGCCGGCATGCAGAGCACCTGCTGGTCTGTGCCCTGCGAAAAGAGAGAGGGACAGATCGTCGGTCCCTCGACACAGCTCCCCCTGTGCCATGCACCCTTCACTTTCGCATCTGGTTGGGTCGCAGCTCTCCCTTCTGTCGCAAGGCAACGTTCGGGCGAACCCGAGAAATGCCGAGCTTAAAGTTTGGCACTACGGGAAGGCGGTAAGAGCCCCTTGGGAAGGAGAGGCTATGAGAGACGCGTCACTTCCCCTTTTGAGGACTGCCGCGGCACGCCCTACTAGACGTGATACGTCCTAGTGCGAGCCTCTGTGCCTTATGGCGCGCCGGCAACGGACAGGGCCGCACCGAACACACCGTCAAGCGACCGACCTCACGCCAGACATCCGCACGGTTTGATGGTTTGTACAAATCGTCTGCCCGTAGCTTCTTAATGCTACCCGTGTGAAGGCTGGCGGTTTACTAGTTAACCAATTTATAGTGTCTGGATTGCACAGAACGTGTTTCCTGCTCTTTGTTAGAGACCTACAGACCTCGGTTTCCTGTATTACATGAGCAGATGTGAAACTCGAACAGTGATCCATTTATAACAGATTTCACTTGTATTTTCAGTTTCTAGTACTAGGATTAGAAACAGGCATACCACAAAGCACAGATGTAATTCTTGGATTAGTGAGCCGATCAGAAGTTGGCTCTCAACAGAGTACGGTATCTCGGTTGCCTTTTAGCTTCGCGATTTCAATGTAAAGGAATTCAGCCAGCTCAAAATATACAGGGTGTCTCATCAAACTCTGCCATCTCAAATATCTCTGGAACGACAATAGATCCACAAGCTGTGACGTTGACTTTGTTTTTATGAGACAGATCTGATGATGGTCATTAAAGACCGAAACCGGTAATCTGTTAAACAGAAAAGATTGCGACCATAGACGAAAATTAAAGGAAACTTATTACAACAATAGATATTCAAAAACTGTTTTCACAAGCATGAACATAAGGCAGGGGCTTAGGGAACCAAATACTATGAGAAATTTTAAAACGTGAACTGATATTATTTTCAACACAAACATTTATATTTTTAAAAGGATACCCCTATTATTTCGTATGCAATCAATAGCATGAAACATTATAAAAGTAATGGCGTTGGTTGCATCGCAATACGTCAATTACATCCCGAGAAACGGCGAAGCGAAGTTCACACTTGAAATAAATGAAGCGCACAGCTAGCGCACGTCCCGAGACTCAAGCATGCACCTCGCGCTGCCTATGTCAGGGACTCACACAATGGGAAGCTGTGCACAATCCACAAAAATAAACAATTAACACGTCCAAAGCAAAGTTACGTTTTTCAAATTGTAAATGTATGTTTGTTCTAGCGAAATGCCAACTAGAGCTACAATTAGAGATAACACACTTGAATTCACTTTACTAAACACACGGACTAGTGCCCTGTCGCCCACAGAAACTGTATTGTTCTGCATTACATCCCGCATAGAAAATACACCAACATCCTGACCAATGAAACTGTTTGCAGACGGGTTAAGAGAGAGTGTTGCACAGATTTTAGAGTTTCTACAGATATTACCGCACACCCCGCAGTAATACGATGTTGCATATCCTCTACTATCTTTGGGGTTCTTGATACACTGTCTCTCACTGCGCCCCAGAGAAAGAAGTCTAATGGCGTCAAGTCGGGGGATCGTGCTGGCCATCGCACAGTACCTCCCCGCCCCACCACCTATTTGGAAATGTCGAATCTAGAACGTCTCTGGCAACTTTTGCATTGTGTGTGGGACATCTATCATGTTGGATCCACATTGATAGAAGAGTTTCCAGTCCTAGATCCTCCTTGTGGATCGCTAGTGTGTGTTGAAGAAATGACGCATATCGCTATCCATTCAATGTTCCACGGCAAAAATAGGGACCTGCAATATAGTTCTCACCGCCGGTGTGGCCGTGTGGTTCTAGGCGCTTCAGTCTGGAACCGTGTGACCGCTACGGTCGCAGGTTCGAATCTTGCCTCGGGCATGGATGTGTGTGATGTCCTTAGGATAATTAGGTTTATGTAGTTCTAAGTTCTAGGGGACTGATGACCATAGGTGTTAAGTCCCATGGTGCTCAGAGCCATTTGAACCAATACAGTTCTCAATGATACCGTACTTAACGTTGACACTCCACTATCGTTGATGAGCATGTTGGCTAATCCAGTGGGGATTTTGCACGGACCAGTAGTGCATGTTCCGTATTTTCACATTACAATGATTTGTAAATGAAGCCTCGTCCGTAAACAACGTATATCTTAGGAATACTTGATTACCTTGCTACAGCTTAAGTGCAAAACAACAGAATGCAATGCGGGATTCAAAGTCATTCTCGTACAGTTCTTGGTGCAGTGAGATATGAAACAGATGAAACCGATGCCGATGCAAGATTCTGCACACACTACAGTGGCTTATTCCTACACCTCGCGCAATTTCTCGTACACCCACCTGAGGATTGTGCGCTACAGCAGCCAAATCAGCAATTTCCTTTCCATTGCCAGTCGCTGGCGTTGTAAGTCGACGTTTTGTGGGAACCCAGCTTCGTGTTTCCGTGTGTGTCTTGCAGATGTTGCCAGTGGTTCGATGTGACGGACACCGCCTATCTGGGTAGCGTTCAGCGTACAGTGTCACAGTTGCGGCTACATATCTGTGCCATTCGACATAAATTAAAATAATATCTATTTTTTCTTCGTTACTGAAGGCCAGCATATCGACTAGATGACGGCAAATGTAACAAGCCACAAGAAAACAGGTTTTAATGAGGCAACGTATGTGAATTACGTTACAGTATGAGAGAAGTTCAGCGGACCAGATTAGGAGACACTTGTACACTGAAGGTAGAACATGCCGTGGTAATATTGGTATGTTTACGGCAGGATACAGGTCCCAGTGTAGGCAACCCCTGCTCTCAGGACAGTACTACAATCGATGCATTACGTCAGAAACTATGACGCCGTTGATATCCTTTACAAGTCACATAATTCAGAACTTATGAAGTCTAGAAACGTGAAACCAAGTATGTTACTACTAATTGTACCTCTAGTTTCCATTTCGCAACAATAAACATTACGCACAGGACATCCATCATTCTGATACCACATTATTTGAAACATTATAAGCGGTGGACCGGTTGAAGCAAGGTACAGCTCAAGAAGGGGCTAAACTATCCCCCTTTAAGAGTGTCATCAATGAAATGTGGGCCAATGACATGTTGTCATACAGTACCACACCATACATTAACAAAATGGTTCAAATGGCTCTGAGCACTATGGGACTTACTGCTACGGTCATCAGTCCCCTAGAACTTAGAACTACTAACCTAAGGACATCACACACATCCATGCCCAAGGCAGGATTCGAACCTGCGACCGTAGCAGTCACGCGGTTCGGGACTGTAGCGCCTAGAACCGTTTGGCCACTCCGGCTGGCCATACATTAACGCTCCACTGATATAGTACATCAATCACATCACGATTACCGGCAGCTTAAGGTGCGCGCTTGAATCTCAGGACGTGAGCTAGCTGTGCGTTTCATTTATTTCAAGAGTCAACTTCACTTCGCTATTTCTCGGAATTTAATTGATGTATTTCGATGCAACCAACGCCATTGTTATTGTGATTTTTCATGCTATTGATTGCATATAAAATAATAGGGGGTGTTCGTTTCAAAATACATAAATTTGTGTTGAAAGTAGTATTTGTTTATGTTTCAAAATTTCGCATAGTATTTGATTTCATAAGCCCCTACCGTACGTTCATGCAGGTGAAAACCGTTTTTGAATATCTATTGTTGTTCCACAGATATCTGAGGTGGAAGAGTTAGGTGAGACATCTCGTATATGAATCGAAACTTCGTATAGATTGTTGATTAACATATTTTCCGTACAGTGTGGTCATAGTGCCCCAACCGGTAGTTTTTTCTTCCAACTGTAACAGTAGCGTAATGCGATGCCAGATACAGTGTTTAGGAGGATGTGGTACTTATTTGTCTTAACGCTCAGTCATAGTGCTTTGTCTGAAATTTTTTCCCTATTCTGGGATAGTTGACCCAACAGTACAGAAGAGCTACAAGGCCAATAGGACTGTAACATCCTCACATTCCATCTTTTGGAGATGTTATTTCTGGTGCTCTCCATGCTTACTGTCTTTAGGTGCATGACCGCCGACTCCAGCCTCGTTTTCAAGTCCATCAAGAGGGATGATGCAGTGAAGACACACTGCAATTGCATTCGGGAGAACAGAGGTTCCAATCCTGTCGCTGCCCTAAATTAGTTTACGCAAATGTTGAGATGTTTCCTTGGTTGAGAGCGTGGTTAATTTTCTTCCCTTCAGCATATGTCAATTTAGAAACATTAAATTTTTACTTTACATAACTCACATTATGCCACTGTACTGCTGAGACCTGTCAAATCTTAAGACACTAAACTCACTTGTTCAATTCAGTCTCCTACCCGACTGTTTGGAACAAATCCATGCTTAACATCGCTGCCATACGATCCTCTCTTAGTGTAACTATTTGTCTGGTGATCATTTGTTTGCTGATGAGGAGACTTTTTTGTGTGCTGATGACGCAATAGATTTTACATTTTGGCGATGACAGTAGACTATTATTTATCTTCCCGTGATTGTGGGTGCTAAGCACTTTTCATCACTAATGACCTTGTCGTAGACGGGATGATAAATCCTTTTCTCACCTCTTTCGAACGTCGCATTAAGAAGTAAAACATCGTCCTTTTGTAAAGATCCGTAGAATGATGTAAGGATGAAAAGCATCACGTATTACAAGGGGCGAGCAAAAGGCTTCTGTTTCTTAGCGTTGCTGCAGCGTACATGCAATCCAGTGCGACTCCGATGCAGGCATATAAGCACCGACATGTAGGCAAGGTGGAAACATCTTGACCGCCTCTTATATAATGGTTCATGTTGTTCGCCGCTTCACCATGTCTCCCGTGGCTCGAGCTCGAAGTATTTGCATGTCATTCCGGATTCATAGCGGGACCGCTCGCTCTGTGGCCACGTGGGGACGCAAAATGCCCTGAGCCGGCATCCGACGCAGAGCACACGTGCTGGCTTATTTGGCGGTCTGCTCCGCGGACACCGTCGCCCTGAGTGCAAATGGCAGTAATGGTGGAGCCCCCAGCACGCCAGATGGAGATACTCAACTCGGAACGTGCTGGTCCGCTCCTAATGGGTAGGCACCACTGCGTAGCAGTCTGCCGGCCGCGCTCTGCAATTCGCCGCTGAACGGGAGCTACCGTCGGGCCTTCATGTGCCGTCTTCCTATTATGGAATAGAGCCACGCCTGCACTCCATGTAGCTTCGCATTTACGGATTACGGAAAGTCAGCCCTCTTTAATGTTCTGCTGAACAAAGAGCTTAAAATTTCAACCAGAACGTCGCGAAATACAGAGTGAGTCACGTAAGACGTAACACCCCTTTTATTTAGTGAACCGTTACACATACGGAAACGCGGCTTTCGGCACATGTTAGAGCGTCGTTGGGTGCTTAATGTTTTTAGTGCTGGTAGCAACGGAGATGAAGCAAGTGCGGTTGTTTTAAATGGAACCGTACACTTTTCGCAACTGCATTCGATATCTCTTGAGAAGACAATTACAATGATATAGTGTTTGTTAATGTTGACGTTGAAACTTGTTTTAAAAGAATTCGAGAAACGTCCTAGAAATTGAGAATACGGTGCACAGAAGCGGCATTAGTGGTGCAAATACTGCCAAGCAGGCTGCGTAGTGTATACTGTAAGGTAGGCCTGTGCTCTGAGAATAATGCTTTATTTCCCTTTGAAACAACTTATGAAGTAGATGTAGGTTCACCTACAGACGTTGATTGGAAATATGACCTACACTAAAATTTAGCGCATTACAAAGGGCTTAAGAGAACTATTTCACAGTTGTGTATCCTCCTAGATTTAAATGAGCTACAGCAGAGAAATCGACTGTTCATTCTTCAAAAATAAAGACGTCTCATACGCTCCAGAAGGCAACTGCTGTAACAAATATCTAAATATTATAAGGAAGATTTGACCTGTCTTTTCCTGTACGTAACTGCTTGGTTCTTAAAAGTAAAACACATGCGGTCGGACAACTGTCTCTACCTAGACTGCTCTAAATTGCTTGTATATCATGTGGGATACATTCGTTGAACGAAACATTTCATTAAGAATACTTATGTGACTATAAATGCACCGCAAAATACACTGGTGTATAAAATTAAAGCAACAAATGGAAATTTTGCAAGATTGTATTTATTTTGTACCAAAACAGTATAAATAGGTGATAGTAAAGTAGAAACAATGTAAAGAGTACACAACGTAAACAACTGCAACATGCGGAACGTCATACAAAAATGTCCTTCGTTTTTTCCAACTTAATGGATTTGCACACACATTTCTACGACTGGTTAATGTGCTCAATATTGGATGTGACCACCTCTGGCAGAAATATAGGCCTGACAGCGAGGGGGCATATTGTGAATGATATCGTCAGTCACATGTTGATGCAATAACGCCCATTCTCTCTGGAGAGCTGCTCGCAAGTGTTCAGGAGGAGTTGGTGGATGCTGACACGATGCAACTTGTCTCCCTAGTGCATCCCAGATATGCTCTATGGAGTTCAAATCGGGAGAGCGAACAGGCCACGATATCCGTGCAATACCTTCTGTTTGCCGCGTGGGGTAGCCACATGGTCTAGGGCGCCTTGTCACGGCCCGTGCGGCTCCTCCCGTCGGAGGTTCGATTCCTCCCTCGCGCATGGGCTTGTGTGTCAGTTTAAGTTAGATTAAATAGTGCGTAAGCTTAGGGATCGATGACCTCAGCAGTTTGGTCCCATAAGACCTCACCACAAATTTCCAATTACCTTCTCTTTCCAGCAAAACACAACCACTCTTGTTCTATGAGGTCGATCATTATTGTCCATCAATGTGAAGCGTGCGGCTACAGCACCTCACAACAACCGCACATGGGGTCTCAAGATCTCTTCACGATACCTGACGGCAGTTAAACCTTGCCGATTCACCAATACAATTTGAAGTAGTCAACAAAATCCTTGCCTATAACATTGAAGATCCTCCTCCATATCGGTCTCTTTCCATAATGTTTGGGTTCGTAAATCGTGTTCCAAGATGCCTACTGATGCGAAAGCGTAGAGAATCACTCACCAGACTTAATCGGGACTCATCTGTGAAAAGAACATTGGCCCACTGTCTGACCGCCCGTGCAACATGTTGACGACTCCGCTCCAGATATTCGCTTTTGTGAAGACGCAGCAGGAGTACACAAACAACAGGCCTCCAACAATGAAGGCACTCTGCCGAAACCTTGTGTACACCGTTTGTCTCGATACAACACTTCCAGGTGGATGCTGTTCAGTAGTTAGACAGTACTGGGGCACCCTTACATCCAAATAATGGTCCTCTGTTTCCGATATCACATGTGGCCGGCGCTGTCTGGGTTTTTGTGGTTCTGTTTCGGTCTGTATAAATTGTTGCCACATCCGAGAAACAACAGAACGATTCAGATTAAGCCAACGAGCCTCATCAGTTTGGGACTGTCCTACTTCTTCTTATAGCTCTCCACCTCAGCGAGTCTGGTAGCGGTTTTCTTTGTGCCTTACTGCACCGTTCGTGACTGTTTACACAGCGATTGTGGATGTGGACTACCCGGCAAACACTACCTCGTTTGATAGGTACCTTGATGTCATCGTTCATGTTGTTTCCGTTGACTGGCATGCTATTTTCCGTGCAGAACACGATTGTACAGACTCCTGTTGACAGTTTGTATGATTTTACGGTGAATTACACAAACGAGACACAAGAGGGAGAAATAGTGGTTCGTTGCTTAAATTTTGGACACCAGTGTAAGAATTCTTCTTATCGAACCGTTGTTTCATGCTGAACGTAAGCGCGTAATACACGCTGTCGATTTAGTTGCCTTTCCAATGTAATATCGCACACACGTAAATGAAATAAACAATTTACTGACAACGATTTGGCAACCATCTCGGCCACATAATGCAAATTTTGTCTTAGAAAACTTACTTTAGCCTTTATTTAAGCATGTCTTCAAACAATTGACCACGAACTGAAAGGCACATTTGCAATCGCCTTTCGAAAGAACACAGAACAGATGTAATTACATCGGTACAGCATGCAGTGGTGAGTCGACAACACATATCGTCTGGCGTAGTTGGGGCCTCGTCATAAACTTCTTCTTTGAATGCTCCCAACAAAGAAAGAAATCAAGAGGAATCAACACGGGAAACCTCGCAGGCCACGTGACAAGAGAATTTTTTACAATCGTAGTCCAGGAATTTTCTCATTTGTTGTTTACGTTGGAACACGAGACGAGACAGGTGGACAACCGTCGTATTGCAACCAAAAGGCCGGCCGCAGGGACCGAGCGCTTTTAGGCGCTTCAGTCTGGAACCGCGCGACCGCTACGGTCGCAGGTTCGAAACCTGCCTCGGGCATGGGTGTATGTGAAGTGCTTAGGTTGGTTAGGTTTAAAAAATGGTTCAAATGGCTCTGAGCACTATGTCACTTAACTGCTGAGGTCATCAGTCCCCTAGAACTCAGAACTACTTAAACCCTAGTAACCTAAGGACATCACACACATCCATGCCCGAGGCAGGATTCGAACCTGCGACCGTAGCGGTCGCGCGGTTCAAGACTGTAGCGCCTAGAACCGCTTGGCCACCCCGGCCGGCAGTTAGGTTTAAGTAGTTCTAAGTTCTAGGGGACTGATGACCTCAGATGTTAAGTCCCATAGTGCTCAGAGCCATTTGACCTATTTGAGCAGCCGCATATACTGTCGAATATCCAGTGGTACCTCTTCAAGATGAACCGGAAGAACGTTCGTCAGAAAGAAAGCGCACGAATGTCCGTTTAGACCATCTGAGGTGAAGTAAAGTCACACAATGTAATCACAAAATGCACTATACGTTTACCCTACACGGCCGTTGATGTTGCTGGCGATGAAGCCAGTGTGGATTCCCGGGTGACGAGTGACACATGTAATTCAAATTTACATTATCGTGGTTAGTCAACATTGCTTCATCGTTAAAAAGCAGACAATACAGAAAGTCCTCGCTGTTGATGAAGGGCAAACCGACAAAATTCTCTACGAATTTCGAAATAGCGGTCGTCGAGTACCTGATACAATGACAGATGGTAGGGATGGAAATTCTGTCGATGCGAAATGGGAATGACACTCATCTGGCTGATTCTACATTCCTTAGCTGTATATCTCGTACCGGTGAACTGATTAATTACCTTTGTAGCAAGAAGAGCTTCTTGGGGTTCTTTGTCAGCTGCAGTCTTCTGTCTTGTCCTCTTTCTGATGTTCAACCAGTCTGTCACGACTAGCGTTTCAATAATTCGTGCAACTACCTGACGCATGGGACTTCGGCCGTCCGGGTAGATAGCCTATTACCGCTGTACTGTTTTTATGGCCTTGCCTTTATATTCATCATATAGAGCTCGTACATCCAACTTCTCCGCATAGATGTACATGCCTGCACGAAACGAATGTTGAAGCAGAAACGACCAGCCTGCATTGCTGACAGATAAACAGGCAAATATATTGATATTGTGCCGCAGTGTAGCATAAGAGCTCAGGTTGCCTGTAACTGTCTTCTCAAGAGTTATCGAATGCTGTCACAAAAAGTACACTGTTACATTTGAAAAACGTACTTACTTCAATACCTCCCTTGAGACCAGCGATAAAGGCTCTAAACAAACAAAAAAAAAGTGTTCGACGATGCTCTATGAAAACCAAATTTCGATATGTTTAACCGTTCACGAATTAAACAGAATATTACGTGTTACGTGAATCACCATGTATATATGAAGGACAAGTGTGTCAGATTTACGGAGCAGCCGCATGGAAGCGCACTTCTTGCGAAATTGCTGCGACATATGTACATGGAAACAACAACATACATATTCATTGGCCTGCCAGTTGCGAGCTTAGTGGAAATATTGTGGAGTATGTAAATCTAGATCTTCTCATCCCAATCCAAACGGTACCTCTCTTTTTCTGTACACTGCAGAGTTTCGAAAACTGTTACTGTCTCAACTGATGTCTGCTGCAATCAAATCAACGTTGCGAAGTGTTCGTAGACGAGGTGTTTCTTATCAGTGATGTATCTGCATTCATTTCAGCATCTTGATTTTATGACTCAGTATTAGTTTCAGTTGTACATCAACAAACATTTATCGAATCATTTGTTGTCTTTTCGGAATAAGTAGTTTAGTTTCTAATGAAGTGTCAGTGCCTTACGAAGAAAGTACAGCGCTCCACATTCTTCCAATTGTATTGCTCAAATCCCCTTTGGTCAGATGTTTTTAAAATATGTTTTTGAGTTGTTGAACTGTAATGACTATTTTCAAAGCACTTCATATTGGCGAACGTAACAGTTTTAATAGAATGACACAGAAACACCATCTAAATTCCGCCAATATTCCTAAAAAAAAAAAGAAAAAAAAGAAACATGTGAGACAAAGGGAAAACGTTTGCTAATTACATTGACAGCAACGGCACAGGCAACCGAAACGGTGTTTGTAGCAAACGACACGTAGCAGCCTCGACAGCCTAGGCAGCTACTGTCTTTTAGGCAGACGGGCCACCATTAACCATTTCACGTGCCGTCACTTCACGATACTCCGCCAGGAGATTAGGAATTAGTAGCAAAGAAGTAATAAATGCCTGATACTGCAGTTTTATTGCGCGAACAGCAAAAATGCAGTAAGCGATAAACTTCTTTCCTTTCATTTTGTGGGACTTGTCAACGAGAAACACTTTCATAAAGCTTTGAAATTATGTGTAAACTTTGTTGCAAGAGTGTAAGTGATGTCATTCTCAAATTCTCGATGAATAAATTCTGTGTATTCACCCGTTATGCGCTGCACTACTTTTTCTCCATCACACTTTTCAAAGGTCGGTTGTTCTCAGCTCCACAGCGATTCTTTCCAGGCAGTAAGTTTGGCCGAAATCGGTTCCGCAGCTTGGGAGGATATGTGGAACGTACACTACTACATATTAAAATTGCTACACCACGAAGATGACGTGCTACAGACGCGAAATTTAACCGACAGGAAGAAAATGATGAGATATGCAAACGATTAGCTTTTCAGGGCATTCACACAAGGTTGGCGCCGGTGGCGACACCTACCACGTGCTGACATGAGGAATGTTTCCAACCGATTACTCATACACAAACAGCAGTTGACCGGCGTTGCCTGGTGAAACGTTGTTGTGATACCTCGTGTAAGGAGGAGAAATGCGTACCATCACGTTTCCGACCTTGATAAAGGTCGTATTGTACCCTATCGCGATTGCGGTCTATCGTATCGCGACATTGCTGCTCACGTTGGTCGGGATCCAATGACTGTTAGCACAACATGGAATCGGTGGGTTCAGGAGGGTAATACGGAACGCCATGCTGGATCCCAACGGCCTCGTATCACTAGTAGTCGAGATGACAGGCATCTTATCCGCATGGCTGTAACGGATCGCGCAGCCACGCCTCGATCCCTGAGTCAACAGATGGGGACGTTTGCAAGACAACAACCATCTGCACGAACAGTTCGACGACGTTTGCAGCAGCATGGACTATCAGCTCGGAGACCATCGCTGCAGTTACCCTTAACGCTGCATCACAGACAGGAGCGCCTGCGATGTTGTACTCAACGACGAACCTGGGTGCACGAATGGTAAAACGTCGTTTTTTCGGATGAATGCAGGTTCTGTTTACAGCATCATGATGGTCGCATCCGTGCTTGCCGATATCACGGTGAACGCACATTCGAAGCGTGTATTCGTCATCGCCATACTGGCGTATCATCCGGCGTGATGGTATGGGGTGCCATTGGTTACACGTCTCGGTCACCTCTTGTTCGCATTGACGGCACTTTGAACAGTGGACGTTACATTTCAGATGTGTTACGACCCGTGGCTCTACCCTTCATTCGATCCCTGCGAAACGCTACATTTCAGCAGGATAACGCACGACCGCATGTTGCATGTCCTGTACAGGCCTTTCTGGATACAGGAAATGTTCGACTGCTGCCCTGCCCAGAACATTCTCCAGATTTCTCACCAATTGAAAACGTCTTTTCAATGGTGGCCAGGCAACTGGCTCGTCCCAATACGCCAGCAGTCACTACTCTTGATGAACTGTGGTATAGCGTTGAAGCTGCATGGGCTGCTGTACCTGTACACGCCATCCAAGCTCTGTTTGACTCAATGCCCATGCGTATAATGGCCGTTATTACGGCCAGAGGTGGTTGTTCTGGCTACTGATTTCTCGGGATCTATGCACCAAAACTGCGTGAAAATGTAATCACATGACAGTTCTAGTATAATATATTTGTCCAATGAATACCCGTTTATTATCTGCATTTCTTCTTGGTGTAGCGATTTTAATGGCCAGTAGTGCACATACATATATACGTTATGGTTTTATAATAGATACGGGTTTCCCTCCCAAGAATACCAAATGAAAAAGCTTTAGCGGTACAGTTGATGAGGTTTACCAGCCTTTCTAAAGGTACTAAAATCCCCTGTTACACGAACAATTATTTACCGTGACGAGGCGGCTTCGAAACTGGAACAGCGTTGCGAGGAGTTCCTGCCGCATTTGAAATTCTCGTTAATTGCGTTAATAAGAGGACGGTGCGCGCAGGCAACACCAAGTATTTCCTCCCCTCTCAGCCTGTTTCTCGCTTCCTTTCCTGTTACGTGTCCTCCACCTGCCATCTCCCCGTTTTCCCCCTTTTATGATCGTTATTGCACCCTACAAATTTCCAGCTCCCTATTTGCGTCGGCTAGCTATTAATAAAACTTGATGGCCGAAATTATTCATGTTACAGTTTGACATACTTCCGTTGAGCTCGTCGGCTGTAAAGACCTTTGTCTGGCCTGGGTATGGGAGGCGAAAATTTCTCGTTTCACTACACCCGACACCGCGCTTTAAATACGACGACTGCCGAAACTTGCCGTTACATTAAATTTCAAATATTCTGCCCCGACATCAACTCGTGTGAACAGGAGCGTTAAATTGGACGTGTTGTCACATACAAGTAAATTAAAAGTCTTAATTCTGAAACGGTATTAACACTCTCAAACAAGTAATACGCGATTACCCATACAAGCGCTGATTAATTTCGCTTCTACCTCTTCCTTATTGCAGGTTATTCGTATTTCTGAGGTAATAAAATACTTTCCAAACTAACTGCATCTGCTACGATGTCTTTGGTTACAATGTTACTTGACATTTTTGCAGCAATTTCTTGAAAAGCAGAGTGTGATTTTTATCTGCCGCCGGCCGGTGTGGCCGTGCGGTTCTAGGCGCTTCAGTCTGGAACCGCGTGACCGCTACGGTCGCAGGTTCGAATCCTGCCTCGGGCATGGATGTGTGTGATGTCCTTAGGTTGGTTAGGTTTAATTAGTTCTAAGTTCTAGGGGACTGATGACCACAGATGTTAAGTCCCATAGTGCTCAGAGCCATTTGAACCATTTGAACCATTTTTATCTGCCACAGGATTTGAAATTTTTATCTTTCTCAGATTTATAACGATTAATTTGAATTTTTTGTGATGAGAGAAGTCAAAACAGTGTTTTAGCAGTAAAATGGCGTTCTACGTTTTCGTTGGTTACGTTACAGAACATTCGTCTCTAGGAATAATGAAAAAACGGAAATGCTTTCGAGGAGTACTTATTGATTCTCCCGTACATGGTAGATGTGTTTTTGATCCGTTATGCACTTTCTGGGAGTGGGAACGTTACTTACTATACTACATCACATCAAATGTAAGATCTGTAAGAATGAAGATCCGGATTGAAGATCCACTTCCAATATATTTCCAAGATGTGTAAGGGCTTACCAGTGTGTAAATCGATACAATATACGTAAACGACCCTCTGAAGATGGTTATATAAACTGAAACTCTTCATACATTTCAAATTTTAGCGATTACATTGTATCAATTAAGGATTTATTTTTCGAAAGTTCTATTTTCATATAATGCATATTATCTAGTATAGTATGTCGATAAATAGCTAATTTACAAGACGCTTAATAAAAAAGAGGGGAAATATTGGTATACGTCAATATTTCTGTAATTATTACGTCTTATTCAGAGAGAGATCTTGCAGAGCTTCGTGTAACGCTGGAAGCCAATTAACGAAAAACTACGCTCTCTGGTAAATGGATTCTTTGTCGCAGCAATACGTGGAAAAGTGAGGTATGATCACCAGTTTCAGTAAAAAATACTTGTCCTCAGCTCTATGTGCACCATACAGAATATACACTCCTGGAAATTGAAATAAGAACATCGTGAATTCATTGTCCCATGAAGGGGAAACTTTATTGACACATTCCTGGGGTCAGATACATCACATGATCACACTGACAGAACCACAGGCACATATACACAGGCAACAGAGCATGCACAATGTCGGCACTAGTACAGTGTATATCCACCTTTCGCAGCAATGTAGGCTGCTATTCTCCCATGGAGACGATCGTAGAGATGCTGGATGTAGTCCTGTGGAACGGCTTGCCATGCCATTTCCACCTGGCGCCTCAGTTGCACCAGCGTTCGTGCTGGACGTGCAGACCGCGTGAGACGACGCTTCATCCAGTCCCAAACATGCTCAATGGGGGACAGATCCGGAGATCTTGCTGGCCAGGGTAGTTGACTTACACCTTCTAGAGCACGTTGGGTGGCACGGGATACATGCGGACGTGCGTTGTCCTGTTGGAACAGCAAGTTCCCTTGCCGGTCTAGGAATGGTAGAACGATGGGTTCGATGACGGTTTGGATGTACCGTGCACTATTCAATGTCCTCTCGACGATCACCAGTGGTGTACGGCCAGTGTAGGAGATCGCTCCCCACACCATGATGCCGGGTGTTGGCCCTGTGTGCCTCGGTCGTATGCAGTCCTGATTGTGGCGCTCACCTGCACGGCGCCAAACACGCATACGGCCATCATTGGCACCAAGGCAGAAGCGACTCTCATCGCTGAAGACGACACGTCTCCATTCGTCCCTCCTTTCACGCCTGTCGCGACACCACTGGAGGCAGGCTGCACGATGTTGAGGCGTGAGCGGAAGACGGCCTAACGGTGTGCGGGACCGTAGCCCAGCTTCATGGAGACGGTTGCGAATGGTCCTCGCCGATACCCCAGGAGCAACAGTGTCCCTAATTTGCTGGGAAGTGGCGGTGCGGTCCCCTACGGCACTGCGTAGGATCCTACGGTCTTGGCGTGCATCCGTGCGTCGCTGCGGTCCGGTCCCAGGTCGACGGGCACGTGCACCTTCCGCCGACCACTGGCGACAACATCGATGTACTGTGGAGACCTCACGCCCCACGTGTTGAGCAATTCGGCGGTACGTCCACCCGGCCTCCCGCATGCCCACTATACGCCCTCGCTCATAGTCCGTCAACTGCACATACGGTTCACGTCCACGCTGTCGCGGCATGTTACCAGTGTTAAAGACTGCGATGGAGCTCCGTATGCCACGGCAAACTGGCTGACACTGACGGCGGCGGTGCACAAATGCTGCGCAGCTAGCGCCATTCGACGGCCAACACCGCGGTTCCTGGTGTGTCCGCTGTGCCGTGCGTGTGATCATTGCTTGTACAGCCCTCTCGCAGTGTCCGCAGCAAGTATGGTGGGTCTGACACACCGGTGTCAATGTGTTCTTTTTTCCATTTCCCGGAGTGTAGAAGAAATTACTACTTCTGTCAGCAGTATGTACCCATCTAAGAAGGCACGATGTAACGCCTTTTTATTGACGGAAAAAATGCAAACAATTTATGTGAAACTTATGAGACGAGAGAATAACAAACTGACATACCTGTCTCGACACAATAAGAAATACTGTTCAAATAAAAGTCAAAGAAGAAAATGTAAGAGTAGTGAAATGTGATTTATATCCTAACATGCGAGACGTTTCATCGGGACGACATAGGCGAACACCTATGCAGTTCTGGTGTGAGTGACAACTGTGTTCACCCCCACTTGTCGCAAGCCGTACACATGTTTCAGAACCTACGCTCATGACAAGCACGTGTAGTAACTATTATCGAACGGAATAACAGACCACAGACTTATAATAGGTAGTGTGGACGACCACAATGTTCCTAAATATTTGTGTAGGTATCATGGAGGACGTTGTAGTGTGACACCAAGACAAGTAGAGAGTTTAATATAATCCTATACCAAGATACAGTGAATCTTAACTCAAATGAACTGAGATATTTTATGTAGGGAATTAGGTAAATACTATTAAACGGTAAAATTAGAATTTTGTTTTTCCATACATATTCCCAAGAGGAGAGTGTGATGGGAAGCAGGTAATTTTATTCGTTAGGTAAGTACATTTTTCACAATTGTTTTAATTTTGGTATAACTCTTTTCACTTTCTACATATTAATTTTTAAAAAGCTGCGGGTATATTGTAGACGTGCTCCTTTGCATTAAGTAGGATCATATGATCGCAGAGAAATCTTTGACGGGACGCAGTTCAAGATTAAGGCCAACCAGGAAGTGGGTATCAGATGTGTACAGCCACCCAACCACTCTTTTGTATAAGTGAAGGAGCTTTTACCGAAACTTTCACTTGAGGTGGTAACTGAAAACCTTGCCAGCATCTAGTTTGTTTTCTGGACTGCGTCTTCAAATGGGATTCAACAAGTCCAATGTTCCTCTAGTTTTTCAGTTTTATGGAGCAACCCACAAGTAAAGTCTCCTCCTGGTCATCAGCGTTCCTTAATGTGGACAAAATGCTAGATGACATGATGACGAGATTCTTCCTCAGGAAATTAAGACACCTTCGTAATTTACGCAAGTGTAGCTTAATCGCTAAGTCTAAGTGTGCAACTACAACTCAGTGTATGCTGTCACATTCCATTCTTTGTTTGGCTCCTATCAGTCCTACAATGATGTTCGCACTATCATTAGATATTCACTACGCAACTTTACGTTCCTTTTAAAAAATGAATGTCTTTGTTAACCAATGAAACTCTGTGTTACACAGTACTGATCCATCTTTCACGCGGAAAACTATCGGTTGGCTTTAGTAACTATGGATCGATGGTCCAAAATAAATATTAATTTTCGATTCAAATTTCTTTCAGTGTATGTATATGCTGTTTTTACAAATACTTATATAGGTTTACAATGTATTCATTGAGTAATTATTAATGTTTCATCTATCTTTCCAGATGCACACTTCTAGCATGCCGTATTTGCTGTTTTCGTTACTGTGGAGATCCTTTGAATTACTCACTTGTTTTGAGAAAACTGTTCTTGCCTTCTATCGTGAACGTTCTCCCTTGTACGTAAACAGGTGACGAGTTTCAGGTTTTATTGCTTTGGTGTACTCTGTTTTGGATACTACTTCTCATAAAATCTAGCAAGAGATCACAATTTTTTTTCAGGACTGATGAGCCTTACACAGTATGTAACGAAGTGGCATGTGTCATTGATAACCACGTACGCCGGTTTGGTACCATAAGATTTGTACCATACGGGACACGAGTACTGTGGTCTAGTACTCTGAAGGGCACAAAGTAAGCGCCAAACTCCTCCCAGTTTTGTTCTTACTCTACTTGTTCTCGATATTACTCTGTGCGCTGGTTCCATGGTCACGAAAGCACACTAGGGCTCGATATTAGGCTAATGTACTATGGTTCTTTCAATGCAGTATTTCGCGTTGCGACATCGACGTTACGACAATGTTTCTAATACATCGATTATTTTTTTATTAGTCACAACAGAGTAGGTTTAAATATGCCTGAACTAAAAATAAAACACTTATTAAAACAATATCCAAAATCTTTTGATTAGAAATTCCAAAACAAACTTAAATGTGTAAGAATTCAGTAATGCCTACCACACTGCCATGTGTACAGGCCCACCGAACCTACCAACAAAACCCTGTCAGAAATCTTCTGTTTCAGATACAGAAGATAATACCAGATAACTGCCTGTAAGACATACCTTTACTGGATGTATTATTTGGTTTTTTGGATGCTTCTTCCTGCACACATTCTGCACTCGTACGAATCAAACTGTGTTTCTGATGGGATATTTTCTGCGTTTTCGCAATCCTAATATATTTCTAAGTACGACAACTTGAGAAACATTTCACGGAATTCTGCAGTGCGTTATTTCTGTTTACAAATTATACTGCTGGCTTATGCTTAATTACTATTTGTACTTAGTTCACCATTTTAACGAATTAAGCATTTTTTTCATTTCTAATTCTGCTTTTATAATCAGCTGTGAAAAGAGGAGGAATAATTCCTTAAACCACGGAGAATGCGCGAGAAGTTGGTCGCCAACACGTAGCAGCTTCCACGGGAGGATATACAGCGTTATATTTAAATCTATTTCATTATTACGATGAACATACTGAGCATCATCTACTTTTCTTATCGCTTAGAACCAAACAATACAAAAAAGTGCTCACTCGGTCATTTAAACGCAGTTTGTAGTCGCAAGGAAATTAGCGCTATCAGATGCAGCTGAATGTGGTACCAGCATTCAACAGGCATGTATCTGTGCTGCGAACTTCGTGGCACACTTCGCCTCTCGCCCGTCCAGTCGGTCGCGCCTGCGAGGTTCGACTCTGGCCAGAGGGCGCTTGCAGCAACGTCATGGATAGACGCAGCGTCAATCCGTATTCCTGATTTGGTACGAGTCGGTGGAAACGATTCTGTGCTACGGAGAGGAACCGACGTCATTTGGAGGCCAACACCGTGGCCGCTGTGGAAGAGGCTGACAATAATGCGATACTTAGCCAAAGGCCAAGAACTGGTGCACTGCGAAGGTTGTCTGTAAGGAAGGCATGGCCCAGGATGTGTCGGAAGTAGAAGTGTTTGTAGTAAATGGCCGAACAGGCATCACCGACTTCGTCCATAGTCGGTGATCGCTTTGCTAGTTGCTGAGACACTAGCCGATCACATAAATCTGATCAACGTCATGGGCCTTGATAACAACCTTATGCAGCACGCACCGCTGCAAGAGGTTACGGAAGAGTGTATGAGGTTCTGGAAGGTGCCGACAGGGACGTTGAGTAATACCGGCGGCAGTGCTAAGTTTCTGGATTGACGGGTATCTATGGATCAAGGTAGACCGACAAATTCTCGATTGGGTTTATATCTAGAGGTCTGGTGGCGGTAAATACATCTTGTTACTCCTCGAACCACACACTTGCTCTGTGACAAGTTTGACACGTAATTTTGTCCAGCTGGTAGATGCCACCGTGCTGAGGAAAAAACCAACTGAAAGCAGGAGTCGTCGTGGTACACAAGGGTAGATGCATACTTGTGTTGATCTATTGTGCCTACCCGAATGAAAATAAAATCCCCAAAATACCAGAAAAATATTCTCCAGACCCCAATACTCCCTCCTCAGGCCTGGAGCCTTTGCTTTCAAACATATTATTCCCTACAAGCCAACAGCCATCTGTACGATGGGGCACAAAACGCGATTCATCTGAAAAGACCAGGTGTCGCCACTTACTTGACGTCCGGTTGTGGTATTGGCATGCGAATTCCAGCCTTAGTTGCAGCCAGTATGAGCGCATGAACCAGCCACCTGCTGCAGAGGATCATACGCAGCAACAATCGCTGAACGATTGTTGTGGAGCACTGGACGCCTCTGTGGGTATGGCGAGCAATTCACAGGGCAGCATCGGGGCTTGTTGGCCCACTACCAAGAATTTTCCTTTATTGGCGCGTCTGAGCAAGGGGTTGGGTGCAGTGATACGCGAAGGTGGTGTAGTCAGAATGAATGGAAGAGGCAATCGAAATGAGGACGCCATGAATCTCTGCTGTGTGGTGGGCAGAGTGGCGTGGGCCGTTGTATGCAGACGTCATCTACTTGGAGAGCAGACAGCGTCTTCTACCAGCGTCCAGAAGAAGACGACAAGCCACAGCCAAAAACAAAGAACGGTGGAGAACTTAGTTACAGGAAAATCGTCGAGACCACCAAGTGTCGTGCCAGTTTTGGCCCACATCTGTTAGGGTGAACCTTATTTGAGAGAGTAAATTGTTGTTGGGTTGCGTGCACTAAGAGAGGTGAAATGGACTTGTTCTTGTTGTGGTAGTTTCGAAGCATGGCGGAACCGTTATGAATGTTGTCTAGCGAATTTATAGCATGACGGGATCGTCGTGCATAACACTGTAGCAGTTTACTGTATTGTGTTCGTATTGCTCACGTAGAGGTTATGGTATCATAGCTGTATAATAGTTAAAATTTATTCTGTGTTATGCTCTGGTTATTTGTCTTTGTATTAGTGAGGTTGTGTAGTCATGTTGTCTATTGGCAATGGACTGGTTTGGTAAACGGTGGAGGTCAATGGCGGTATGGGATAGAACTTTCAGAGTAATGATTTGTCTCAATTATTTAGTCTGATGTTGTGTGTCGTTTGTAAATTTATTATGGGCTGATCCAGGCTCTCGTTTGTGGAGCTCACTTACACAGTCACCTGAGCTGGGCTGAATTACTGTCAATGAAGTACTTGTATAGAACTAGTTATTTAAATTATTGTATCACTCTGTCCAATTTAAGTAAAAAAAATTGCTGCATCTGTATTTGACCAGAATATAGTTTATACCTTGTTTGAAGATTTTTGTATCAAATACAAGGACTGTACCGTATATGTCCTTCCACCTTATGATGTATACTTTCATTAATAAAAAGACATTTAAGACGATCTCACACTCGCACATCCCCCAGCCTAAATCCCACTCCTCCCAAATTCCGTGCTACGTATACGTCTTAGTGATATGTCTTACTTTATTGTTGGCTTGATGCGTGGAGACTTGGCCATTAGTTTGTTTCGGTTAAAAATGATGATTACGTTCCGAAACATGAAACGAACGAATGGGCCATGAAGCGCCTGTCACGTCCTCTGAGGTTAAAAGACAACGAACTAAATTAGAAAGCGGGTTTGCCCAGTTCGATTCATCGAAGAAAAATATTTCAATAAGTCGAATATGTCTTTGTATTAATAATATATCAGTTCAATTCGATCCATCAATAACATACAACGACTCTTTTTAATACATAGATATTTATCGTCAAACCCTATGCTATAGGGAATCCATTCTCTTCCCTTGTGTTTTATTGCTTAGAGGAACAGGTGAGCAGGTCAGGCGTACCAACAGAAATAATTGTGTAGACGCTGTGTAAAATCAACATTACATATCCTCAATCTGCCTCCCGTTGTTGTGATTTATTATAGATAATACGTTAGGCATACATGTGTTTTTCTTCCTGTTACAGTTCTCTTCAAAAATATATTTGGCGCAGATCAGAAGCTGGAAAACTCCGCCCCACGTTAGATTACAACTGAACAACATACCATGAAGACTAACGTTCCTTCTTCCTGGGAAGATGTGTCCTAGTGTAATCCTTGCTTCTAGCAGCAAAGCTCCGCAAACAAAATTAGATGTCTCTAACGCGTACGACGTGTTCTTTACTGGACCAGAAAGAAAGAGAAAATTGCTACCAACAATTAAAAAATATATTACCCAAGTAATACTCGAGAGGTACGTACACAATTGTAAGTCGTTGATATAATTTATTTACGGATTGTGCGCTCAGATGTTGCGTCTCATCTTGACGCGGGGATTCAGGCTCCTCTGATGCGGGCACGCATGGCGGAAGCTCCCAACCTGTGCTTTGTGTCGGGCCATACAAAGCTAAGTCGGTGGCCCGAGCAGAGTAGACGCACGAGTCTCCTCCCCATTGTGTGGTCCGGTCCGAGCACAACGTCGTCCGGAACCGGCGCTGTGTGGAGAGCGCGCAGCGGCAGCGGCAGCAGTTAACCGCACACTGTGTGCCGTAGCCCCGATTGCTGAGCCGCGGACGTGCTTCTCCGCACCTAATGGTGGGCAACACTGCACGGTACCTAGTGAGCTTCCAGCATGCTGTACTCTAATTATGGAGGAGATCAAAGCTGTTCTGCGACGGAATCTCTGTTTGTTTCAATACTAAATCTCAGATACAATGCAGTTGTCTCACTCTGCTGAATTACGTTTAGTTCTCTGTTTTTTTTTCCGAAAAGTTCGGGACTATATCACTGAAAAGGTGCAATGCTAAACAGTAATACAGTCTTGGACCCCATCATACAGGATGAGGCAGCTAAGACTGGTCATCCTACATATATCTAGAACTATTAAATATATCGGGGTGTGGTTTTCCCCAAGTTATAGCAGACAATGCTGTGAGTATCCTGACTTTCGCAAATAATTTTTATCGTTTACAATGGGCGAAATACAACACCGAAATTGTTTTTTTCCCCTAATATAACTATGGACTTTTCTCTACGGCATTTGAAAAAAGCTTCTACTAGAACTTCACCGACTTTACATGTATGGGACTTGATCAAATATATTGCCGGAAATACAAATTGCAACACCAAGGAGTTGTGCCACGTAAACGAAAGTTGCTGGACGTGTCCTTACATTTGGAAGATGATGTGTACTACAATATTGCTCCAGCCGGTTAAGAGGGGCGCTAGTAGCGCCAGTATGAGGATAAAGATCAGGAGGACTTTGAATACACGCTGTCAAGGTCGTGAGCGTCTGTTACTTTTTAGATTGGACATGATGAGTTGATGGTAATCAAGAATGCCTTTAAGGCGACAACCATGTCATTATCAACACCCCACTGACTTTAAACGAGGTCGTTGAACGGGGCTACCAGAAGTTGGATGTTCTTTCTGCGATATGGCAGAAAGAATGTATCAGAAATATAGCCACTGTACATGATTTCTGGCAGCGGCGGCCACTATAATGTTCAGTCGCAAGAAGACCGGGCTTCAGCCAGTCATGTGATAGTAGTGAGGGGTAGACCCACACGTCGGTCGGTGTGGCCGAGCGGTTCTAGGCGCTTCAGTCTGGAACCGTTCAACTGTTGCGGTCGCACGTTCGAATCCTGCCTCGGGCATGGATGTGTGTGATGTCATAGGTTAGTTAGGTTTAAGTAGTTCTAAGTTCTAGGGGACTGACGACCTCAGATGTTCAGTCCCATAGTGCTCAGAGCCATCTGGTAGACCATCATGTTAAGGGTATGACCACGACGCATCGTGCTGCATCTGCAGCGGCACTTTGAGCAGCAGTTGGTACCACAATGACACAGCGAACAGCTACAAATCTGTTACTTCAAAGACGGCTCCGAGCCAGATGCCCTGTAGCCTTTTACAACCAATGGTGTCAAGCAAGAGCTCACTGGAGGGCAGGGTGGAGGCTTGTCGTGTTTTTTGATGGATGGTCATTCTCCTTAAGTGCCAGTGATGGCAGTGTGATGTTTTGAGGTAGGCTAGTTGAGGGCTAGACACACTGGACTATACTTGGAGTTATGGTCTGGGTTGCTATTTCGTACGACAGCCGAACACTCTAGTTTTATTGTATTCAACTTAACTGAAAATGTATGCATCAATTTGGGGATAAGACCTTTCGTGCTGTGAACTACGAAGCACATTCCAGGGGTGTTTTCCAACTTAAGAACGCTCGCCTATGCAGCGCTATTGTAACCCAACATGCTCTACAGAGTGGCGACGTATTGCCTTCGCCTGCTCGATCACCAAGTCGGTCTCCAATCGAACACCTTCGGGAAATCATAGGACGACAACTCCACCGACATCAAATGGTTCAAATGGCTCTGAGCACTATGGAACTTAACATCTGAGGTCATTAATCCCCTAGAACTTAGAACTACTTAAACCTAACTAACCTAAGGACATCACACACATCCATGTCCGAGGCAGGACTCGAACCTGCGACAGTAGCGGTCGCGCGGTTCCAGACTGGAGCACCTGGAACCGCTCGGCCACTGTGGCCGGCTGCACCGACTTCCACAATTAGAATTTTCCGTCCCTCTACTGACCAACCAAGTGAAACAGGCATTCAACTCCATCCAACAAATTGACATTCGATACCTGTACCACACTGTGCAAGCACAGTTGCATGCATACACCGGTTATTAATTTACATCATTTCACATTTTCAGTGACTCATTTCTCTCTTAAATAAACCTACGATCTTGCAATGTTATCATTTAACTAGGTTAAATAGACAAATTGTCTATTCCCGTGATTTCATTACAATACATTAATTATTTTTCGGTGTTGCAAATATTTTCCGTGATTGTAGTATTAAGATAACAGCGCCCGCTATCAGAAGAGAAGGTTCCACAAAAGTCTCCTCTATTATATGAAATGTAGGTAAACACGTATCTCAGGTATTTCTCTTTAGTTCAGCTGTGCCCTTGAAGCCCATCTGTTTGTGTTCTACTGTTGTAGCAAGCACGTAAGTTGCTCATAAGGCTGCTGAGACATTCTCACTGCATACGGAAGTCGAAAAAGTGAGTATAGTTCATGGCGAGTTCTGTCAAACTATCAGAGCAAGGGTTCGGTTGTTTACTGAAGAGTATCCATATCGTGCAAAGACCTCATGATGCGTATTTGTAGAAAGAAAAGTTTCCAGGGACTGGAAGAGTAGAGAATAAAATATGCCATGAAAAAGAAGGGTAACCGTTGAAATAAAACGATACTACCATAATAGCACTAGTAACACACAGCGTAAATGTCACTAAGAGGCTTCTCGGAAGTATAAGAGGGATAAACCAGACGAGTGTTCTGCAAACACTGCGTTCCAACGTACTTCATCCTCTCCGCATTTCGCTGTTTCTGCAGCTTCGTGGCATTGACTTCCAAAACTGGTTACAGTTCTCCGAAAGTTATTTACAAAAAACGAAAAGTGCATGCTCCAAATCTAAGCAACATTTTGTTTAAGGAAGATGCATCATTTACAAACGATGGGGAAGTCAGTCTCAGCAATAAGCATAAATCGTCAGATGAAAGTCTATGCTGACTCAAAGAAGCGGATAAAAATATCGCTGGGCGTCTATCAACATTTGGTGGGTGTTTTTTATGACCCACATTGTTGGGCTCTGTTTTATTGATGGGAATATAAATGCACTCAAGCAGCTCTTGTTCCTAAGATATGCTGCTGCCGAGTTACTGGAATGCATCCCGCTGGACGGAAGGCAGTCAGTGTTGCACCAACATGACAGGTGAACCTCCCATTCCGGACATGTAATGACAGGGTCTTTTAAAAGAACGTTTGGAGATCATTACAACGGTTGCTCAGGAAATGCAAAATCGTCTGCACAGTCCTCGAACTTAACACTTGTATACATTTATCTGTGGCGAAGACTGAAAGAAGAGTTCTACTTGGAAACATCGCCGTCTACGACTCTCGTAGGTATGAAATGCATTGTGACACAGGGCCGTGCTGCCGTTAACTCCAGATGAAATTCAACGTGCAGTATTGTTTCTTCAGAATCACTTTATATCATGTAGCAATGCTCAAGCTCAACACTTAGAGCACTTGGTATGGCAGCCATGATAATAAGCGCACGAACCGTCACCTTTACAATATTTGATGATGTGCCGTGCATGTTTCGTCGTTGAAGTACTCTTCGAAGCTACTTTCTGCTGCCACAGAAGAAAGTATTACTTCCATTAGAAAGAACAAAGTCGGTATCGTAATTCGGCGGCTATAAACGATAAAAATTACTTGCTCACGTCACGACATTCGCCATGTGATCCACTATACTTGGTTAAAATCGCACCTCGACATACTTATTGATTCAGCATATATTTGGGGTGGCCCCTCGTACTTGCCTCACCGTATATGGGATGTCCCAACTAAATTTGCCATCTCTTGTATTACCGAAATTAAACAAAATCTGAAAAATGCTATTCACCAGGGAAGCACCAATATCAGGGGTTCCCACAGTTGGCAGGAATGCAAGTTGCCTAGAAGTAAAAGAAAAAGAAAGTCACTTTCAACACAAAGTTACTTCTTTTTTAATGTCACATGTATGTTTTTCTGCCGAAAAGAAAACTAGAGCTACAGTTAGTACCAGCAGACTGCGCAAAACCTAATGCGTTCTGGAATACTTCGACTTTTAATAAGAGAAACAGTGCCACAGTTTCTGCCTTAATGCTGCAGTGCCGTAGTGCGTATTGCCTTGAGTGTCCTGACCCCTGCTGTTGGCAAATCTTCCTCTGCACGTTGTGACAGAAACTGTGGCTCAAAAATGCTTCAAATGGCTCTGAGCACTATGAGACTTAACATCTACGGTCATCAGTCCCCTAGAACTTAGAACTACTTAAACCTAACTAACCTAAGGACAGCACACAACACCCAGCCATCACGAGGCAGAGAAAATCCCTGACCCCGCCGGGAATCGAACCCGGGAACCCGGGCGTGGGAAGCGAGAACGGCGGCTCTTTAGAGTCCATGTAATTTTGAGGGTGTGAGGTTTACAACAGTGCAAACAAGTCTCCCATCACTAACTGTACCTTTAGTTTTCATTGATGCGGAAATAACATACATGCATCATTTAAAAAAAACTAACTTTACATTGAAAGTGATGTTCGTTTACATTAGCGGATTGCGCGTTCCTGTTCATTTTGTGAGCCTCTGTCGCAGATCCGTTTCAGGCCAATTTCGTTTTTAATTTTTCACATTTTGTTTCGTTTCGGAAATATATGAGATGGCAGAGTATTTATAACTGTTAAAATCAATCTAGGTATCTGTCGCTTCTTACTTCCTAATATCAGCTGCCCAAACTGAAGGTGTAACGAAACAGAACAGAAAGGGAAGCGAACAAGACAATCGTATTACAATTGATTACCGAAGATTTTCACAAATCTCTTAACAAATTTTTTTTCCAGGACAGAAAGAAGGTCAGCGCCCCTTGTAATAATATCCGTATTTTATTGCGGGTCTGGATTTCAGCTAACAGCGCAACTATCTTCACTGCATTATAAGTAGTCACTTAGACTCAGCGTAGTTATAACGACACATAATATAACTTTGACATGCACAAGCATCAACTCGGGGTGAGAACTAGAGCCTCAAGCGTTCCGAGTTAAAGGCCTGTGTGTTTAAAACTGTGCAGCCTCTTCCACTTTACCTCTAATGTTCAATACTGCTTCGTTTATACATTTTTGCAAATACATTCTTACATAATGTTCATTAATTTATCAACACATGTCAAGGTACACACACACACACACACACACACACACACACACAAACACGCAAACTCACACACAGTATCAAATGGATTACATTTCGTATACCACAATTCTGCATTCGTGCCATGGCGAAAAAGTGAAATGTTATTGAAGAAAAGTAAATACGACATTGTAAACGCTGCCACAAGAGTAAGGCTTTCATTGAGACCGATACCTTTCCATAATAATCAATCTGTTTCTGCCACGTCTTCCTAAAAGAAAGACAAAAGTACAATAAATTCAAACAGCCAATTGTAAATTTACAGTTCGTATTTACTTCAAGTTAGATACTTGTATAACTGAACTAATTGTGAAAAATACTGAGTGAGGGAGAGAGTTGAACCTGGAGGATAGCGTGCCTAAAAACAAATACCGTTTTGTGGTCGATGTTTAAATCTCGTGATCGATTTTTGAATAACATAAAGGAACTTGCAAGAGAGATCGCCATACCAGAGTCGCCAATATTTTCAGCGAGTTTTGTTGTTGTGAGACTGCAGATTGTGTTTTGCACTGCTTCTGTAAATATTAAGATTTTTACATAGTGCAATATAACATAATTGAACTATGTGGAGAATTTTATCAATTCCTGAAATACATAGTTTTATGCTGAGTAAAATTTCGTTTGTACTTAAAGCTAGTTACATAATTTCTTGAAGGTTAAGCCATTCTTCGTGGGTTGTGCACCATCTTGTACCTCTCCTAAGGAACATGTGATACCTGTATATCAACTAAGTTTTTTTATTGTCTTCTAAACTTTTTCTGTCTTGGAAATGGAAATTTGTGTTAGTTGCCGATAGCTTCAACTTTAAAATACTTTAACTTGTAACTGGTTCTGATAACCATCATCAGCTTTCTGCTATATTAGTATGTCCTTTGCATCTCCATTTCCTGCGATCAAATGCCTCCTTATTAATGCTGCTGTATATGCTGCCATCCATCACATCATCCAAGATCTAAATTCTCTTCCTGTATCACCACCTCTTTCCTTATGCATACCCTTCAAATAATGTTTTTACGAGTTCGTCCTACTTTATTAATATGTGTCCAATCCAGATTCATATCCTTCTTTTTATTCTATCCACTAGTTCTCTCCGCTCTCCCACTCCTCTCAGTACCCCTTCATTTTTCACTCTATCCATTCAACTTATCCTTCCCACCCTCCTCCATGTCCACATTGCCAGTTTCCAGCCTCGTTCAATTTTTCTTCATCAGTGTCCATGTTTCAGTGCCATACTGGAGGACAATATATACAAACACGTTTCCATAAAACTTTCTCCAAATTTCTCCATAAAATACTTATTTTCTTATAAAATGCCTGTGTTGCCATAAGTTTCTATCCTGCTTCCGAAGTATTTCAAGCGTTATAAGTGTTCTAATACTTCTCCATTCAGCAATGTCTCTGCCTTTTTATTTCTTCCCAGTGTCATCACTTTTGTTTTCTTTGTATTAATTTTCATTCCTTAAACCATTTCTTTAGCTTCAGTGGTACCCATTGTACGCTGTAATTCTATTTCATCTTTTGCTAGGAGGACCACGTCATCTACAGTCCTCAAATACCGTACTCTGCTTCCTCCAATTTTTACCCTGTTGTCATCTAGTGGGCAGTGGTTAATCATATTTTCTAAGTATAGATTGAAAAGGGTAGGAGACAGACAGCAGCGTTGGCTTTCCCCGTTTCCTAGTTATATCCAGATGATACCTTCCACTGTTACTTTCACTGACGCTTTTCGATGTAAATATAATAAGTTTATAAATCGTCTGACTTTCAAATCCACTTTCTTTTCCGTCATTATAGTTGCAAGCTTATCCCAAGCCACATTATCAAAGATCTTTTCCACGTGTATAAAACACACATATAAGTTTCTTCCCTTTTTAATAACCCTCTCCTAGAAAATTGGCAAGAGTTCCATTGTATCCCTTTTGCCTGTGAACCATCTAAAGCTAAATTCCTCCTCCGCGAGATTCTCCGCCATTACCCTTTCTAGTCTCTCGATAATATTACTTCCTAATTTAATTTTGCTTATTGTGTTAGAGTAAAAATTTAACACATGGGCTATGAACTAAAATACTGACTAGATTTTCTCGACTGCCACATTTTAAAATCTGAATGAAATATTTGTTTCTAGGTACATGAGTATTTTAAGCATCGGAATAGTGTTACAGATGTGAGGAAGGCTTACTTCTGGAGAGTAAGCTTTTTTTTTTTTTTAATGAATGGAGAGCAGATAGTAGTTAACAGATAGGTATATTTATCATACAGAATACCAAATTTGCTCCAACTGTGAAAGTGAGGTCACACAACAAGGTGGGTAGTATTCTTCCCACTGCCCTTCCTTGGAGTTGAATGACAAAAACGACTTTTTCAATATATGTCATATTTATTTGATAAATTTACGTCCCTTTTTACAATGATTGTTCACAATTACTTGCCATGAAATTTTCTGAAACATGAGTCTATGAAAATTGATATTTGACAATATATAAAAACACAGCGAGTGCTCTTTTCCGCAGCTTTGATACTACAATGACGGCACGTCCAGTAGGTTTATCCTAAAACGGGTTGATGCTCCCCTACAGCCACATGACGAAAATCTTCAGGTACTTTACCCCATTTTGTCAGAAAGGCAGGTTTTTGTCCACGCATTTTTTGGGATGAGAAGCCAGCGATCAACTGTCTGGCTAGCTGGATACTGTATGTGAGCTGATCATGCTGTCCACTTTCTTTACTTATTTTCCACAGGATAAAACTGTTCACTGCAGGAAATAAAATATTCTGTGCCACCATTTTACAGAACGTCTGCCAATAGTATACCTTTTTTCGAAATTGATCAAACTTATCGACACCACCAATATTTTGTTGTATTCTGCCACAACTTCAGGACAAGAAATCTCTGTACTAGTATCATTCTTGTTTTTCCTTTTCACTGTGGCTGTTTCTCATGGGTCATGAACTGAGGACAGGAAATGGCTCCTTTTGTTTCAAACTGGAATTTTCTTCGTCCCAATTTTACGTTTTCCTTCATAAATTTGGCTAAATCAAATTTACCTTATACTATACCTTTGAGGAAAAAAACCACAAAATGTCACGCAAACAGCACTGAAAGGCTCCTCTACAGAGCAACACTCAGATATACAATGCCTCTGCGCGAAGGTACAGCAAAATCGGCGGGAACTTCTGATTGGAAGTAGTACCCTATACTGTTCACTAGGTGGTAGCACCGTACAGAGGTGGGAACTGTGAATCCCACAGGACTAGGAGCGAGTTCAATGTAGTGGGAAGCACGTTTCCCACAACTCACGAAAAGGTGAGTATACCGAGATTCATATTGTAGAGAGTGTGCCGAGAATGCCAAATGTCAGGCGTTACCTCTCACCACGGACAACCCAGTAGCCGACGGCCCTCACTTCAGGACCGAAAGAGCGGAGTTTGCGTAGAGTTTCAGCGCTAACAGACAAGCAATACTGCTTGAAATAACTACAGAAGTTATTGTGGGACGTACGGCGAACATACGGTGAAATTTGGCTTGACGGCCTACGCCAGCAGACGACTGACTGAGCGCCTTCACTAACAGCAGCCGGCCGCTGTGACCGAGCGCTCCTAGGCGCTTCAGTCTGGAACCGCTCGACCGCTACGGTCACAGGTTCGAATCCAGCCTGGGGCATGGATGTGTGCTATGTCCTTAGGTTAGTGAGGTTTGAGTAGTTGTAAGTTCTAGGGGACTGATGACCTCAGATGTTAAGTCCCATAGTGCTCAGAGCCATTTGAACCATCTGAGCCACTAACAGCACGATACCGCTTCTCCTTAGCTCTTGACGGTGGTAAACTGTGATATGTTCAGATGAGTCTCGATTTCAGTTGGCAAGATCGGACGGCAGGGTTCGAGTGTGGCGCAGACCCCACTAGACCACGCACCAAAGTTGTCAACAAGTCACGTTGAAACTTGGTGGTAGCTCCATAATGGTGTGGGCTGTGTTTATAGGGAATAGACTGGGCCCTCTGGTCCAACCTGAACAAATCACTGACTGTAAATAGTTATGTCCGGATATATGGTGGCCGTTTGCAGCTGTTCAACGATGGAATTTTTATGGATGACAAAGTACCATGTCACGGGTGACAGTTGTTCTCCACTGGCTTGAAGAAGATTCTGAACAATTCGAGCGAATGATTTGGCCTCCCAGATTGCCCGACATAAATCCCGCCGAACATTTATGGGGTCAGTTCGTGCACAAAATCCTGCAACATAATCGCAATTGTGGGCGGCTTTATAGCCACCATGGCGCAATATTTCCGCAGGGAACCTCCTACAACGACTTGTTGAGTCCATTCCACGTCGCGTTGCTGCACTACGCCGAGCTAAGGAGTTCCGACTTGATATTAGGAGGTATCCCATGACTTTTGGCACCACACTGTAAAAAATATATTAACCTTACACTAAAGGACTGCCAAAACCGAAAGCCTGAAATTCCTTTTATTAGAGGGTCCATAATTAGGAACGTTATGCATTTACAGATTCCTGCCTCGCAAGTACCTATGCAATAGTTATATGTATCCGAGTGAACGATGCGACTCTAGAGCAACCAATATGATGTATAACGATCGAAGCAGACGAAATGAATTACAATTTGTGCTGCAGACGGGACTCGAACGAGGGTCTTTTTGATTTGTAGGCAGAAATCCTAACCGTTATACCACCACACCACGACAGTTTGCAGTGCTGCAGGAACTACATACGGCCAGTGCCCTCCCCAACACAATCTTCATTTTTCCCTTATATATTGTCACTACTGGCAGGGATCTCCGATATTGGCCAGCACCCCAACATTTCGTCTGTTTCGATCTTTATCACAGATAATAGAAAGAGACTTAAATGTCTCAGGGAAACATTTAATTACAAGATCTATAAGATCACCAATGGTACAAGGACGACCCATTACGTCCAATACTGGGGTGCTTGCCAATATGGGAGAGCCGCGGCAGTGGTGGCAATATATAAGGGAAAAATGAATTGAAGTTTGTGTTCGGGAGGGCACTCAGCTTAGGTAGTTCGTGCAAGACTGCTGACTATGGTAGTGTGGTAGTGAAATGGTTAGCATGTCTGCCAAACAAGTAAGAAAACCCCCGATCAAGTCCCGGCTGCATTATCATAGACAAATGATTTAGTTAGGATTATTTCCTCTGAAGGGTCAGAAATTTATTCTGCATAAAAATAACAAACTAGCAATTAAACGATAGTTCAGTTTGCGCAGGCAAATGTTTATAGAAAGATTATTACAATATTGTTTATCGCGTCTCCGTTTCAGTTAGGAACGGGAGTCTTTATTGTTCATGCTAAAGAGAACTCAGCTTCTGCGAACAAGAAATTAAGGAAGCGTGCTTTCCGTCATGGACGCTAGTAATACTGAGGAAGCTAGGAGACGGCGCAGCAATTCTTCAGCGAGTGGTTTAATCGTTCTTTTGTTTCGCGGCCTCATTCGCCCGTTACTGCTGGCGCCCCAATTAATCGTTTCCGCTTTAATTGCTTTTTCTTCATAGACAGCGCTCGTGTTGTATACAGCTTTCCGGCGGAGTAAACTCCTTTGTCTACACAGGAATTTTATACGGCTTCTCTGGCGGTTAGAAGGCGTCATCTGTTATTGGAGCTCCCCCTTGTCAGAAAACTGAGTTCTCAATTTCATTCGAGGAGGTTAAATGTGTGTTAATTAAGGAGAGGGGTGAGGGGGGGGGGAAGGAGGCAAAATTGCTGGAATTATGTTCTGCGAGCAGCAAGGCTTCAACCCAGTTATTGCAGACTTCGTTATTTGGTTGTTAACTTATCGTGAACAACGTAGTATGGAATTACTTGGAACTATTATGGAAAGCCCTCTAAACTAAACGACTGTATACAAGCTAAGAAAGCGAAAAATGGTATACTGCTTCTTATTCATTTTAAACTGTTGGTAATATTCTCCGTGAGCCTAAATACGTCTTCGTGCCGAGGTCATCTTCGGAAAATAAACATACAGGCAACTCCTAATGTATTTGTGTTTCACTTTCTGTTGAGAGGGAGCCAGGGAAGAAACATTCTGTAATATCACACTTCACAAACTAGCAATAGGCATTAGATAATATAGGAAAGCATTGCTTCAAGTACTAGTTAATGAACTTACAATTTTTCAGCGTTTCCTGGCAGCTGTTTTCACTGCATCGAGCTATTTGTGTTACTACTGAGTGGCTCATACTTACAGATTCATTTCTGAACGGAAGTGCTTACTGAAATCTCGCCGTCGGTCCAAGTACATAGATTTACGTCCAGGTAGCTACCCCTCATATACAGCCTTAAGTTTTGAGGCTCGTCTAAAAGGTAACAAAAACACTACATAGACCTAAAGCTGTTATACAGTAAAATAAAAACAAATGTTTTCGTCAGAATTTTGCAGTTTCAGCCTACGCAGAAGCTGCTTGTTAGAGTTCTATAGCAAGTGTGCTCATATAGGATCGATGGCTATTTACTCCCTTTACTGGACACTCTTCTGCATCACACAGTGGGTGTTATTAATGTACAAAGCTACTTGTACTTCGACATTTAGGCAGTTCGTGTTAGAAATATGCCGTTTAATCTTATTACGACTGCGTGTGGATTGTATACCAGTTGGCGTATTATCTTCAACGGGGACTGACCGTAAGTCTTTACTTAGATCTTGCAGTCATACCACACATGTCGAAAAATATTCATTTTCCCAAACAAGATCAGTTATCATGTGGCTTATAAGGCGTTTGTTCGCCCGATTCTTGAGTACTGTTCATCTATCTGGGATCCCTATCAGGTAGGACTGATAGAAGAGATAGAGAAGAACCAACGAAGAGCGACGCATTTCGTCACGGGGCGTTTAGCTGGCGAGAGAGCGTTACGGAGATGCTAAACAAATTCCACTGGCAGAAGTTACAAGAGAAGTGTTGTGCATTACGGAGTGATTCACTATTGAAAGTTCGGGACACCACTTTTCAAGAGGAGTCGGACAACATATTACTTCCCCCGACATACATCCCGCATACTGACCACGAGGAAAAAATTCGAGAAATTGAAGTCAATGCAGAGTCTTACCGACGATCATTCTTCCTACGCACTACTCGCAAGTGGAAAAGGGATGGTAGTGGTACCGAAAGTACCCACCGCCATCCACCATTAGGTGGCTTGCGGAAAGAAAAACTGTGTGGTCTGAGTGATTCAGACCTATAGTACACGCGCTTTTCCTTGGACCTGGTGCATACGATCTTTTTAGGGTAAAGCACTTTACCGGAAATGCGATGAGGCCTAACACAAGAAGGAAAAAATTGATTACGAGGAAAAATTAGGAAAATTTATATGATTATCAAACGCAGAAACTGCCCTCTTTGTGCTTTTATGGCTGTAAGCTGATGTATACAAGATCCACCTAGCATTTTATATGTTTCGTGACGGATGGGAATGCACATGTCGTCTAAGGATAGCGACTTTGATTAGAAATCAAAATGTCCAAAGTCCCGGATTCGAGACGCGCCACCATTTAAATTTCGATTAATAATCAGCATTGGATCCCGAAAACTTCCTGCATAAGAAGCCACCCTCATTCTGCCAACAGCCTTGTCAAAGAGGGTGGAGCAGTGGACAGAGGATCAGGGCACTCTCCTGTCCATGGGGTAAGAAACAGCCCCTAAACGTGATCACTGCACTGAAGACACGTGACGTGTATCCACAGGTAATGTGGCCTGTAATTGGAAACTGGCATGATGATCTCTCCACTGGCAAAAGATTCCGCAAAAGTCCCCCATTCGGATTTCCGGGAGCGGACTGCCAAGGGGGAGGTGGCCATGAGAGAAAGATTGAATAATCAACGAAAGGATAATATTCTACGAGTGGGGGTCTGGAATGACAGAAATTTGAATGTGGCAATTAAGTTGCAAAATCTGAAAATGGAAATGCAGAGGCTCAATCTAGATACAGTAGGAGCCAATGAAGTGAAATGAAAAAAAATGACAAGGATGAGTATAGTTTAACATAAACAACAGCAGAAAATGTTATAACGAGAGTAGGGTTCGTTATGAATAGGAACGTAAGGCAGAGAGTGTGTTACTGTGAACGGTTCTTACCAGAACTGACAGCAAACCAACACCGACAATGATAGTTCAGATGTATATGCCGACGTCGTAAGCTGAAGATGAAGAAATAGAGAAAGTATATGAGGATATTGAAAGGGTAACGCAGTGCGTAAAGGATGATGAAAATCTAATAGTCGTGGGATACTGATATGAAGTTGTAGAGGAAGGAGCAGAAGAAACGGTTACAGGAGATTATGGGCTTGGGACAAAGAATGAGAGAGGAGAAAGACTAATTGAGTTCTGTAATAAATTTCAGCTAATAGTAGCGAGTATTCTGTTCAAGAATGACAAGAGGAGGAGGTGCACTTGGCAAAGGCCAGGTGATACGGACGATTTCAGTTACATTACATCATTGCCCGACAGGGAGGTAGCGTTGCTCGCGTTCGTAGGTTTAACCTTAAAATACCCTACACGTGCCTCCTGGGTTGTGCTAATTGAGCAACAGTAATTACAGGCAGCCAGTTATCCATAGGATCTCCTGGCAATGACATATCAACTAAACAGCAGAAACAGTTCTTTTCAGAGCCCATTAACAAGAAACATTGAACCAACTATCAGACTCCTTCAACTGAATATCGAAATCATTAGCAGGGCAAAGTGTGACTACCTGTCACAATTTTTGCTGGACAACAATATCGATGTCGTCGCCATTCCGGAAACTCGGGTTTCCAGCGAAGAAATATTCCGAAGTCGAGATCGAATTCCTGGATATTCTGCACTTAGTGTAACTTACCACGACGTGTGTGAAATTACTACGTATGTCCGTAACAACACAAATGAAGCTTCACTGAATTCTGTAAGTGTGGAGGCAGATATACATACAGTTGTCATACAATTGCACGGTACTACTATTACAAATGTTTACAAACCACCCCGATTTTGTCCTACACACAGCAGAACATCCTGCAATTTACATAGGAGACTTCAATAGTCACTACGAACTTTGGAAGTACTCTCAAAAGATGAAAATGGAAGTATTCTTGCAGCATGAAATGAAGAGAATAATCTTCATCTAGTGTTTGGTGCCAAAGATCAACGCACTTTCAGGTCAGCTGCTTGTGACAAGGATTCATATCATTACTTATGCTTTGTTAGCTGCAACGAAAGTGGCTTTCCCATCAACGCCGCAAGGAAAGTGATAGATGCCTTTCCTCACAGCCAACACGTACCTTTAATAATACAAACTTACGGCACGGTTTCTGTCATACTATCAACCCCGCATGCTCGATGGAATTTCCAGGAAGCTGACTGGACGACGTTCTCAACGGAACTGGATAAGATCATTCGCTGGATACCTCCATCACATAAGAACTGCCAACGCTTCATTGGTGCAGTAACAGCAACAGCTAAAAAGTGTATGCCAAGATGAAAACGAAAAGAATATGTTCCAGGATGGAGTGATGAAAGTGAAACATTGTACCAACGCTTCTAGCAAAGTAGTGACCCAGAGATAGCTGTGGAACTATTGTCCAGCTTGGACATGTCTCGGAGGCAGAAATGGGCAGAAACAGTTGAAAATATGGACTTTACCACTCGAGCAGGAAAGCGTGGAGTCTTCTGAGAAAATTGGGAGGAAGTGCACCA
Organism: Schistocerca serialis cubense; assembly: GCF_023864345.2. Lineage (NCBI taxonomy): Eukaryota > Metazoa > Arthropoda > Insecta > Orthoptera > Acrididae > Schistocerca > Schistocerca serialis. The sequence goes on from NC_064645.1 coordinate 413,828,971, forward strand.
GCTTGCAGAAAAAATTCCGAAGTAAACCCTGACCAAATAGCTTCCCACATCATTACTACCTCAAGAGCGCCTCCTGACAAGAAACATACAAGACATATCAGACGACATCTTCGTGACCAGAAAAAGATGGCATCTCCCTCATCCGACTGTACCCATCCCTCCACAGTTTCAGACATTGGCTCTGGACTGAACTACCTCAAACAAGGCGCCGGGATTCGATGGTATCCACCCAGAATTCTTGATCCATATGGAAGGAAAAGCTAATAAATGGCTGACAGAATTCTTCACTGACATCCTGCTGACTAGTCAACTTCCATTGGAGTTTAAAAAGATAATATCTGTTCTGAAATCTGGCAAACCCAGCAGCATGGTAAAAAGCTATCGCCCCATTGCCTTACTTATTTGCTGCTACAAGCTTTTCGAGAGGCTAGTATATAACAGAATAAGTAGCACTATCCTAGAGAACGTTCCAGTTGATCAGGCAGGCCTCAGACCAAGTATTGTCTCTCACATCCTTCATAGAGTTAGGATACCAAATGAAGCAGAAAACATCTGTGGCGTTTGTTGATCTAAATGCCGCTTTCGACACTGTGTGGAGGGAAAGCATTATCTACAAATTTCTCCGAATCATACCCTGCAAAACAATCCCTCGACTGATTAACAGCATGCTAAGCTATCAGAAGTTCCAGGTAATCACTGGAAGCAACATAATTAAGGAGAGGAAGCTGAACAAGGGATTGCCTCAACGATCAGTTCTCTCACCATTACTGTTCAACCTATATCTATCTGATTTACCTGACACTTCGGCCAGAAAATACTGCTATGCTTATTACCTGGTTCTAGCCGTACGACACCAGGAAATGAAGACAACAGAAGAGACTCTAACCAATGACCTGTCTGCATTAGATAATTACTTCAAAATCTGGAGACTCCAACCCAGTGTGAGTAAAACAGAAGTGTGTTGCTTCCATTTAAATAATCGGTTGCCGAACGTAAAACTGGAAGTAAGTTGCTGAGCCTGAATTCTTCGTCACAATTGGAACCCAATATATCTTGATGTCATTCTGGACAGTACACTATGCTACAAACAACACCTTCTTAACTTAGCTCAAAAGTTGAGGACTCGAAACAACATCCTCCATAAGCTATGCAGAACTTCCTGGGGATCTTCAGCAACCACTTTGCGATCTTTAGCTCTGGGCTTGGTATACTCAAGTGCTGAGTATTGTGCACCTGTTTCGATGAACACTCATCATACAAGGCTTGTTGACACCCAGCTGAATACGACAATGCGCACGGAGCAATCAGATATACTCCAGTTTATTCGCTTCCACTGTTAACCGGTATAATGCCTCCTGATCTACCCAGATGTACTGCTCTTATGAGAGAAAGCCACAATATATCCAGGAATTGTAACCTGGCCGTGCATAGCGACCAGCCACTTTTAAATCGTAAGAGAATGAAATCACGCCATCCAACTTTGTGCGATGCTGCTGACATTGTTGCTAAGGATTTCAAACCTCTTGAAGAATGGAAAGGTCGTTGGGAAGCAGTGACAGACGTGCGCCTGCATAACATCTTTTCAGGTGCTAAACTTCCAAGTGGATTCGACCTATCACACAAAACCCAGACTACGCTCGACAGAATCCGTATCGAGCATGGTCGATGCAGGGACGCTCTCTTTAAGTGTAGGAAGCTGCCTAATCCAACCTGTGACTGCGGGGATCCATACCAGACTGTTCACCACATTGTCAGTGAATGCAGGATTAGGGCCTATCTTGGTGCTGAAGAGGACTTCCTGCTAGCAACTGCAGATGCAGTGCGCTGGATTGAAGGACAGGATATTCAGTTGTAAAGACAAACCCAAGTTTCTTGTTTGTCAAGAAGTACATATGTATATGTAATTTCAATTTATGATATGTCTGTATTAGCCATACGCTAAATAAATAAATGAAATGCCACACAGAGATTCCGAAATCAGATACTGGTTTGTAAGGCGCACCCAAGAGCAGACATAGACTCAGGTCGCAATATAGAAGTGATGAAGAGTAGGCTGAAGTTTAAGACATTAGTCAGGAAGAATAAATACTCAAAGAAGTGGAGTATGGAAGTACTAAGGAATGACGGGATATGCTTGAAAGTCTCTAAGGCTTCATATACAGCAATAAGGAATAGCTCAGTAGACAGTACAGTGGAAGAGCAATGGCCATCACTAAAAAGAGCAATTACAGACGCTGGAAAGAAAATCGTAGGTACAAAGAAGGGAACTGCCAAGAAACCATGGGTAACAGAAAAAGTACTTATGTTGATCGACGAAAGAAGGAAGCACAAAAACGCTCAGGGAATTTCAGGAACACGGAAACGAAAGTCACTGAGGAATAAAACAAATAGGAAATGCTGGGAAGCTAACACTGAATGGCTGCAGCAAAACTGAGAATAAATTGTAAAAGAAATTATTGTGCCAAGGAAAGGCTCAGCATATAGGAAAGTAAAAACAGCATTCGGTGAGATTAAAACAACTTTGGAAACATTAAGGGAGCAACGGTAATTCTACTGTTTAATGCAGAGAAGAGAGCGTATAGGTGAAAAGAGAACACTGACGATCTCTGTGAGGGGGAAGATTTGTTTGAGGTTATAGATGTAGAACCGTGAGTCGATTTAGAAGGTATAGGCGATCCAGTATCAGGCCAGAATTTAACGGAACTTTGGAGACCTTAGTATCAAATAAGGCAGAAGGGAAAGGTAACATTCTATCTGAATTTTTAAATTTGTTCGGGGGAAGTGGCAACAAAACGACATACCATCTGACTTTCGGAAAAATATCATCTACACGATTAGGAAGACTGCAAAAGCTAAAAAGTGCGAGAATTACAAGACAATCAGCTTAACTGCTATTGCCTCCAAGTTTATGAAAAATAATGCACAGATGAATGGAACAGAAAATTGGGAATGTGGTAGATGACGATCAGTTTGGCCTTAGGAAAAACAAAGGCACAAGAGCGGCAATTCTGACGTTGCCGTTGATAATGGAGGCAAGACCAAAGAGTAATTAAGAGACGTTTATAGGATTTTCTGACTTCGGAAAAGCATTCGACAATGTAAAATGGTGCAACATTTTCGAATGTCTGCGAAAAATCGTGGTAAGCTATAGAGAGAGACTCGTATGTACAAGAGCCAAGAAGGAATAATAAGAGTGGACAACCAAGAACAAAGTGCTCTGATTAAAAAGGTGTCAAATGGGAATGTATGATTTCGCCCATACTGTTCAATCTGTATATGGAAGAAGCAATGATGGAAATTAAAGAAAGGTTCAGGAGTGGAATAAAAGTTCAGGGTGAAAGGATATCAGTGATATGATACGCTGAAGACAGTGAAAGTGAAAAAGAATTCCATTATCTGCTAAACTGGATGAAGAGTACAGAATACGGATTGTGGGTAAATCGAAGACAGACGAAAGTAATAAGAAGTACCATAAATGAGAACAGCGAGAAAATTAACATTAGGATTGATGTCACGAAGTAGATGAAGTTAAGGAATTCTGCTACCTAGGCAGCAAAATAACTAAAGACGGACGGAGCAAGGAGTACATCAAAAGCAGACTAGCATTGGCAAAAAGAACATTCGTGGTGAAGAGAAGTCTACTAGTATCAAACTTACTTAACTTAGTGTTCTGCCTTGCGGCAAGTCTTGTCATGGGGGAGGCTTCATCAGAGAGGTCCACCGCATGAGCATATAGGGACGTGATTCCAGTGGTGGTTTCCCGTTGCCTTCCACTGATGATGATGGAATGATAATGAGGACAACACAACACCCAGTCGGAGAAAATCTCTTACTCAGCCGGGAATCGAACCCAGGCCCCTTGGCATGACAGACCGCTGAGCTGACCACTCAGCTATCGGGGCAGACAGTATAAAACGAAGGCCTTCATTTGAAGAGGACATTCCTGAGAATGTACATTTGGTGCGCAGTATTGTATGGGGGTGAAACATGGACTGTGGGAAAACCGGAACAGAAGAAAATGGAAGCAGGTGCTAGAAGCGAATGTTACAAATTGGGTGGACTGAGAAGGTTGGAAATAAAGAGGGTCTGAGTAGAATCGGAGAGGAAAGGAATATATGGAAGACATTGACAAGGAGATAGGACAGGACGACAGGACATCTGTTTAGACGTCAAGGAGTGACTTCCTTGATACTAAAGGGTGCTGTAGAAGGTAGAAACTGGATTCCATATCCAGTTACTGCTGCATCCATTTTCTATTTTATATTACTTTATGACGGAGGGCTTACATATACAGCTACCATTACGCAGTAAAGGTGATGCCACAGAAGGTTGACACGCAACATTGAATTGAATGACTTGACAACCGAGACGGTTTTCATTCTGAAATAATTTGAAATCGATTGCTGTAGCTCCCTGCCACATTGCCACATTGTAACGGAGTTCTTTTTAACAGAGCAGTTGGTATTTTGTGAGGTGTTAGAGGAAATTTACCAGAACAAGATATAATGAACACCTCAGAGCACTGAAAAGCAATAGCACACACTCAACATTTGTAGACCATCTGGTAGCACACAACCACCACCCAACAAACATTGAAACTGACCTTCACGTCCTAAAAACTAGCAGCAGCCTATACCAAAAATTAACTATAGAGGAAAACTACCACATCCAAGAATGAATAGCCCAAGGAAAGAAAATACTCAATGAATACACATCACTGTGCAACAAAACTCTCTTCGCCACAATAGAAGAACTATACAAGTAAAACACACACACACAAATCCTCTCTCTTTTTTTCTTTCTTTCTTTCCTTCTTTCAGTCTCTGTCTCTCTCTCTCTCTCTCTCTCTCTCTCTCTCTCTCTCTCTCTCTGTCTCTCTCTCACACACACCTTCTCTCTCTGCCCAGTACTCATCACACACTTGCAAATCCACATAAACCACACACCACTAACACCAAATACAATTTAAACTCGCGCGCCTCACCTAGCAGAACACGCTACGAATCAAATGAACGCCACACAGCTACAACAACACGTAATGGCAGCGAAAACCCCGCCTATGTTTTGAGTAATCGAAAAACTGCATTGCCACGCGAACACAGGCAAAGAAGTAAGCCTATCTACTTCGCCAACAAAACAGGATAACGTACAACTTCAAAACTGTAAGTTACAGAAAGAAAACGTGATACAGTCTTATTTCCGTTCGTAAATACATAACAAATAGAAAATAAATTACGTTTTGCTGTTTGCAGATGACATGTTGTATATTGTGTAGCATAACAGCTACCAAATCAAGAGAACAATAACATAATGTAAGGTATGTTACTTTTCGCCAATTAAGTTATAAATGCAACTTTTACATAATGTTGTAAACGACGCAAATGTTAATATGTTAACAACAAATTTACAGGCGGAACTTCTCATCCCATTTTCTCAACAAGCACGGAGACAACATGAAGAACTGCACCACAGGATGATTATTACCTATTATCAGTTTCTTTCCACATCCTTTCTTTGGGACCGATGACCGTAGCAGTCTGGTCCCTTTAATCTCCCAAACCAACCAACCAACCATCCTATCTTTGGGTTCTTTGAGTAAAATGCATTCAGTTTTAGAGTTACTTCCTACAAACCAATTTCAAGGGCTCTTGGTCAGAAAAGTAAACGACAAAGATCAAAGACAAAGCACTATGTAATGCAACAGATTTTTTCCTGAAAGTAAGTTGGTTTGATTCGGGATTCCAATACACCATATTATTTCTCTTTCGGCAAGAAAACCCAACATAATCACCGTTCAATACGATGGCCTTACGCCACTTTACTGTGAAGGCCTGTATGCCCACATAATACCACTCCAATGGTAGACGTCGGAACCAACGTCTTGCAACATCAATAATCTCCTCATCATCTACGACTGCTTCCCACGGAGTGCATCCTTCATTGGGCTAAACCGTGGAAGTCCGAACGTGTGGAAGATGTGTATGGTGGATGAGCAAAAACGGTCCAATGAAGTTTGGTGGGTTCCTCTCAGATGAGTAGACTTTTGTCAAGCATTGCGGTCTCATGTAGAAGGAGAAGTTCGTTTGTATTTCTGTGGTGACGAATACGCTGAAATCGTTTCTTCAATTTCCTGATGGTAGCACAGCTATGTGCGGCCGGCTGGCACGCGGAAGGCCCGACAGGTTTGCGCGACTCTGCTGTGATGATAGCAAATGCCTCACCTATTCACCGTGCTTTTGTTCACTGATAGGTTCAAATGGTTCAAATGGCTCTGAGCATTATGGGACTTAACTGCTGTGGTGATCAGTCCCTTAGAACTTAGAACTACTTAAACCTAACTAACCTAAGGACACCACACACATCCATGCCCGAGGCAGGATTCGAACCTGCGACCGCAGCGGTCGCACGGTTACAGACTGTAGTGCCTAGAACCGCTCGGCCACTGAGGTCGGCGACTGATAGGTCTCCGGAGACATTGTACAAGTGCCTCTGAATATCTGCGATGCTCTGGTATTCATCAAAAAGAAACTCAATGACAGCTCTGTGCCTGAAACGTATCTACGTTACACATGCCGTTTTGAAGGATGGGTATAGCGTCGCCAACTATCGGAGCTTCATGAAACTATACGGGTTGAATTGGAAGTAGTGCGCGATGTCCCACAACAAATTCTGCATTCTTTTGACCCGAAATCGGCTGAGAAAATTTTTTTTTTCTTTTAATTACTGAACGTTAGTCGTATGTAATACAACTTAGCAAAATACTTACAAGACTCTCCTGTAGGAAATTAAATGATTTCGCCACAAGTACTCATACAAAAGTAGATACATAAATCATTGATTATCACATATTTGTATAATCACAGTGCCACCGCCCCCCCCCCCCGCCCCCCCTCCGCCGCAATTTGCCCTAGGCTATGGTGCCGACATTTTAGTGCAGTGTTTACAGTGAATGTTGAGTGTTGTGTGTCTTTTCTGAAGTGTTGCGAACGGCCACCATACTGTCGCTGGGTGTGCTTTTATATCTCTTGCGAACAGAAACCAGACTTTCGCCATGTTTTCTGATTGTGTGGCTACTATGTTACCTGTCTACATCCTGTGTATTTTAGTAGTTTATTCGCTTTGCCAAACCTTTGCTTTATGTTTTAACTTTCCACAATATTCCACCGTTTTACAATTGAAGTCCCCGTTTTATCGCCTGCTTTTATTGTTTCTTAACTTCTTCGTACGTTTTAAAAAGCGTGTAGGCTGCAGAGCAGGGTAATAAGATGCTGCCAGCCCGCCCACTTCGGGGGAAATCGAAATACAATAAAGGAAAAAGAAATAATCACAGTGAAAAGGTATTGAAACTGAAATGAGTAATACAGTACACAACGTCCTGTACAATAGCTAAGGAAAATTTATTCAAGAGTAAATCATTTATAGTGCGAGAAAGCTTACTAACAGTGGACTGAGCAATCAGTCACGTTTGGCTGCACCAAGAAGTGTTCTATAATTCTAAATGTTCTTCTGTTTTCTGGAGCCACTTACTGTCAGTGCAAAATCTAAAAGGAGTCCTGCCATTGAAGATGCGTTCGGCGTCACAGATTACGTCACTGGCAATTGGCAGAAGGCCTCGAACATTTCCCGTCTAATTACGGTGTAGTTCTCAATGGTTCCCCTTGTGTCACATGGACTCAGTACCTACAAACGTACTTCTACAGCGTTTCAGTTAATTACGGTCTGTTACAGTGAAGCTGTGCCCCCTGCTGCCAGAATTTTTTCAGATATATGTGTTGCTAAATTGTAGAAACTTTGTGTACCAAGAAAATACTGCAGAAATGGACCAAGACTGCACCCCTCTCTCTCTCCCACATCCGCCCCCTCCAAACACACAGACACAGTCAGCTTTCATCCGCATTTTATAGTGAACGAAACACTGTTGTGTTGTCGTGGTATTCGGTTGGTTCATAAGTTCGGGGCGATTTTCCATAGGATTAATGAACACAAGATATACATACAACAGAGACTTTCGTGATCAGTAATGTATGCTCCTTCACAGTTTACAACAGTCTGCGAACGCTGGGTTAGATTTTCGATTCAGCGATTGTAGAAAACACGTGGTTTCCAGGCGGAAAACTCATCGAGCCGTGTTCAGAGCACATTTTCATCCGGAAAGTAAGTTCGTTGAAGGTTGTTCGATAGACAGTGGAAAAGGGCAAAATCTGAGGGCACTGAATCGTGTGAATAATGTGGATGCGGAGTGACTCCCAACCCAACACTGCGTCTGCAGCTCGTCTCAGTGGTTAACAATAACTGTCAGCAGTGACAGATACATGTTGGTGAAGCAGTTCGTAGTAAGCCACACCGTCGCTGTTCCACAAGTTGCATAACATAACCTTCTATGAATGCGTGCAGGTCTTTGTAGGGAAAGTTTATGCTTTGTTCAGGCTCAACCTTTCCTTTCCTTTCCCTATGTTGAGGAAGGCAATGGCAAACCACCTCCACTAGGACCTTGATTAGTACGGCGGTGCGGGTCTTCCTCATCGTCCCCTACATTCCTCGGAGTATGGGACCTCATCATCATCATTTTCTTATGATAGTATACAGACATCATTTCTTTTCACTAATAAAGGTACAGGACAGGAATCGTCGGAGTTGTTCACGAGCCAAATGACCACGAGCAAGCAGATATCGAAATTTGGCTGCCTGATGATTTGCGTGATTTTCACTTAGAGCGTGCGATACACATTTAACTGGCTTTTGGAACCTTCCCCGTTTCATGCAAATATCGCACGACGTTGAAATGATTACAGTTCACCACATTTGCCAGTTCTCGCGTACACTGACCTGGAACATTGCGGGTTACTGCGTTTAAACGATCAATGAGGTCTTCCTGAACGTGGAGAGTCACTAATCTGAAAACGATCCTCCTTAAGCCGAGAAACCCTTTTTCTTGCTGTGCTGTGCCCAATGGCATTATCCCCACACACGATGCAAATGTCTGTGGCTGGCTTTGCTGCTGTCACTCTTCTTCAGTTTATCTCAAACAGAAGAATATGTCAGAACTGTTCCAATTTCTCCATTTAGAACTCCATTTTCTGGCGTCCACAGCATGGCTCACCATCTCCGAATAGAAAAATGACAGTCTGCAAACTCAAATATTAACAGTGAACTACAAATGAAAAATGACAATCTGTAAATAACCGGAGTGCCAACACGCAAAACCAAAATGCTACGAACTAATGCACCAACCTAGTACTTACAGATAACTTTTGGCTTTCTGCTCTCTAGTCATCAAATGCAGCGTTTATGAGCTTAAAGTCCTTCTACTGGCACGTATTTTACTTTACTTGACACCGTCGTAATCTTAAATTACGTTTTTAGTACTTTTTTTACTGGTCATAAACCAACTTCTAGAATTCTTACTCAATGTTGAGTTTTTCACGCCGCGCCTGTTGAAGGGAGAGGATGAACACACCGCAAGGGCAAGTGCACGTTGTTTACCGCAAGTCCCGAAGCTGGTGGACTCCCCAGGGAGGGGATCGAAGCGAGCCCGCTGCGATTGGCTGTTACTGCTCGCTGGGTAGTTCCAGCCGTTAGCCAAGTTCGGCGCAGCGATGCGGGAACAAATTTCCCAACTCCTGCGACCGGGATAAGAAGAGCACCGGCACCCCTTTGAGCCCTCTTATCCTACCCACCCCCAGCCCCTTTCTCTCGCAGGTATCTGCGGACAACTCGGGCTGTTACGGCAGCGGTGACCGAACTACCGTTACGTCTTAAGACTCTCATTGGTGAGGCCGTGAAACGAAATAAATAGCCTCGATCCTCCAACACATGAACATTGTTTAACAGCCTTCCTAGGAACTGAGGGCAGCAACGAAGTAGCGTGAAGTCCTCTTTCTCACCGAATGTCCTTTCCCAATAGCTTATTGTTCCGTTCCTTCTTTTCCGTGCTTTCACAACAGTTCGGCCTCTTCTTCTTCGACATGTAAGATGTATCTGAGAGAGAAAGGACCGACTGCAAAGTATAGGCGCGTTATTGACTGATTTCGGGGAGAAAGACGTTCCACAAGCATCATCATGTGTCTCATACCAAGCAGAAGCTGCTCTGTGATGATTAGGTACCGAAGAGCAACCAAACAGAGTGTTGTTACTTGCTACGTTTCACTACATGTCCCAGAAACACTGATGGAGAAAGGAAACCAGTATAAAATTTACTAGCTCGTTATTTGTTCGAGTTTTACATTTTGCATTCTGCAATTTACTGTCAGGGGGATGTCTCGAGTTACAGGTGATTTTTATATCCTCACTGAAAGTTACGTATTGAAGATTATTTGCAATAACAGTGCCTTGGAACTGTACAATTGTTCACCTTTATAACACTTTAATATTCTTAGGTATTTCAGTTTTGTAAAATGTCAGTCTGTTATATAAAGGAACTACATATTTCTGTATTACCCTGTCTGACCCACTTATGTATTACTGCATGAAGGATGTAATCCTTGTGGTACCACCTGACAAACAATGTTTTGCTTGAATCATGGGACTATTGCTATTATTACTTACGTGTCCTTGCACATGAGTGTGGTTTATGTATTCGTTATTTTTGACGTATTTGGTTCCACTGTTACGTGGACTTCACTTTTATTTTATGTTTGTGTACATTGTAGCTTTCACTGCCATTGTTCTCCTTGTTTCAAGTCCATCAAATACATTCTTTTAAGATATTCCATCCTTTGGTTTGGTAATGATATAAAAGTTCATTATTATGTTGGCTATGTATTACAAATGCACTATCTTCGATGGCACTCTGCAAAAGTGGAACTTTGCCGATGTTACGTCCGCTTCTGTGGTGCATTCTTTATTTGACTTGAAGTATTGTGAGATATGTTCGTTAGTACTTAAGGGGAGCCGGAGGTGCCTATGCTGCCCATGTTAAAATCACTAAGTTTGAGGAACATTTATGAATAAACTACCAAATAGATCAATTTAATATTTTTTTTCATATAGAGTGGTTTAGTATTGCAGTTATGACAGAGGGACTTTGGAGTATCTTTTCTAGTTTCCTTCCAATTATTTTTTTTATTAATGACCCAAATTTTTTACAAATAATTGCTTTATAATTAAACTGAAATGAAACTACTGAACTTATTGCCAAATGGCTGTGGTACAATGTAAGTTTGACCACTAGGAGTGCTGTATAAAAATTTCATCTTTCTAGTTTGTGTGGATTTTGAGAAAATGTTCCTTATATTCGAAAAATTCTAATTTACAGGAAATGACTATCGAAGTTTCTCAATACATTCCTGCACTATAGGATGGATTATCAGGGTCTTCTTCTTCATCCTCCAAAAGCTTCCTCTTCTGTCTTCTTTTCTGGCCTGTTGTTCCATCATACTTCATATGCCTTTCTCTTCTTGCTGCTCCTCTTATCCTTTCTCTGTCAATATTTCTTAGTGCTCGTACAGTCTTCACCCCACCTGTAAATCCTAATGCCTTCAGAACTTCACACTTCACACTGTTCCCTTGGTTGTAGGTTGCTATTGCACCATAAATGCCAAAGTGCAGTGTTTTTATGCTTACAAACACCCTTTTACGAATCACTTTCCAAATCAAATTGTTTACGCTCTCATTAGGATTCCGCGTCTTTCCGTGTCTTTCCGTGTAGACATTTGTGTAACAATTCTGGCTGTGCTAAGTCATGAAAAATTGGTTTTATTGCATTTATCACAGCTGCTGGCAAAACATGTTTGTGATCATAGTCCTTTTTTGCATTATATTTGCACCAGGAATCTTTTGGGCACAGGCTGTGTTGAGGGTATTCATTGGAAGAGGCAGTATGAGGGAACAATGCCCACACTGCTTTTCGCATGTCACTAACATTACTAGTATTTTGCCTTACAGCATACCCATAGTATCTCTGTAGACGTTCAGTCACCTCATCAGTAAGCCTGCCTCTCCCTCCTATTGTCTTTCCATCACTGAGTTTACTTGAACCCAAAGCTTGTTTGAGCCTTTGAAGCTGTGCACCCATACGCTTTTGCACATGCCCAATGCATTCCAACTTTTCAACTACAAATTCATTTCCATATGGCTTCAGCTCCTCTATGGTCTTGAAACCGTTGGAGTCACCATCCCAAAAGTAGTATTTGTACCTAACGTTGTATCTGGGAACTGAACGTTAAAAAATTTGTTTCACTCCATCCATTTCCATTGCTCCACTTGATGCACTAAAATTCGCCACACAGGTTCCACTGTGCTCTCCTTTGATTTCATTTTTGCACCTATAATGTTTTGATAATATTGCAACATCTATCACTTTTGCACTACCACCACAAGTAGCAGTTACAACCCCATTCAGGGATTTATGACCCCTCTTCAGCCAGGAACCATCTAATGCCACTACCAAATCCCTAGAACCACCGTTCATTTCTACAGATTCCTCCACTGCTTCCTTCATGGTTTTCAAAGCCACATCTTCAACAGAGGATCCTACCAGTTCACAGTAATACCCAAATTTGCTTGGAGGCGATGACAAGTTCATAATACCACAAAACAGTTTACCAGCAGCAGACCCTTTTCCAACGGATCGAAGACCATACACAAGTCTAACATTCACATCAAACACTCTAGATCGTCCGTTTTCACCAAAGAGACTGGCATGTGAATTGTAGAAAGTCACTTGATACTTGAAACATGCACAGATTATCTTCATCTCACAAGCTAAACCAAAGTGCTTTGTTATCTCTAGTCCCACTCCTACACTTGAACACATTTGGCACAGAACACTTTCTTTCAGCACAGAAGATAATGATCCAATATTCAGTACTTCGTTAATATCATCACTGTCACTAACATATTCACGAAATCTGTCACTTCCACCAGTCAGCTTCTTGCTAGAAGATGTCACAGGGCTATGGCCGGCCATGTGTTGCTTAGCAGAAGAACGCACTGTTTCAGTAATTGTAGTATCGCAACTTGGTATTAGTGTTAATTTTCTTTTCCCTACGTTCTTCCTCTTCTTGTATACACGGTTACTAAAACGTGGCATCGTAACCAGAACAATGCTTTATACAAGAAGTATAATAGTACCAACAACAGGTGCAACACAGAACTAATTCGAAACGGTAAACAGCAAAGAGACGATGTTCCGTGCTCTTAGCGCTTCATTTGGCACAGAAAACAATGTAGCCAACCCTTGCACACTCGCTGTATGCGTAACATAAGGCGCTGTATGCGTAACAGGCCGAGAAAATCCCAAACAGTTAGCCAGGAAGTCACGAGAGGGTGTTAGATGCATTCAGCGGCCGCCTATTTCCTCTGCAGGCGTGGGGGAAAATGGTAATAACTCCACTTCTAGGGCGAGTAGAACAATGATTCAAAGTTTACATTAAAGAGGAATGTTCCAATTAATTTTCGGTAGCAAAAAAAAAAAAAAATCGTAATTTTTGGGATTTGACCACCTCTGGCTCCCCTTAAAGGAATGGCTAAGATTGTTGTTTCGGTGGTTTTACTGTGACAACGTTGATGTTGTATCAGTTTAACTCTTCCTTGGTGCCTATGTACATTGCTGAAATTACAACTCCATTGCTCCATGCTGTAATTAAATTGCAAGGTTGTAAAAACATTATAAGTGGAAATTTTCGTACCAATTCCCTACAGATGGTCAACTAAGTCATTTACCACTTGCTTTATTTCCCTTCATTCAGCCAATTTTACTGTATACAGTTGTACATTTATGAGATAATTGGTCTCACAATCTACAGTACCGCCTACTACTCTCCTGTACTGTTCAGATCTTAAAGGAGTGTACGCCTAGACAGGAAACAGTCCACTGAAAGTACAAAGTTCCTAATCAACAGTAATATAAGGCCCGGGGATATAAGGCGAATTTTATGTGTCAGTGAACGTTTCAGACACAGCCCATATAGGTTCAGCATTCGATGCAGAAGCTGCTTTACTTCTTCTCTTGTAAGTTTATTATCCAAGAGGAGGCGCATCAGAATATCATGAAATCTTAGAAATCTCATTGTGACTCTAAAAATGCCTAAGCCGTACACTTCTGATCGAAACTTTCTCAAAGGTTTCGTAGGTGCCTTGTGTAAGCTAGCTGTTATTAGTAAACCAAAGAATACTTGCAGTTCTAAAGAGTCCAGCGTTCAATATATGGATGCAGAACTACACTGTCTTCTGTATGGTTATTGGTGTGCATTACTGTTACATTCCGTACGTGATTGGCGTTAAAAGTGTAAGACAAAGTGCCCTTATCTTCATTTGTAGTTTGAGATGACGTGGAATACGTGCATTTACACGAATTTTATTCCTGGAAGCCTGCTTGCACACATCAGGTTGTACTATGTCATATGTTATCTCTCCACTTCTACGTCCTAGAGTATGCGCACGACTTTCCTGAATACCTTTATTATCTTCCTCTCATCCATTAAGATCCACCTCATCTCCGACCTGTATATCTTCCTGTCAAATCTGCACCAGCATCACGCTCATCCCCATTTCCAAATATTGATTCATTATCGCTATAGCTCACGTATATCTGCGAAAACCTGCGCGAGCCTGTAGTCCCTTTTAAAGCGTGTATCACGATCCATATTGAGTACAACATAATACCACGCCTTATTTCAACAAAGCGCTACTCCTAACTGTGAATTTGTTGGTCATGCATTTTGTTGTTGTTGTGGTCTTCAGTCCTGAGACTCGTTTGGTGCAGCTCTCCATGCTACTCTATCCTGTGCAAGCTTCTTCATCTCCCAGTACTTACTGCAACCTACATCCTTCTGAATCTGCTTTGTGTATTCATCTCTTGGTCTCCCTCTACGATTTTTACCCTCCATGCTGCCCTCCAATGCTAAATTTGTGATCCCTTGATGCCTGAGAACATGTCCTACCATCCGGTCTCTTTCTTGTCAAGTTGTGCCACAAACTCCTCCCCAATTCTATTCATGCATATGTATGTATTTTCTAGTAACTGGTTACAGCAATGGAAATATATCTGTTGGTTGAGAAGGTGCACAGTTGCCAAGCTTTTGCTTTAGTAATGAAGTTGAAGGATAACGTTGAAAATCTCGTTTCATACACCTTGGACTTTTACTGACTCCATTGGAGAAACGGGATCAGAAAAGAACCCTACACTCACTTTAAAGCTGATTCTTTGTAGTGGAAAGAGCCTTGGCTTATAAAAAGACGCCTAGCAAGAAATAAAACAGCTAATAGTTAAAATGCGTTTTCTAATGAACGTAAGTGCCTATTCTGGTAATCACGGCTGCTGTAATCATGCAAAGTTGGCGTATCCACAGGTTGTAGATGTGGTAGAAAGGGCGCCATTTGTTACCGACAAGAGCAGAATAAATATCCTGTTTCATATTGATGTTAACAGGCATGAGTGCTGTTTTGGCCCATTGGAAATGAAAATGCCGTGTGGCTAGGGCCTTCCGTCGGGTAGACCGCTCGCCTGGTGTAAGTCTTTCCAGTTGACGCCACGTCGGCGACTTGCTTGTCGATGGGGATGAAATGATGATGATAAAGACAACACAACCACCAGACATTGAGTGAAGAAAATCTCCGACCCAGCCGGGAATCTAACCCGGGACCTTAGGTATGATATTCCGTCGCACTGACCACTCAACTACCAGGGGAGGCCGATTGAATACGTGCTTTTTTATGTATAGATGTTACAGTGACCCTTTGTGAGATATTCGACTACAAATGCCCTTTGCATGTAACACACCTTGCAGCGTTTTTCGAAAACCGGTTGAGATGGTGGTGCATTAACTGACAGTCGGTTTTGAATCAAGTTATCATTACTATTTATTTATCGCATGACCACAGGAGATATAACAGATGAGTATTTACAGAAAATACATACATTGATGTGCTGATACACACAGTTTCAACCTCGTAATGGATTCATAGCTCTGCGTCTACTCCTGAAATATAGACAGAAGCTTCTGTAGATAAATTGTGAACACCTATGGCCACTCTCAATGCTCTGAGGGATCATTCAAATGTTACATGATGTAGTGTTTGCTGCTCTCAGTCGCAGTTACATTCGGGTGGAGACTTCCATCCCCCCACCCCTCCCGCTCCCACCAGTCGGAAGTTCGAGTCCTCCCTCGGCCATGAGTGTGTGTGTTGTCACTAGCGTAAGTTAGTTTAAGTTAGACTATGTAGTGTGTAAGCTTAGGGACCGATCACCTCAGCAGTTTGGTCCCATAAGACCTTACCACAAGTTTCCAATTTCCGATTTATTTACATCCCCACTGGGGATGCAGTGCTCCACATCCGCCGCTATCAGTTCTGAACCGATTCAGTATGCACCAGCCTTCGTGGTAGATGAAGACCTACTGGTCGCTCTCAAGAGGTTCGATAAATAGGTCATGCTTCAGGGAAGATTGCTCCTTCCAGTGATCCTTCCAGCTCCTTGCATGTAGAAGTTAATGACCGGCAGGATGATTGTTGTGTGGAAAGGGACCTGAAGAGATCCTTCATTCTTCTTCTTCTGGCGGATTATTATGGCTGGCTCTGCGCCTCCGCTTCTTCTGTCTTTACTTTGCCCAATCTTCACGTTCTTCGCTTTCTTTGACTCATCCACATCATTTTGCAAGCTGTGTCGTGGTCCACAATTTTTCTTCCACTGCAGTGGGATCTGTCGTAGTATCTTATTTGGTATCCTGTCTTGTTTCATCCTTTTCACATGGACTACCAACATTAATTTTTTTTGTTAGATTTTGTCACACAACCCCACAAATTTTTATCTTATCCTGTCCATCCTAGTCCAGCTTGAGCTTCGTCTTTAATTCATATCAGTGGCAACCAGTAATTATTATTAGACTTAGTTGTTACACAATTCAACAAAAACCGACGTTTTAATTTCACGGAATGGGCATATAGCTAGTGAAGCTGAACAGTTCAATTTTCTAGGTGTTCAGACTAATAGTAAACTGTCGAGGAAAGCTCACATTCACGATCTTGTTCAAAGACGTAATGCTGCCATTTTTACCATGCGAACGGTATCTGAAGTAAGTGATCGTTCGACACGAAAATTAGTCCACTTTGTTTCATTTCATTCGCTTATGTCGTATGGTATTATATTTTGGAGTAACTCTTTCCATTATAAAAGGATATTTTTGGCTCAGAAACGGGTGGTTCGGGCAATAAGTGTTGTATGTTCGCGAATCTGTTCTCTACCCCTGTTCACTAGTCTGGGTATTTTGACATCGGCCTCCCGATACATGTATTTTTTACTGTCATTTCTTGTTAACAATAGCGGCTTATTCCCAAGAATAAGGATCTTTCACTCAGTTAATACTCGGCAGAAATCAAACTAGCATTTGTATCGGACTTTCTTAACTCTGGTACAGAAAGGTGTGCAGTATACTGCTGCATCAATTTTTAATAAGCTACCACAAGAATTCAAAAATCTTAGCAATAATCCACGCACTTTCAAATCGAAACTAAACAGTTTCCTCACGGGTGACTCCTTCTGTTCTGTCGACGAGTTTCTTGAAAAATGATGCTGATTCGTGTTGTATTGTTGATTGTTGTACTTAGACTTATGGCTTGACTACTTTTGAGTTCATAAACATTTTATTTTTATCTGTTATTACTTTTACGTTGTAATTTCATGTACTGACAAGTTCCATGACCTTGAAGAATAGCTCCTCAATTTTGGTCCTACGGAACTTGATGTGTAAATAAATAAATAAATAAATAAATTATCTCTAACTTTTTCTCTAGCGTCCAAGGCTTCTGCTCCATAGCCAACTACACCCTGGACTATAGTCTTATACATCCTCTTCTTCGTTGCTCTTATCTTTGTGTCCACAGAACAGGTTTCATTGCCTTCACTTACAGCTCGTCCTTTATTACTCCTGTTGGTAATTTCATCATTGCTTGTCCCCTATTTATTAAACAATACCCGAAAACATTATTAACGTGCCAAATCTACAATTACTTCTCCATCTACCTCCAAATTACTTACATTTTCCGTTCCAACAGCCAAGTATTCACACATATTCACGTTCATCTTCATGCCAGCCTTATTGTATACCTCTTCAATCTTTCTTATCACATAGTTCAGATCATCTTTATCTTTTACTAGGACAATCTAGTCATCTCCAAAAATACAGGTTAAATATGTCACTGTCCTCCACTTTACCTCCGAGTCTGCAACATTGCTCCTAGATACAGCAGCACCTTAAAGTTCGTAATACTGGACCTCTTGTATCAATTTAACCAGTGGTCATTGACAAGTCCGTGACGGTAAGCATATTTTTACGACCAACGTTCCTTTACCGTATCATATGGCGGCGAATGATTCACCATTACTGATAAACACAACTGCGCAGGTTAATGTAATAACAAACAGGACAGCTCCATTCACTTTGTGTTGTCATGGGCAACATCGAAACACAACAGCTATTCGGCCAAGTCCCCCATGTTTCTGAGCTGATTTCGTACAACTCCAGTGGTACAAGTCACATGACCTTCTCGCACCAATTGTGCTCAATCTACTAATCTACAATCAAAACGGGCAATTTGTTTTAGTGCAGAAGCAACTAATGTCTTTTTTGTTAACTTACTACCCGACGACGATATTACTACACTTCTCCTCCCGTGGCCGTTATCCGAAACACGCCCATGGCGTTACAATAAGGAAAAACAGTCTCCAAGTTTTTGACTGTCGTATACACTGTGCAAGTCCGAACAGCTTCACGAGCAAGATGCATTGTTGTTAGAAAAATAGAGCACATGATGGGCTTTAGCAGCGCAAGTAATCACATGAGCCGACTGTAGCACCCTCATTTCCAACTGCAATAATATCGTGGTCGTCAGATGACAAAATTACATGTTTTATGATTGTCAGGACCTGTGAAGTTTGACAGAATTTCGCGTTCTTTAATGGACTGTAGTAGTCTTTGTCAGTCTACCGTCGCACATTGACTTATTGTTAGTGTGCAATGATCTCCACGAAAGCTGGTGACTGGTAGCCACACATACATGGTGTGGGATACATCAGCACTGCCGTCGGGTGGCAGCAGAGCTCTTGATGTCCGCGGTTCGATTTCCGATGCCCTGGCTGGCTGCTGACCGGAACACGTTCCGTGCCGCCGTGTATCGCCAGTGGGGCGTCCGGCAGGGCGGTGCGTCTTCCATCACGACGTCACAGAGCTTCCTGAGATCGATGCCTGCCCGATATACACACATCACGGTCTGAGCATGCTGTTATTCTCACCTCACACGTGCGCAGTCGAGATAGCTGCCCTTCGTAAAGTTTACCCACGACCACAGACGAAACATAATAAACAGCACCTCATATGTTTATTTTATCGCCAACAACACTGAATGAAATTCAAATAATAATGAAGACACATACCCAGTTCTCGGTCATTGCGTGATAGGTAATGAAGTAATATCAAAAAAGAAATAATTTGTCGTTATATTATGCAAACTGACAGTTTTAGAAGTTTTTCTTCCGTCCTTGTACCGTGAATTTCAAAGAAAATTAAAGCGATTATTGCTAAAATTTGTATTCAAAATTTAGTAGACTGCTTGTAGGCTTCTGGTTCAAAACTAACTTTATCTAGAGTTTTTCTAAAGTACTTAGCTTGTTCCTTGGAAGTATATAAAATCTAAAGTGAACTTTCTTACGAAACAGAACCATTCTCGCAAAACCTGTGAATGTACACAACAGACAATGTATGGTCTGTCTGTCCACCATCTCATGGACACAAACAGTAACCTATTACGTTGCAAGTTCAGTCTCGTCCGAAGAGGTGAGACTGTAAATTGCAGGATGATAGTTGCTACTCTCGACTATAGTATCATCTTCATTCCAGTACCACATTTCAATCTTCCAGGGTGTCCGAGTTCAGTGCTTGCTTTTCGAACCGTGCCATTAAGAGCTTGGGAACCATCGCGATTCCTCACAGTTTTTCGTAGATCTGTGGAAGCGAAAATCCCTCCCCATTTGTTCCTACAAGCCATCGATATCTAGAAGCACGATAGAAACTTTTTCAAGAAAAACGAGAGACTAATCTCAAAAGAATTTTAAATTGCCGTACATTTGATTAGTAATCACAACGTTCTCCGTCACAGCTACGAACCACGCCACCGCTTAAATTTTGAATAAAGCTAATGAGCTTTGGGGGCCGAAGACTTTCGGCATAAGAAGTCACCCTAATTCTGCCAACGGCCTTGTCAAAGACAGCAGAGGAGTGGTCAGAGTTTCAGGGCACTCTCTTGTACTTGGGGTGGGAAACTGCCCCGAAAAGAGGGGAAGAACCAGCAATCATCAACGGCATGAGGATGCAGAAGGCAATGGAAACCACTGCATTGAAGACACATAACGTGTATCCACATGACTTGTGCCCTGCAATTGAATATGTGTCATAATGATCTATCCATTGGCAAAAGGTTGAATAACCAACGAAACGATAAGGTTCCACGAGTCGGGGCTCGGAATGTCAGAAATTTTAATGTGGTACGGTAGCTAGAAAATTTGAAAACGGGAAGCACAATGCCTGTCTAGATTTAGTGGGGCTGGGTAAAGTGAAGTGGAAAGAAGACAAGGATTTCTGGTCAGATGACTACAGGGTAATATCAAAAGCAACAGGAAATTGCATAGCGGGAGTAGGATTCGTTGTGAATAGGAGGGTATGGTAGAGAGTGAGTTACTCTGAACGGTTCAGTGATAGAATTTTTCACATCAGAAAACAACGATAGCTCAGCTATACATACTGACGTTGCAAGGTGAAGATGAAAAGTTCAGTCTCGTCCGAAGAGGTGAGACTGTAAATTGCAGGATGATAGTTGCTACTCTCGACTATAGTATCATCTTCATTCCAGTACCACATTTCAATCTTCCAGGGTGTCCGAGTTCAGTGCTTGCTTTTCGAACCGTGCCATTAAGAGCTTGGGAACCATCGCGATTCCTCACAGTTTTTCGTAGATCTGTGGAAGCGAAAATCCCTCCCCATTTGTTCCTACAAGCCATCGATATCTAGAAGCACGATAGAAACTTTTTCAAGAAAAACGAGAGACTAATCTCAAAAGAATTTTAAATTGCCGTACATTTGATTAGTAATCACAACGTTCTCCGTCACAGCTACGAACCACGCCACCGCTTAAATTTTGAATAAAGCTAATGAGCTTTGGGGGCCGAAGACTTTCGGCATAAGAAGTCACCCTAATTCTGCCAACGGCCTTGTCAAAGACAGCAGAGGAGTGGTCAGAGTTTCAGGGCACTCTCTTGTACTTGGGGTGGGAAACTGCCCCGAAAAGAGGGGAAGAACCAGCAATCATCAACGGCATGAGGATGCAGAAGGCAATGGAAACCACTGCATTGAAGACACATAACGTGTATCCACATGACTTGTGCCCTGCAATTGAATATGTGTCATAATGATCTATCCATTGGCAAAAGGTTGAATAACCAACGAAACGATAAGGTTCCACGAGTCGGGGCTCGGAATGTCAGAAATTTTAATGTGGTACGGTAGCTAGAAAATTTGAAAACGGGAAGCACAATGCCTGTCTAGATTTAGTGGGGCTGGGTAAAGTGAAGTGGAAAGAAGACAAGGATTTCTGGTCAGATGACTACAGGGTAATATCAAAAGCAACAGGAAATTGCATAGCGGGAGTAGGATTCGTTGTGAATAGGAGGGTATGGTAGAGAGTGAGTTACTCTGAACGGTTCAGTGATAGAATTTTTCTCATCAGAAAACAACGATAGCTCAGCTATACATACTGACGTTGCAAGGTGAAGATGAAAAGTTCAGTCTCGTCCGAAGAGGTGAGACTGTAAATTGCAGGATGATAGTTGCTACTCTCGACTATAGTATCATCTTCATTCCAGTACCACATTTCAATCTTCCAGGGTGTCCGAGTTCAGTGCTTGCTTTTCGAACCGTGCCATTAAGAGCTTGGGAACCATCGCGATTCCTCACAGTTTTTCGTAGATCTGTGGAAGCGAAAATCCCTCCCCATTTGTTCCTACAAGCCATCGATATCTAGAAGCACGATAGAAACTTTTTCAAGAAAAACGAGAGACTAATCTCAAAAGAATTTTAAATTGCCGTACATTTGATTAGTAATCACAACGTTCTCCGTCACAGCTACGAACCACGCCACCGCTTAAATTTTGAATAAAGCTAATGAGCTTTGGGGGCCGAAGACTTTCGGCATAAGAAGTCACCCTAATTCTGCCAACGGCCTTGTCAAAGACAGCAGAGGAGTGGTCAGAGTTTCAGGGCACTCTCTTGTACTTGGGGTGGGAAACTGCCCCGAAAAGAGGGGAAGAACCAGCAATCATCAACGGCATGAGGATGCAGAAGGCAATGGAAACCACTGCATTGAAGACACATAACGTGTATCCACATGACTTGTGCCCTGCAATTGAATATGTGTCATAATGATCTATCCATTGGCAAAAGGTTGAATAACCAACGAAACGATAAGGTTCCACGAGTCGGGGCTCGGAATGTCAGAAATTTTAATGTGGTATGGTAGCTAGAAAATTTGAAAACGGGAAGCACAATGCCTGTCTAGATTTAGTGGGGCTGGGTAAAGTGAAGTGGAAAGAAGACAAGGATTTCTGGTCAGATGACTACAGGGTAATATCAAAAGCAACAGGAAATTGCATAGCGGGAGTAGGATTCGTTGTGAATAGGAGGGTATGGTAGAGAGTGAGTTACTCTGAACGGTTCAGTGATAGAATTTTTCTCATCAGAAAACAACGATAGCTCAGCTATACATACTGACGTTGCAAGGTGAAGATGAAAAGTTAGAGAAAGTATATGAGGGTACTGTGTGGGTCGGTCAGTGCATAGAGGGAGATGAAAACCAAATAATCATGGGGTCTGGAATGTGGCTGTAGGGGAAGGAGTACAAGAAATGGTTATGGGAGAACATGAGTATGGTACTAGGATAAGAGAGGAGAAAGACTTATTGGGATCTGTAATCAATTTCGGATAGTAGTAGCGAAAACTGTTCGAGAATCACAAGAGGTTGGGAGATACAGGAAAATTCCGGTGTAGTTAAAACATGGTCAGGGAGAGATTCCGAAATGAGATACTGGTTTGTAAATCAAAATTTAGTAGTAATGAAGAGGAGGATAAAGTTTAAGAGACAGGTCAGGAAGAATCAATACCCAAAAAGTCGGATATGGAAGTACTAAGGAATGACGAGATACGCTCGAAGTTCTCTAAGGCTATAGATACTGCGATAAGAAGTAGTTCAGTAGTAAGTTGAGTCGAAGAGAAATGGACGTCTCTAAAAAGAGCAACAGAAGGAACTGTAAAAGGAAATAACAGGCATAAAGAAGGTAGGTGCTAAGAAACCAAGACTAGCAGAACAAACACTTCAGTTGACCGATGAAAGAAAGAAGTACAAGGATTCTCCTGGGATATTCAGGAATACAGACTACAAGTCGCTGAGGAATGAAATAAATAGTAAGTGCAGGGAACCTAAGGCGAAATGGCTGCATCAAAACTATGAAGATATCAAAAAGAAATGATTGTCAGAAGGAGTGATGCCACATATAGAAAAGAGAAAACAACCTTGGTTGAAATTAAGAGAAAGTATGGTAACATTAAGAGTGAAATGGGAATTCCATTGTTAAATACAGAGGAGAGAGCGGATAGACGGAAAGAGTGCTTTGAAGGGCTCTATGAGGGGAAGACTTGCCTGATGGCGTGATGGAATAGTTAACAGAAGTCGATAGGGAAGAGATAGGGGATCCATTATTGGAATCAGAATTAAAAAGTGCTTTGGAAGATATAAGAGCAAATAAGCCAGAAGTGATAGATAAGATTCCATAAGAACGTCTAAAATCATTGGAGGAATTGGCAACAAAACGACTATTAACGTTGGTGTATAGAATGTATGAGTTTAGCGATGTACCATGTGACTTTCAAACAAATATCATCCTCACAATTTCGAAGACTGCAAAAGCTTACAAGTGCGAGAATTACGGTGCAATAAACTTAACAACTCATGTGTCCAATTTGCTGACAAGGATACTATGTAGAGGAGAATGGAAAGGAAAACTGAGGGTGAGTTAGATGACCGTCAGTTTGCCTCCTGGAAACTTTAAGGCACCAAAGACGCAGTTCTCACATTACTGTTGATAATAGAAGCAAGACTAAAGAAAAATGAAGGCTCCATCATAAGTTTTGTCGACCTGGAAAAAGGGTTCGACATCGTCAAATGGTGCAAGATGTTCGAAATTCTGAAGAAAATAGGGATTATCTACAGGGAGAGACGGGGAATATAAAACATGTAGAAGAGCCAAGAGGGAATAATGAGAGTGGAAGATCAAGAACAAAGTTCTCGGATTAATAAGGTGTAAGACGGGGATGTATTCTTTCCGCCCCTGCTGTTCTATCTGTATATCGAAGAAGGAATGATGGAAATAAAATAAACGGTCACGAGCTGAATTAAATTTCAAGGTGAGAGAATACCAATTTTAAGATTTGCTGATGGCGTTGCTGTGCTCAGTGAAAATGAAGAAGAATTGCATGATTTTCTGAAAGGAATGAACGGTGTGCTGAGTACAGAATATGGACTGAGAGTAAATCAGAGGAAGACGAAAGTGAGTAGAAGTAGCGGAAGTGAGAACAGTGAGGAACTTAACATCAGGAGTGATAGTCATGAAGTAGATGAAAATAAGGAATTGTGCTATCTAGGGAGGAAAATAAGCAATGACGGTCAGAGGAAAGAGTACATCAAAAGCAGACTTGTATTGGCAAAAAGGTCATTCGTGGCCAGGAGAAGTCTACTACTACCAAACATAGGCCAAAGACATTTCTGAGACTGTACGTTTGGAGCATAGCGTTGCATTGTAGGGAAACATGGACGGTGGGAAACCCGGAACGGAAGAGATCGAATCATTTTCGATGTGGCGCTATAGACGAACGCTGAAACTTAAGTGCACTGATAAGGTAAGTTATAAGAAGGTTCAGCACAGTATCGGAGAGGGAAGGTATATAGGGGAAACACTGAGAAGAGGAAGACGCAGGACGACAGGACATCTGTTAAGACATCAGTGAATAACTTCCATGGTCCTAGAGGGAGCTGTGGAAGGTAGGAACTGTAGAGTAAGACAGAGATTGGAATACATCTAGCAAATAATTGAGGACATAGGTTGCAAGTGCTGCTCTTAGATGGCACAGGACAGCAATTTCGGGGGGGGGGGGCATCAAATCAGTCAGAAGACTAATGACACAAAAAGACTAGAAAGAACCACGTATGGCTCTAACAGGTGCGAAATGCCGGCTGGTCAAAGCCCTTAGGAAATGCTTCCTGCAACAAACATCGTATGATCAATAGTATGCGTACACCAGTATGTAATACGGAATTAGCTCCTACGCGTTACGAAACACGGATCCGGCAGTGTATAAGAATAAGGGGAGTATTGCGTTGCCACTACAGTAGGAGTAAGGGTAGAGCGGTTCGATCAGGATAGCTCAGTATTCAGTATCCTACATCTGCATCTACATTTATACTTCGCAAGCCACCCAACGGTGTGTGGCAGAGGGTACTTTACTTGTCACTGTCATTACCTCCCTTTCCTGTTCCAGTCGCGTATGGTTCGCGGGAAGAACGACAGCCGGAAAGCCTCCGTGCGCGCTCGGATCTCACTGATATTACATTCGTGATCTCCTCGGGAGGTATAAGTAGGGGGAAGCAATATATTCGATACCTCATCCAGAAACGCACCCTCTAGAAACCTGGACAGCAAGCTACACCGCGATGCAGAGCGCCTCTCTTGCAGGGTCTGCCACTTGAGTTTGCTAAACATCTCCGTAACGCTATCACGCTTACCAAATAACCCTGTGACGAAACGCGCCACTCTTCTTTGGATCTTCTCTGACAACCCGACCTGGTTCGGATCCCACACTCAAATATAGGTCGAACGAGTATTTTGTAAGCCATCTCCTTTGTTGATGAACTAAATTTTCTAGGGACTCTCTCAATCAATCTCAACCTGGCACCCGCCTTACCAACAATTAATCTTATGGGATCATTCCACTTCAAATCGTTCCGTACGCATCCTCCCAGATATTTTGCATAAGTAACTGCTACCAGTATTTGTTCCGCTATCATATAATCATACAGTAATGGATCCCTCTTTCTATGTATTCGCAAGAGATTACATTTGTCTATGTTAAGCGTCAGTTGCCACTCCCTGCACCAAGTGCCTATCCGCTTCAGATCTTCCTGCATTTCGCTGCAATTTTCTAATGCTGCAACTTTTCTGTATACTACAACATCATCCACGAAAAGCCGCATGTAACTTCCGACACTATCTACTAGGTCATTTATAAATATTGTGAAAAGCAGTGGTCCCATAACACTCCCCTGTGGCACGCCAGAGGTTGATTTAACGTCTGTATAGGTCTCTCCATTGATAACAACATGCTGTGTTCTGTTAGCTAAAAACTCTTCAATCCAGCTACACAGCTGGTCTGATATTCTGTAGGCTCTTACTTTGTTTATCAGGTGACAGTGCGGAACTGTGTCGAACGCCTTCCGGAAGTCAAGGAAAATGGCATCTACGAGGGAGCCTGTAACTAATATTTTCTGGGTCTCGTGAACAAATAAAGCGAGTTGGGTCTCACACGATCGCTGTTTCCGGAATCCGTGTTGATTCCTACAGAGTAGATTCTGGGTTTCCAGAAATGACATTTTGTGAAGGATAGTTTTATAAAATCGCATGATATCATCGAAAGGAATCACTCGTGGGTTCTAAAGTGTTACCATCGTGCAAGTAGAAAAAGGCGCGTAAGGAGTTAAAGAGAATGGATACAGTGATAGTGTAGCTCCTCGTAAACTACACATTTCCGTAGTTTAACAATGAAACTCGCCAAACAGCCGTGCAAATTGAGAAGCTATTTTATTTTGTTTTCCCAACCAGTTTCGACAATCCATTACGTCATGTCCCGGCACTTTATGCAGCTCTCGAAATTTTACGATATTGATACACTGGAGCTATCAGTTTCTGTATGTCGTGAACTCTCATGTGGTTCCTTTGAACACTTGACTGCACATTTCTGTAGTCATGCAAAGCTACAGTTGAAGTGGAGTAAAGTGCGATAACACTGGGCAGTCAGAGGTTAATTTAACGTCTGTATAGGTCTCTCCATTGATAACAACATGCTGTGTTCTGTTAGCTAATAACTCTTCAATCCAGCTACACAGCTGGTCTGATATTCTGTAAGCTCTTACTTTGTTTATCAGGTGTTTTGGAGTGATGCATCACGCTATACCTTTTGCGGATACTGCTAGAGGGTTTGCATTTGGCGAATGCTTGAAGAGCGACACCTGCCATTATGTGTAGAGCCACGATCGAAATACGGAGGAGCTTTAGAAAAATGGCTTACACTTGTCGAATAGCTCCTCACAGGCCATACATTTCTGTAGTCGATGCTAAGAGACGCCCGAGGTGGTGTAAAGAGTGACGCCACTGGACAGCGGATGACTGGAAACCAGTGATTTGAATCATTAATCACGCTAAACCACGCGGCAATCTGATGGAAGTGCTTGGGTTCCTCAAACACCTGGAGAACTTTGTAGTACCTACGGTGAAGAGGTTACGTTTACGAATGTAGGTGTTTTCTGTTGGTATGGTGTGGCCCTGTTACCGATTATGGAGGCTCTAAAAGTGGAAGTATATGAACTCATTTTAGAGCATTGTCTACTGTGTGAGGCAGCGCAACTGTTATAAATTCATGACTGTTGTATCCGTACAACAACGTACACTGTCATGAAGCAGCATTTATGTGGCAGTGGTTAGTGGACAATGACATTCCTGAAACAAACTGGCCTGTGCAGTCTCGACCTCAGCCCTGTGCAATGTATTTCAGTTACAACGTTGACTTCGCTCCAGGCCTCAGCGTCCGTAATCTCTGCGTTCTCTCGGTTAGCTCTCGAGGAAGAATAGCCCTCATTCCTCCACAGATGTTCAGACACTTCACCGAAAATGTCCCAAGCAGAGTCCAAACTGTCATAAAGGCCAACGATGGACACACGCTGTATTAATGCCCACTAAAGGCCCCCAGATAGTTTGATCAGATAATGTACAGAAAGGCGACATGGACACTTTCACCTCTCATGATCCTTATTTAAGGCATCTTTTAGTCTCAGACCATGCATTACTTCAGTGCCTATAGTATTTATGAATAACG
Organism: Schistocerca serialis cubense; assembly: GCF_023864345.2. Classification (NCBI taxonomy): domain Eukaryota; kingdom Metazoa; phylum Arthropoda; class Insecta; order Orthoptera; family Acrididae; genus Schistocerca; species Schistocerca serialis. Next base: position 413,857,152 of record NC_064645.1, read on the forward strand.
TATGACTTTGTGATGGATGCACTTTTAGTTACACGTGATTGTTCCCTTAGGGCTTTGTTGTCCATGTTTTATGTGCTCAACATTTGTGATTTAAACCCCAATATCTACGCACCTTTTCTCAACGTCGGTTTATTACAAAATTACTAACTTCACACACACTTTGCAAAATCGTCCAACGAGATACCAGTTTGTTGATAGCGTTACTGTAGATTGTTTGTTGACAGAGGCACAGCCTCACCTCAGCTGCCAAGCCAATATATCTTATGTACCTCTATTTTCCATGTTTGATTACTTAACACTTGTGATTTCAGCTACAATGTCTACGCTACTTCATCTCAACATAGATTTATTAGAAACATACTAACTTTACACACTCACTACGAAATCTTCCAACGAAAGATCGGTTTGTTGATAGCATTACTGTCTAATGTTTGACTTTGTTGAAGGAGGCACAACCTCACCTCTGCTTCCATTGATTCGTCACTATCAAAGCGAAGTCCTCAAAAGTGCTCTTTACGTTTTGGGAAAATAAGAAAATATAATGGGACCAAGTCGGGACTGTATGGAGGATGATCTAGGACAGTGAACCCAGGGCGTCGGATACCACAGCTCTCATCTGTGGTCTGGCGTTGTCATACTGAAGAAGAAGGTGCTCTGTGTGTGGAACAAGTCTCAGAATTCTAAACTCGATTACAGAGCATCCACGCACCGACAAAGGTTAAGTTACAAAGCGCCACGTTATACACTACAGTTCCGAAAGCTCTAGCAGCAGAGGGCTACAAATGTGTAGGCATGAAAAATAAAGTAGTAGAAAAACAATTTCGGGGGCATTTCTTCTTAGCACGTCCTCGTATCAGAATGAGGGACGGTACGTTCAGATTCGTGAAACTGCTACCTGTCAGAGACCGTGAAGCCGATTGTGGCTGAGTACATGATGCATAATGTAAAAGATTGTGTAATATTCGTCGAAAATAAAATTCTCGCTATGCGAAGCAGTTACCGTACCCCTTCTGCTGAAACAGGCAGAAAATTGCATATTTCGCCTTAACATCGCAGAAAGACGGATTCATTTCTTAACCAAACTTGTAGTGGCAGATATACTACGTTTCTATTCAAAATCGAAAAACCAGGTAGTGGCGCCTGTGGCTGTGTGGCGACTAATTAGCGATATCTACCGACGGTTTACGTTAAAAAAATCAAAGAGAGCTCCACGTAATAACGAATTTTTCAAAAATTAGTAACACCCGTGGATATAATTATATTGTAGAAATTCGTTGTACAAGGTAATAAGTCTATGCTTCATATGGTGATTGAGGTGCTTTTAACATTACGAATAACGAACAAAGACTTCGAATAGCGATTGTGTATTAAACAATGACATGAGGTCGAAGCACTGAACTATCTCGCTGCCTCAGTGAATCAGTGTTGCCATCTCCACTCTAAGCAAAAACAATGCAGTGGCATGCTGGAAACATAAGCACATCTTTTGTGTCTGCTAGCTATACTTGTCGATCTCGTGTCCAATCTATCAGCACAACCGCCCAAACGCCAAGTGCAAGCCCCTCATCCCCCCCCCCCCCCCCCTCCAACACACACCGTCAACCTTCCCAGCAATGTTGACTGTCAGTTACACAGATAGGTCCATACGTCCACATGACATTCGATGACCCCCATAGACCATCACATCTAACCACATACCAGTCGTATTAATGAAATATTTACTGAACTGGGGTGAAATGTGGTGAAAAGAGATGAAAACATGCAACAACAAAAACTTGAAAATAGTGAAAATTCGAAGGCTATTCGGAAAGTAAAGTTCGATCGGGTGCGAAATGGAATCCGTTGTGAAAACACGATGAAGCTTTGCACTGACATGTTGGGCAGTGTGTCGAGGACGCCTCTCCAACGCGCGTCACGTCGTTCTTTTCAGTTCTGAGCGTACAGTGAGTACATAAAGATGCCTAGAAAACAGCGTCTCAAACAAAGGATCAGGGCCTGGTGAGAAATTTCACCTGATGCCATGTAGCCCACGTAACATAAATGTCATGCATTTACTCCTCCACGTCAATTCTCGGCCCCACTCTGCAGGGGTACTGAAGATGTTCCTGCAGCGATTCCGATGGGAAGTGTTTGATCACCCACAATACAGCCCGTAATTGGCTCCCATTGAGTTTCATCTCTCCTACGATGAACCACTGGGTACGAACGCAGTGTTTTGTCACACAGACAACGAGCTGTAGACCAGCGTATAGAAATGGCGGAAGGCACAAGTGGCTGTATTGTATGACAAAGGTATTGAAAAGTTGATAGAACGCTACGACAGATGTCTGAGACGGAGTAGCGACTGTAGCAAATAAAATATTTTTGAATTTCACAGTGGTTTCCGTTTCGTGACATATCGATCCTTACTTTCTGAACCTCCCACGTAAATATCAGACAGAATGTTAACTGTTACATTCTCCGGCGCTCACCGGACGACATCCCTTTGTGTGGTTCGGTGTCACCGGTTGTATAATCACCAGGCGCGCCCATTCGACAAGGCTGATAGCGATGACTGCCTCAATACAGCACTGCAGCCGATGGAACTATATTGCCACGCGGTCCATTATACGGCAATCAGCTCCCAGAGAACATCACTTTAAACGGAGGGCCAATGAGCAAGCAGCATCCCCTCGTGGCTTGCGGCAGCCACTCAAGCTGGTCGAGTGTAGGGAGCCAAGCAGCATCACCTCGTGGCTTGCGGCAGCCACTCAAGCTGGTCGAGTGTAGTGATCCGCGTATTAACATAAACAGCGCCGATGGTCCTCTACGGCCAATCTATGATGAGACCACAGCGAGTTCACGGAAGTCCGTGGCTGGAGCCCGCGCTAGAATGCCAGCGAGCTACATTGTGCGTCAGTCATCAATAAGTATTCCCACTACCAGTAAAGTGGACCACCAGGAATCAGTCTCGAAATAGAACTTGGTCGCCGCGGACTGGTAATAGGAACTGTCAGACTTCTATCGCATTGTCAAGTTGCGCACTTAGTTCTTGGAAGTTACCTACTCTAGAATGTTATTTTGTTCCGTTGTACCGAAGTTCTGTGTTCGTTTTAAGTATTCTAATTAACACAGTTAAGGTACATGTGTTATTTATTTGTGGAGTTGTCTTTGACACCACAATAGCAGAGTCATATTGAGGTGACATATTAATGGAAAAATAATTACAACATTATCGAGGTGTATATGAAATGATTTCTTTTGATCAGACGATTACAAAACTGAAATTGGGTTTTGTTCAGGCACAGAGTTACAAAAGTTATTAATAGCGCTTTATTAAAGTTTTAATTAATTAATGCTAACTAAAATTGTGTCTTTTAAGTAAAATTAGTCATCGAAATCAAAGTGTTTTTAACTCCTGCTTCGACTGAAATAAATCGTTCGTTTTAAATTTCTTTTCTAGTAATATTTCAAAATGAAAATGGACAGTGCTCTCATAATAGGCCTTGCAAATTTGATTGATGAAAGCTGTCCCCCAAAAAGTCTGTTATGTCATTGCAAATAAGAGGTGATGCTGATTTCCAGCAGTTGTTACTACGGCTTGGTATAATTTATGAAAGACAAGTAAATACGAAAACGTGAATCAAAATTACAAAGCCCATAAAATAATGGACAAATATAATTTTAAATGATTCTGTGTAGTTGCCAAAAGTGTCTTTTACGCTGTGTGCAAACCAACACTTATTTAACAGTTTAGGATATTACGAACAAAGCCGTTTCCTGTTTATCTGACATGGTCAAACAGTTCAGGAGGCGTTATATAATTTGTGTTGTAAAGTTGTTTCGGGAACCCAGCTCTTTGGCAAGATCGCTATGTAAACTCAATTATTGGGTTAATAGCTTCGGGAATGTGTGTTTCCATCCTGAGACCCGTAAAACTGGACTCTGGTAGCTACACCACACAATGTCCACACCTCTGTGCCACATGAACACTATACAATATGCATAAAAGTGACAATACAAACTGCATTACAGTGACATGCAAGGGTTCCATCATAAAGTATGTGCAACTGTGAACATGAGCAGGACAGATACTTGCCACATCTTGGCGTTTCGTGGTATCGACTGTGTAATTAGCTGGCATGTCGTGCCTCGACTCTTCTTTAAATACTGTATAGCCCACAGAGTCGTGTCAGAATTGCATGATGTAGCTACCAGTGGCTGGTTTTATGGATCTCCGGCTGGAAGTACATACTTCCGAAATTAGTGATCTAATAGTTGTGTTTACATACCGATCTTGGCAAATGAATTGGTTTTCGAAAGATGACGACAATACAAAACAGTTTTCATCTGAAACAGTCGAACTGGAATACATCAATTACTGGTAACCGATGTCGGATTTCTGAGAAGGATGGTCAGTTGGGTAGAACTGTATCACACTAGCACGCATGGTGGGACAGTGTGGCTACACATATGCAGCCGGTGTGGTCAACAGATTTTAGCGACGTTGGAGTGCGAGGTAGCACTGAGGAACAACTCGACCTTGTGCACCCCAACGTTTCTATGGCTGTAGTATTCAGAAAGGCTTGTTAATGCTGGAATACCGACGGTAACACCTAACAGATTTTGCGACCTGTTATAAAGTCGTGTCTTGGTCCAGTTACCTACACACTATGGAATCACCTGAATTAATACATATATCCCACTTGTTGAGCAGTATCCTCGGTCTTCTTATTATTAAGTTGCCATGTCATTTGCACACAGCTTCAGTAACTAATTCTGTAACAAATGAAAAAATACTCATGAAACTATTCACTGCAATAATAAATTTATTTTTTTCTGATTGCTATAGTAAACCTTGAAGTCTCAGATAATACTAACGTATCAAAAAATAAAAAATGCACTATTAATCATTAAAAACTTGCCTTAACGGGCACTGTGGGAGATCTGCTGTCAGTATCATTGGCATACTCTAGGCAATAGTAGGTTAAAATTTATTGTGCTATAATTAGAGGAGTTATCCCGGAATAAAGAAGTAAGACACTTCAGGCGAGTATATTTATTTCCATCTGCTGAAAGTGTCAGCCAGAGTTAAAACATGGGAATTGCAACAAAGGCAATTTTATACGAACTATCGGATGATTAGAGCCAAATGCTGTAATACGTATGAGGGCAAAATTAGCTTGGATCTTGAAGAACTATTTGTTGTAACACGTGAAGAAGATACTGAAAATTGCTTCCAGATGCAATTAGTACGAAATATGTATGATGTATGGCACTGTAGTTTGCTATATATTTGGATTTGCAAAGTGTCAGCTATGCAGAAGCACGATTCCGAACGTTTCAGAAATACCTCACGGAGTGATGGCATCTGACACAGCTAATGGCGATCCGTCCATTGGATGAGGACGTTAGTGATCCCGTTGGTGGTAATCGAGAGAAGTGGCATGTATTGATTAGAAAAACCAACGGTGTACCTGATAATTAGTATGAGACAATGCGGTAAGGTTTCGAATCGTGCTTGTCCGTAGTTGACACATTACAAGTCACAATATATAGTAAAATGCAGCGTCATACTCGCACTAAAAGCATTAGGAAGCAAATTGCAGCATCTTGTTCATATGATTCAACAGGCAGTTATTTAAGATTCAGTCTAATAGTGACTGCTAAGATATTACAGCATTTGGCTATAAAGCAGAGGATGGTCAACACGTGCTTGTTCATATTAACTGTTTTTATTGTTCCTGTCACTCTGCTTTTTTTGTCAGCAGTAATTTTATGTATTTTTTTTATCAATTCCCTTGTTAGCCCAATGTTTACATTGCTGTTTTCACTTTTCTCCTCTCGCTTTAGAATGGCTTCTGATTGTATTACGAGGTTTTCTATGCAACAGTAAAAACACAGAATCCGAAACACTCAGAAAACTCAGAAAGAAACTCCTAAATGAAAACATCATTACTATTGAAGCAGACAAAGGAAATACAGTAGCTCTTATGCCAGAACAACAATACATGACAAAACGGAAGAGTTAATTTCACAAAATAATGTTATAATATTGAAATCAGACCCAAAAAACAAATTTGAGGCCAAGGTAAAGAATATGTTAAAAAATATAGACTACACACTGTATGACAGAGAAAAAGGTAAATAAATATATATAATTCTAGAGCACCCACCCTGCGATGCCAACCAAAAATCCATAAACGAAATTTCCCAGTAAGGCTCACTGTAAACTTCAAAAAAGTTCACACTTACAAACTTGTAGGACACATGTTGAAATTACAAACAGAAACTTATAAAATAGAAGATGACAGAACTATAAGGAACACCTCACAGTTAAAACGACGTATAAAATATATAAAACTTCCAGACACAGCTACTCTATTCTCTTTTGACATAGAAAACATGTAATCTAACACTCCAATAGCAGAAATAATAAATATCATAGAACAAAACCTGATGGACAACAGCCAGTTACCAGATGAATGCATCAAAGAAAGACACAAGTTGCTGGAACTGATAATGGAACAGAACTACATTCATTTCAATAATGAATACTATTTACAGGAAGATGGGTTACCAATGGGATCCCCAGTGTCAGGTGCCCTAGCACACTTTTTCATAAACCATGTAGAAAACATAATTTTCTATAATGTTATCAAAAAGAATTACAACATACTTTATAGGAGCAGATACATGAATAACATCCTTTGTTTAGTAGATGAACCTCAGTCAAAAATTGGCCAGTTGCATACAGATATAAACACAATACACAGAAAGATAAGATTCACAATGGAAAAAGAACTGAACAACCAAATAAACTTTTCAGATATAACCATTAAAAAAGAGGAACAATCAGCATAGCTTTGAATTCTACTGTAAACCTACAACAACTGACACAGTCCTACATCAGACTTCTAATCAATCACACTCGCAGAAACAATCACCACTCAGATACATGATTTCTTAGACTCAACACAGTACCACTCAGCACAGAAAATTACGACAAAGAACTAGACATCATCACACAAATAACAACAAACAATGGGTATAATAGGAATCTAGTCACCAAATTAAAGAAAAAAAATTAAAAAACAAATACAGTCAGTAAGCACAGTACATAAACACCCACAGGCAACAGTACAACAAAACACTACACAAACAGGCACAAACAGTGACAGAACAATAACGACACAAAGAATACAGGAAAACAATAAAGAAAATTCAAGATGGTACACAACAACATACAAGCACAAACTCAAAGTAACAAACGTTTTCAAAAGACAAGGGATAAACATAGCATTTAAAACAGACAATTCAATCCAAAGGCACATTCCAAAAATAACAAGAAACACAGATATCTACTAAAAAGCAGGAACATACCAACTACAATGCAATACATGTGATGGAAGGTATATAGGACAAACCAGCAGAACATTTGATACCTAGTACAAAGAACATATCAGAGCATGGAAATATCGAACGACCCCCTAACTTCTGCAGAACATTTGAGGGAAAATTACCACAAACCTACTATGGCACAGCATTCAAACAAGATACCGTAGATCGATAAGTTTCCCATTTTGTCCTCGTAGTTTTCCATTTTGGGTACCGCATGCACAGACAGAGGAAGTTGCCCACGTAGCCAAGAGCAACAGATTATTACTATAGAGAAAGTGCAAAATGACGTTAGAAACTCCAGTAGCTTCCGAGTAAAAGCAAAGTGAATACTGTCCTGATTTAAGGATGGTTTGTCACAAACACGATAGCAGCTCTTGAATGTTGAAGCACAGTATGCTGTCGGTCACCATCGAGAAACACTGCGCTGCACTGGCGATGTCTCTAGTTTGAATGGCGCGCGCCGCAGTCTGACGAGTAGGCTGGCGGCAATTCCGATATAGAGACGAGACGCTGACATCGGGGCAAGAAATCTCACTTTCTGGCGAGCTGCTGGTCGGTGGACTGTAAAGGCCACCTGGCGGAGGTATACCGCAACGTTGCCTAGTGTCACGTGGCGCGCGGACGCCACCTAGTGTCGGCTTTATCCAGTGGATGTGGCGCCGCCAACGCTGGAACGTCTGACGCAGGCAGAATGTGATGCCTCTGCGCTGCAGGCGCCTAGACAGAGCCGCAACCCGCAGACGTTTGTAGTTGGCGTGTAGCTGGAGAGCTGAATCGTAAGGCACCAGCTTTACGCTACAGTTCAGATCTACATCTATATAAAGGATGTCCAACTGTTTTCTTGCTCAGTACGTTCTCTCTCCCATTCAAAACATTCGATCTAGGTTTGCTGAGAGAGAGCTACGCTATCACGACAGAGATTAATGCATGAACTCTGCCACAGGCCTGAGGCAGGAAGGAATGATGTACAGCCAGCCAAGCTAAGTTTGACTTGATGCCCAGTATTTACTGTTACAAGATGCTTGATGTACTAAATTTCGCAATCTGTATTCCTCCAAACAATCTAAAAATGCAATGACTTGTTAATCCTAAAAAACTCTATGTACTCAATAAGAAAAATTTTGTTTCCTAATATTACAAATTTCAATTGCCAGTATTATAGGTGGATGGACAAATATCTAATATTACCAGTAGTGCTTTTGCTCTCAGTTTTCTTGATGTATTTCAACAGCATCACTGATTTCAGCTACGTACAAAACTAACATTACAGGTTCGCGTACTCACAAGGGAACCTCCCCATCGCACCCCCCTCAGATTTAGTTATAAGTTGGCACAGTGGATAGGCCTTGAAAAACTGAACACAGATGAATTGACAAAACAGGAAGAAGTCGTGTGGAACTGTGAAAAAATAAGCAAAATATACAAACTGAGTAGTTCATGGGAAGATAGGCAACATCAAGGACACTAGGAACATAGGAGCGCCGTGGTTTCTTGGTAACGTGAGCAGATGCGGAACGAGAGATCCTTGGTTCAAATCTTCCATGGAGTGAAAAGTTTAATTTTTTTATTTTCAGTTTATGTGACAAACTCTTATGTTTTCATCACTTTTTTGGGAGTGATTATCACATCCACAAGAAAACCTAAATCGGGCAAGGTAGAAAATCTTTTTACCCATTCGCCAAGTGTACAAGTTAGGTGGGTCGAAAACATATTCCTGTCATGTGACGCACATGCCGTTACCAGTGTCGTATAGAATATATCAGATGTGCTTTCCTGTGGAGGAATCGGTTGACCTATGACCTTGCGATCAAATGTTTTCGGTTCCCATTGGAGAGGCACGTCTTTTCGTCTACTAATCGCACGGTTTTGCGATGCGGTCGCAAAACACAGACACTAAACTTATTACAGTGAACAGAGACGTCAATGAACGAACGGACAGATAATAACTATGCAAAAATAAAGAAAGTAAAATTCTCACTAGAGGGAAGATTTTAACCAAGGATCTCTCGTTCTGCAGCTGCTCGTGCTACCACGAGACCACGGCGCTCCTGAGCTCACATTGTCCATGATGTTGCGTATGTGGCCCATGGACTACTCAGTTTGTATGTTTTGCTTATTTTTTCACAGTTCCACACAACTTCTTCCTGTTTTCTCAATTGATCTGTGTTCAGTTTATCAAGGCCTATCCATTGTGCCAACTTATAACTAAATCTGAGGGGGGTGCGATGGGGAGGTTCCCTTGTCAGAGACATTAATATTTTCTCTTTTTCTGCTGAACTATTGTTTCGAACAGAAATATTTACTTTAGTCTATTGTCGCATTTTTAGTTTGCATACCAAGTATCGATTTAGGTAACAAGTAGCATCATCAGAACATCCTACGATCAAAAAATTTCAGCAAACAGTTAAATTGTTCACAATTTGTTTTCTGTATCATAGTAAATGGATGGTACAGAGTCTTATTCGGCCGGAATAAAATATTCGTGTGGTCCGCAGTTCTAAGCCGTATTTTATAATAATACTTGGCTACCAATTAAGTGCCGAATCCAAAAACGGCAGCTGACGTTAAGAGATCCTTAAGAGAGGAGTTTTCCTCCTCTGTAACACACTAACATATTTACCGAGACAGTAATATTGTATGATGATATTAATTTTAATTGTTGGTGAGCTCTGCGGTAGGCTAAAGAAAGTGTGGCCGTTTACCTCAGGGCTGGTGGGTAGTTAGATTGACGCAGCGTCATTTGAAGATGTAAGAGGGGAAACGTTTTATTGTTTGTCTTCCGTAACTGACAATTTACGGGGGTGTGCGACTAGTGCAGATGAACCGCTGTAGTCTGTATTTCAGACAAAAGTAAAATCGATTCTCAAGCGCGAATTATTGGGAAGGTCATCTTCAAATACGGTACATATTTGTAGAAAGGTAATAGAACGCAACGCAATGAAAACAAGAAAAATGACATTCAATACATTTAGAAAACATTTGGGAATATGTCTCATACTGCATATCGCATTCCAGTATAAGTATAGTTACTGTTATTCATCAGCTAAACGTCTCTTCACACAGAACACAACAGCATTTCATCAGGTAACTACTATATCACGACTTTGGGACTGCTTATGGTCACAGCAATTAGAAACAGAAACCAGTCTACACGAAGTGTTCCGAATGAGGTCTTTGGGCCAACTTATCGGGCCCTCACTGTATCTAGTCTGTGGGGGCTCATAACATACTACTTTCTGTAGGTTGCCAGGTAATAACGACATCGATAAATATGTGACACGAGATACCGTCCTGAATATCAGTATTGTCTCCCGAGATAAATATAGGGTGTGATCTTAATGTATAGTCAGCCGCTTACCCCTAACGCGCAGTGTTCAGGCTCGCTTCTCAAATTGTTGTTGTTGTTGTGGTCTTCAGTCCTGACACTAGTTTGATGCAGCTCACCATGCTACCCTATCCTGTGCAAGTTTCTTCATCTCCCAGTACCTACTGCAACCTACATCCTTCTGAATCTGCTTAGTGTATTCATCTCTTGGTCTCCCTCTACGATTTTTACCCTCCACGCTGCCCTCCAATGCTAAATTTCTGATCCCTTGATGCCTCAGAATATGTCGTACCAATCGGTTCCTTCTTCTCGTCAAGTTCTGCCACAAACTCCTCTTCTCCCCAATCCTACTCAATACCTCCTCATTAGTTACGTGATCTATCCACCTTATCTTCAGCATTCTTCTGTAGCACCACATTTCGAAAGCTTCTATTCTCTTCCAGTCCTAACTATTTATTGTCCATGTTTCACTTCCATACATGGCTACTCTCCATACAAATACTTTCAGAAACGACTTCCTGACATTTAAATCTATACACGATGTTAATAAATCTCTCTTCTTCAGAAACGCTTTCCTTGCCATTGCCAGTCTACATTTTATATCCTCTCTACTTCGACAATCATCAGTTATTTTGCTCCCCAAATAGCAACACTCCTTTACTACTTTGAGTGTCTCATTTCCTAATCTAATTCCCTCAGCATCACCCGACTTAGTTCGACTACATTAATTTATCCTCGTTTTGCTTTTGTTGATGTTCATATTATATCCTCCTTTCAAGACACTGCTCTTCCAAGTCCTTTGCTGTCTCTGACAGAATTACATGTGTCATCGGCGAACCTCAGATTTTTTATTTCTTCTCCCTGGATTTTAATACCTACTCCGACTTTTTGTTTTGTTTCCTTTACTGCTTGCTCAATACACAAATTGAATAACATTGGGGAGAGGCTACAACCCTGTCTCACTCCCTTCCCAACCACTGCTTCCCTTTCATGCCCCTCGACTCTTATAACTGCCAGCTGGTTTCTGTACAAATTGTAAATAGCCTTTCGCTCCCTGTATTTTACCCCTGCCACCTTAAGAATTTGAAGTAGAGTATTCCAGTCAACATTGTCAAAAGCTTTCTCTAAGTTTGCAAATGCTAGAAACATACGTTTGCCTTTCCTTAATCTTTCTTCTAAGATAAGTCGTAAGGTCATTATTGCCTCACGTGTTCCAATGTTTCTACGGAATCCAAACTGATCTTCCCCGACGTCGGCTTCTACCAGTTTTTCCATTCGTCTGTATAGAATTCGCGTTAGTATTTTGCAGCTGTGACTTATTAAACTGATAGTTCGGTAATTTTCACATCTGTCAACACCTGCTTTCTTTGGGATTGGAATTATTATATTCTTCTTGAAGTCTGAGGGTACTTCGTCTGTTTCATACATCTTGCTCACCAGATGGTAGAGTTTTGTCAGGACTGGCTCTCCCAAGGCCGTCAGTAGTTCTAATGGAATGTTGTCTACTCCCAGGGCCTTGTTTCGACTCAGGTCTTTCAGTGCTCTGTCAAACTCTTCACGCAGTATCGTATCTCCCATTTCATCTTCATCTACATTCTCTTCCATTTCTATGATATTGGCCTCAAGTACATCGCCCTTGTATAGAACTTCTATATACTCCTTCCACCTTTCTGCTTTCCCCTCTTTGCTTAGAACTGGGTTTCCATCTGAGCTCTTGATATTCATACAAGTGGTTCTCTTTTCCCCAAAGGTCTCTTTAACTTTCCTGTAGGCAGTATCTATCCTACCCCTAGTGAGATAAGCCTCTACATCCTTACATTTGTCCTCTAGCCATCCCTGCTTAGCCATTTTGCACTTCTTGTCGATCTCATTTTTGAGACGTTGGAATTCCTTTTTGCCTTCTTCACTTACTGCATTTTTGTATTTTCTCCTTTCATCAACAAAATTCAGTATCTCTTCTGTTACCCAAGGATTTCTATTAGCCCTCGTCTATTTACCTACTTGATCGTCTGCTGCCTTCACTATTTCATTCCTCAAAGCTGCCCATTCTTCTTCTACTGTATTTCTTTCCCCCGTTCCTGTCAATTGTTGCCTTATGCTCTCCCTGAAACTCAGTACAACCTCTGGTTTAGTCAGTTTATCCAGGTCCCATCTCCTTAAATTCCCACCTTTTTGCAGTTTCTTCAATTTTAATCTGCAGTTCATTTTGGTCAGAGTCCACATCTGCCCATGGAAATGTCTCACTATTTAAAACCTGGTTCCTAAATCTCAGTCTTACCATTATATAATCTCGCTCTTGCCAATTCTGAGTTTCATTCCAAATTCTTTACCAACACTTATAATACTCTACATCATTATCTTGAGCCCTTTCTTCATTTCTGCTAGCACAGTCATATCATCTGCGTAATTGATAGTTCTTATTCTTTGCCCTCCCAATAGAAGTCCCTTTGATTTTTCCGATGCCTTATTCATTACCTCTTCTGCTTGTATATTGAAAAATGCTGGTGACATACAGCAACCCTTTCTCACACTTCTTCCAATATCCATCTCATAAGTTTCATTTTATTCATTTGAACTACCATTTTTGTCGTTCATAGTCACTATATCAATCTTCAATCCTTCCAATCTATGCAAGTATCTTTCACAATCTCCAACAGCTCACACAAAACATTCTGTCAAATACGTTGTCTGTGTAGATGAAACCAACACACATTTCTCTACTAACTTCCAAAAATTTTTCTGTCATCATCCTCAGACACCCAACTGCATCTCTGGTCCCTCTTTCTCTTACAAACCTGAACTGATCTTTTCCTATATTCTCTATTTTCGTTTCTATTCTTCTCAGCACTAATCTGGTCACACCCTTGGTAACATGGCACACAAACCAATTGTCCTACTATGGTTTTAGGGAGATCTTCAGGTCATACACCTGTTTTACATATTCTATTGATCAAATATGGAATCATCCCCTAAGCCATGCCTCAGATGGTATTTAATCACATCCCACCTCTTTCCTTATCTTAAGACCCTGGAATTATTTATCCACCTCCTATTTCCCTATTGTCGATCCCAAAGTTCTCCATCTCCTCCTCTTGCTCTTCCTCCCTACTTGTTCTTCTACTTCTTCTTCTTCTTCTTCTTCTCCTAAGACAAATCTTTCACGCTCAGCTGTAGAATCACATAGATCTATGTATGCACTCTGCACATCTCTGCTTTCTTTGGGATTCATTGTTACCTTTTCCTGCTAGTCCAGCATTCTTGATTGCTAAATTTTCGAGGCTTTTCCGTTATTTTAAACTTTGCAGCTTTGAACCTTTCATCACCTTTCTAATTGTTCTATTCCCTCACATTTGATATGTAAGAAGATAACAATAGAAAAAATGAAAAGCTCCCAAAACAGTAAAAAATTAAAGGCGAAGTAACAAATCTAGGTTACTGTCTTCCCATTCGCTGTTCGTTTACGGTTTACACCAAAGTAAAACATTGATCTGACCCTAAATTTTTATGTGTAGTATGTGTTGTTCATAATGATAATAATATGTACTAGAAACTATAATTCTTTATACCGAAAAGATATCCAGCATCTAGAAGGAATAGTGCCCCAGAGTGGATGTGTATTACTCGGCAACTGCCGAGTGAGGATTTTTCACCAAATTTCCAGTTCCACGTCAATCTCGACAGTGTCCATGTGTACACTGCAGCTCTCGGCCGTGCCACATCCCTCTTCCTCCATGCCTGTGTCACATTTTACCAACCTGTAATCGCCGTGATAACCACTCCTCGTATGGAAGGTGCAGTCGTGAGAGGCTGCATTAATAAGCTACGAACCGCAACACTGACTCGTACAACCTTATCATGGTGCTATCCTCTTATTACATCTAAATCCAATACTTACGTTTTAATTCTGATGGTGCTGGATGGGTATAAGGGAGGGGAACAGTTCTCTTGTGGGTCTGTATCTTAACACAGTAAGTTAAGTGAGTTTTAATCATTGTGATACTTAAGCGCCTGTCACCTTAAAGTCAATTTTTCGTTAATTATTTTAAAAATAGTAGACATCGGAGTGTATATACCACTTACTTGTTTCTGTATAATTTTTTAGGTGGTGACATGGAATGGGTAGGCAGTGCCAAGTGAAAGGGGAAGGGCAAAAGCGAGACTGTAGCAAGGGTAAGGGAACGAGAAAAAGATGATACTTGGCAAGTAGAGTTAAACATAAAAAGTCTGAGGAGGGGAAGGGAGATTCCCATAATTCACAACTTCCACATCAGATTTTATGGCTACAGTCTGAGTCCTGCGTTTTCTAATATGAAAAAAAAGATGTGTTCACTAAATAATTACTTTCACATATGCTGTGATTTATTTCATCATATGTGATTCTACAATTTCTCCAGGCGTATTGTGTGACGAAATAAATCTTGGGTGAATAGTCTGGTATGAGTGTGTATAGGACACAATATTTCGGCAATCGACCGCGTTGCCATCATCAGGTTCGCCGGTCAGTACATCAGCGCACCTAATGATGGCAACGTGGTCGATTGCTGAAATATTGTGTCCTATTCACCATCATACCAGGATGTTCACCAGAGGCTTGTATCGTTATTTCATCATAGTACGGCCTGACGATGATACTTTTTGCCGAAACCGATAACTAGTAGGCTAAATAAAAGTGTAACTACGCTGTTTAGGTTTTTATATTGGTAACGCCACGTAGCGCTCTATATGAAAATCACTGGCTGTGCTGTGTGCAGTCTGTGGCTGGGTGGCATTGTTGTAATATTCGCTATTGTACTGTTGGGCTGTCGGCTGTTAACAGCGCGTAGCGTTGCGCAGTTGGAGGTGAGCCGCCAGCAGTTTGGATGTGGGGAGAGAGATGGCGGAGTTTTGAAATTTGTAAGACTGGATGTCATGAACTGCTATATATATTATGACTATTAAGGTAAATACATTGTTTGTTCTCTATTAAAATCTTTCATTTGCTAACTATGCCTATCAGTAGTTAGTGCCTTCCGTAGTTTGAATCTTTTATTTAGCTGGCAGTAGTGGCGCTCGCTGTATTGCAGTAATTCGAGTAACGAAGATTTTTGTGAGGTAAGTGATTTGTGAAAGGTATAGGTTAATGTTAGTCAGGGCCATTCATTTGTACGGATTATTGAAAGTCAGATTGCGTTTCGATAAGAAATATTGTGTGTCAGTTTAAGCACAGTCATGTATAATTGTTCAAAGGGGACGTTTCAATAGGCCATAGCTGTGTTGTCGAAGGTACGACCGATTCCTGTAGCAGCGACATGTCAGACCGATGCGACAGGAGCTGACAGGTCCCGCATGCCCTGTTTGAGTTTGATCTGTTTGACTCAAAGCACTCTGAGGACCAGGACACTATATTACAGCACTGACACAGTTTGAAAGCTGCGATATGGTCGAAAGATTCTTTGCTTTTTCCAAAATTTTTGTGTTGAAGGAACTAAAATATCCTGTAGAGATTCGGAAGGGATATTCTAGAGGTGTTTCATGGCGTTTGGGGTGAAATACGCAATGACAGATGCAGAAATTTTCTGAACAGATATTGGTGAGCTGGCCGTTTTGGCCGAGCGGTTCTAGGTACTTCAGTCCGGAACCGCGCTGCATCTACGGTCGCAGGTTCAAATCCTGCATCGGGCATGGATGTGTGTGATGCCCTTAGGTTAGCTAGGTTTAAGTAGTTCTAAGTTCTAGGGGACTGATGACCTCAGATGTTAAGCCCCATAGTGCTCAGAGCCATTTGAACCTTATTGGTGAAATAAAAGGGAAAAAGGTAGCTATGGACAGGTTCAAATACAGCAGCGAAACCAAAGAAATGGTTTCTGCATGTTTCCTTTCCTGGAGACTGTTCAGCACCAAAGGCGTTAAGTAAATTAGTTCATATTAAGCATAAAGTTCCTTCCCCTTTGGGCATAAAAATAAGTCTTACTCGTCATACATTTTACGACCTATGACAAGAATTATTTCGCTCCAGATTTGTCTCCAATATATCCATCTCTGTCAGAAGAAATGACTAACAAGGCTCTTTCAGACGTCAAGACTGATTCCAGCAAACACACATAATTCGAATCCTTATCACTAAGTATGAGGAAGTCTGAGATGAATTAGATGCGAGCTCCATTAAATGTATCACATGAACAGACAAATTTCGTGCAAATAAACAAACGTGCTGACACCAGAGCTACACATTTACGCAAAGCGAAGCATATGACTGCTGAGGACGAGCTGTATCTACGGCTAGCAGAAGAAAAGAGAGACTAAACGGGAGGAAGCATCTACAGAATGCAAAATAAAACACCTAGAATAAACTGAAAACGAAGATAAGATAAATTTATTCCTAGCAAGAATGGCTAAGGGCATGAGAAAACTGCATCCCACTATTTATTTTAGTAAGAGGAAAATATGAGAGAAAAAAACGTGTAGTGTTGTGTATGCGTAGACTGTCCACTGCAATCAGCCTTGCTGGAAACAAAGTTGTTGAGGTCTGAAAAGATGAGCGAAGGCATGTAGTACTAGTCCTGACAACGGAAAGAGTGCGGGGAATGAATTCTACTAAAGAATGCCAGAACGGTGCGAAGAACACTGCATCTCCGTTGCAAGAGTCAAGGCGTCGCACAAACGATTCAAGATGTCTTTGACCGATGATGGAATACAACACCACATTACCGACGTCATTGTCCAGTAGATGAGTACCATATTTATTGAAGAGCGTCGAGTTATAGTGGCAATCATTGCTCCACAAGTAGGATAGAGTGTCGAAACCGCAGCAGGTGTTTAGTGCTCACAGCATATTTTTGCCATTCTTTGAGAAATTTCCTTTCCCTACACTTCATTCGCTGTAACGAAACGCATTACACTCCTTTGCTCTTCTTTTGAGAGCTCCATATTCCTGTTTTCGGCAATAGTGAGTGCAGTGGTCGATCGACTCGTGCACATGCTCGCTCTGTCGTCAGATGGGTGTGTGAGTGTGACCCTCCCGTGCTGTTACAGAGTTCATACCTCCGTAAGCAGTAGCATTATGATCCCTCAGACTCTTTTATTTTAAAGCCTCTATCATGTTTATTTTTGAATAAAACTAAAATTAATCTTCTGCTTCTTCCTCCTGTAGAAGACTTGCAACAAATTACGGTGTCATGCTCGTCTTCTTGTTGTAAAATATCTAAGTTGGTGAAAATAAAAACCAGTACCGCCATGCTTCTCTCCTTCCGGTCTGGCTGCTAAGCCTGCTGCTGGGGGCACAAGTTGGGAGACGTAACTGCGCCCTCTTCTTTGTAGCGTCGACGTTACCACGAACTGAGTTGAGAGAAGTGCTTGGGTAGCAGTATGCACTTATTTGAGTACAGATGGCAATATATCGCATACGCGGGGTATGAAAGGGCAGTGCATTAGCCGAGCTGCCATTTTGGCTCAGGTGATTCATGTGAGAAGGTTTCCGACGTCATTATGTCCGCCAGAGACGAATTACAAGACGGTTTACTCAGAATGGTAGTCGGAACTACATCTACATCTACATTTATACTCCGCAAGCCACCCAGCGGTGTCTCGCGGAGGGCACTTTACGTGTCACTGTCATTACCTCCCTTTTCTGTTAGTGTCGCGTATGGTTCACGAGAACAACGACTGCCGGAAAGCCTCCTTGTGCACTAGAATCTCTCTTATTTTACATTCGTGATCTCCTCGGGAGGTATAAGTAGGGGGAAGCAATATATTCGATACCTCATCGAGAAACGCACCCTCTCGAAACATGGACGGCAAGCTACACCGCGATGCAGAGCGCCTCTCTTGCAGAGTCTGCCACTTCAGTTTGCTGAACATCTCCGTAACACTATCACGCTTACCAAATAACCCTATGGCGAAAGGCGCAGCTCTTCTTTGGATCTTCTCTATCTCCTCTGTCAACCCGACCTGGTACGGATCCCACACTGATGACTAATACTCAAGTATAGGTCGAACGAGTGTTTTGTAAGCCACCTCCTTTGTTGATGGACTACATTTTCTAAGGACTTTCCCAATGAATCTCAACCTGGCACCCGCCTTACCAACAATTAATTTTATGTGATCATTCCACTTCAAATCGTTCCGTACGCATACTTCCAGATATTTTACGGAAGTAATTGCTACCAGTGTTTGTTCCGCTATCATATAATCATACAATAAAGGATCCTTTCTTCTACGTATTCGCAATACATTACATTTGTCTATGTTAAGCGTCAGTTGCCACTCCCTGCACCAAGTGCCTATCTGCTGCAGATCTTCCTGCATTTCGCTGCAATTTTGTAATGCTGCAACTTCTCTGTATACTACAACATCATCCACGAAAAGCCGCATGTAACTTCCGACACTATCTACTAGGTCATTTATATATATTGTGAAAAGCTATGGTCCCATAACACTCCCCTGTGGCACGTCAGAGGTGACAGTCTGTAGACTTCTCTCCATTGAGAACAACATTCTGTGTTCTGTTTGCTAAAAACTCTTCAATCCAGCCACACAGCTGGTCTGATATTCCGTAGGCTCTTACTTTGTTTATCAGGCAACAGGGCGGAACTGTATCGAACGCCTTCCGGAAGTCAAGGAAAATGGCATCTACCTGGGAGCCTGTAACTAACATTTTCTGGGTCTCATGAACAAATAAGGCGAGTTGGGTCTCACACGATCGCTGTTTCCCGAATCCATTTTGATTCCTACAGAGTAGATTCTGTGTTTCCAGAAATGACATGATACCCGAGCAAAAAACATGTTCTAAAATTCTACAACAGATCGATGTCAGAGATATAGGCCTATAGTTTTGCGTATCTGCTCGACGACCCTTCTTGGAAACTGGAACTACCTGTGCTCTTTTCCAATCATTTGGAACCTTCCATTCCTCTAGAGACTTGTAGTGCACTGCCTTGTAGTGCACGGCTGTTAGAAGACGGGCAAGATATTTCGCGTACTCTGTGTAGAATCGAATTGGTATCCCGTCAGGTCCAGTGGACTTTCCTCTGTTGAGTGATTTCAGTTGCTTTTCTATTCCTTGGACACTTATTTCGATGTCAGCCATTTTTTCGTTTGTGCGAGGATTTAGAGAAGGAACTGCAGTGCGGTCTTCCTCTGTGAAACAGCTTTGGAAAATGGTGTTTAACATTTCAGCTTTACGCGTGTCATCCTCTGTTTCAATGCCATCATCATCCCAGAATGTCTTGATATGGTGTTTCGAGCCACGTACTGATTTGACGTAAGACCAGAACATCCTAGGATTTTCTGTCAAGTCGTTACACAGAATTTTACTTTCGAATTCACTGAACGCTTCACGCATAGCCCTCCTTACGCTAACTTTGACATCGTTTAGCCTCTGTTTGTCTGAGAGGTTTTGGCTGCGTTTAAATTTGCAGTGAAGCTCTCTTTGCTTTCGCGGTAGTTTCCTAACTTTGTTGTTGAACCACGGTGGTTTTTTCCCGTCCCTCACAGTTTTACTCGGCACGTGTCTGTCTAAAACGCATTTTACGATTGCTTTGAACTTTTTCCTAAACACTCAGTATTGTAAGTGTCGGAACAGAAATTTTCGTTTTGATCTGTTAGGTAGTCTGAAATCTGCCTCCTGTTACTCTTGCTGAACAGATAAACCTTCCTCCCTTTTTTATGTTCCTATTTACTTCCCTATTCATGGATGCTGCAACGGCCTTATAATCACTGGTACCCTGTTCTGTGCTTACAGAGTCGAAAAGTTCCGGTCTGTTTGTTATCAGTAGGTCCTATGCTAGATGCACAGGGCATTCTAATTCGGAAACCGTTACGGAATTAGATATTCCGAGAACCATAATGTCAAGAGTGTGCTGAGAATACCAGATTTCAGGCATTACCTCTCCCCATGGAAAACGCTGTAGCCTACGGCCGTAGCTTACCAACCGATAACAGCGGCGCTTGCGTAGAGTTTCCAGTGCTAACAGACAAGCAGCATTGCCCGAAATAACTGCAGGTATCAATACGGGGCGTACGGTGAACGTATCCGTCAGCACAGTGCGGCGATGTTTGGCGTTAACGGGCTGTGACAGCAGACGCCCGATTCGAGTACCTTTGCTAATAGTACATCTCCTGCAGCGGTTCTCCTGAACTCGTAACCACATCGGTTGGACCTTAGCGACTGCAAAACCGTTGTTTGATTTGGTGGGTCCTGACTGCAGTTACTAAGAGCCGATGGTATAATCCGATTGTGGCGCAGACCCCACGAAGCCATGGAACCAAGTTATCAGCAAGACACTGTGCACCCTGCTGGTGGCACCATAATGGTGTGGACCGTGTTTACATGGATCATAGCTACGTTTGGGTACTTGGTGGCCATCTGCAGCGTTTCAAGGACTTCATGGTCCCAAACAGCGATGGATTTTTGATGGATGACAATGCACCACGTCATTAGGCCACAATTGTTCGAGAAACTTCCTGGCAGATTAAAACTGTGTGCCCGACCGAGACTCGAACTCAGGACCTTTGCCTTTCGCGGGCAAGTGCTCTACCAACTGAGCGACCGAAGCACGACTCACGCCCGGTACTCACAGCTTTACTTCTGCCAGTACCTCGTCTCCTACCTTCCAAACTTTACAGAAGCTCTCCTGCGAACCTTACAGAACTAGCAGTCCTGAAAGAAAGGATATTGCGGAGACATGGCTTAGCCACAGCCTGGGGGATGTTTCCAATGAAATTTTCACTCTGCAGCGGAGTGTGCGCTGATATGAAACTTCCTGGCAGATTAAAACTGTGTGCCCGACCGAGACTCGAACTCGGGACCTTTGCCTTTCGCGGGCAAGTGCTCTACCAACTGAGCTACCGAAGCACGACTCACGCCCGGTACTCACAGCTGTACTTCTGCCAGTACCTCGTCTCCTACCTTCGTAGAAAGTCAATAGTAAGCGAGATGTGAAGCGAGTCGGTAGCAGGTCTGAAGCGAGAATTGTTCGAGAGTTGGTTTAAGAACAATCTGGTCGGTTCGAGCGAATGATTTGGTCATCCAGATAGCCCGACACGAATCCCATCGACAATTCATGGGACATAATGGAGTTCGTGCACGAAATCGTGCGTCGGCAACACTTTCGCAGTTCGAGGCTGAAACCTTCCCGCCTCCTCTATATCTCTTTTGTTAGGCAACCTTCCCTTCTACAATAACTTATGAAACCTTCCCTTAGGATTTCTATCGCTTTCTTAATGATTACAAATGAAATCCTCCCTTTGAAATTGATTCTCTTTCTCAATAATAATAAGTGCAATCTTCGCATACAAATTTAAATGCTGCTTATTAAAAGTGATTTGCTGATTATTTCGACGAAACATAGAATGTGTCGCCGCGCGGGATTAGCCGAGCGATCTAAGGCGCTGCAGTCATGGACTATGTGGCTCGTCCCGGCGGAGGTTCAAGTCCTCCCTCGGGCGTGGGTGTGTGTGTTTGTCGTTAGGATAATTTAGGTTAAGTAGTGTGTAAGGTTAGGGACTGATGACCTTAGCAGTTAAGTCCCATAAGATTTCACACACATTTGAACATTTTTGAACATAGAATGTGTCGTCGTTGTGGCCCTCAGTCGTTACCTGCAATAACCCAAAACTGTTCCTTACCTTTTTTACTGTTACTGGATCGCCATCTGACTGGTACATCTAACTGCGACATGAATATACTTACTCTGTTTTACTATACTCTATTAGCTGCTGGTGGGCTGTCATAATAAGTGGCTGTATTTATTACCAAAGCTGACGTTATTCTTTAATAGCAAAGCTGACGTTTCTCTTTAATCAATTTGACTGAAGTTACGTAATTCATAGTTAAACTTTTTCTTGACAACAATAAAATTTTGCAAGGTTTTACGTTGATGGTTTTTGGGATGGATTATAATCAGTAATGCAATATTGCTGGCCAAAATTAACTATATTCAGTAACGATTCTTCAAATATTTATTGTTGTTGATGAAATGATTTTACAAACATGGGACTTACTTTTTGCAATAATCTTACAACTGTCATTATGCAAACATACATTCAGTAGCCTTGAGTTTCTCAAAAAAAAAAAAAAAAATAATAATAATAATAATAATTCAATAATATTAGTTCCTCTTATGGTAATAGTTAGCTGGTGTCACTGTACATGCGTTTATAATCTCTTGTAAACCATAGCTGGTGGCTGGCAGGCGCACCGCTCCTCTCAACCTCTCGCTTCAGACCTGCTACCGACTCGCTTCACATCTCGCTTACTACTGACTTTCTACGAACGCTAAAGTGCGGTCTCTCCCGCCAACAATGCTTTCTGGTGCAGACAATCCCTGCTACCATTGCAAAATGTATCAATGCCTTGTCTTTCCCGCTCTTTTCTTAAAATGTATACATACGCGGTCCCTCCCGCCCTTTTTAAAATTATATCAATGTGCGGTCTCTCCCGCCAACAATACAATTCCCTGCGGAATCATTTCCAAAATGATAAATATTAATTATTCCTACTTAATCCTATTAATAATATAAACATCTTTCATAAATTGTGGTTTGACAATAGACAATAGAAATGTACGCGTCGTACAAGGCTGCATGACTCAATATTTCTGCAGGGGACTTCTAATGACTTCTTGAGGCCATACCACGACCAGTTGCTACACTAAGCCGCATAAAGGAGGTCCGATACAATATTAGGAGATATCGTAATGACTTTTAGCACATCGTGTAAGCAACTTGCGACCGGCAGGCCACATCTTGGAGAATGCACCTTAAGGGAATTTTTTTTTTTTTTTCGTGATTTCTTTAGTCGTTGTTCCAATCAACAGCACGTCTGCTTGCTAAAACTGAGTGAAGGCACAAAGTCAATTGTAACGTACTTGGCCTCCCACCGGAGTGATGCACCGCTGGAGTGTTCGAGACACTCGCCGTTCGGCGAGACGTCTTTGGCTCGGGTCCACTGGAAGTACGCCGGCGGTATCGGCCCACGGTTTCGATTTCCGATGTCGACGGTTGCCAGGTGCGCCCGCTCCCACGCGGCGGTCGCCAAGAGCAAATACAACGCCGCGGTGGTGTTTTGCCGCGGCAGGGGAGTGAGGTGGTGTGGGGGAGCGAGGTCAGAAATGAACGACCACTGTGCCAAATACCGCCGCCCGGCCACCAAAACGTTTGCTGCTGCCGCGCGCCAGTTCACAGAGGGCAGGGACGTACACCGTGCCACCCATTAGCGGCAATAGGTCGCACAACTAGGTTACCGTATTTGCTATTTGTGACAAAAAGGTTCTTTTAATTCACTTCGCTGTGAAATGCTGGCAACGAGAGCGTGAAACGCCATGCGTGTGGCCGTAGGTCCGCGTTTGCTTCGCTGAAAAAGAACGTGTAGGAATATTGCCGTATTGCCGGCTGGCCGCTACGGTTAGACGAAAACCGATCGCCAATTCGTCTCTTACGATAAAACCGTGATGTGAGCGTCTGTAATTTTTCCTCCTATCTACGTAATTCTGTAGCTCTCAATTCGTTCGAGCAATCAATCATTCATGATAGGAAACGCAGTCATAGCTCAGTCACTAAAAATGATTCAGAAATTTTACTTGTTAGAATGAAATCAGGCGATGATTCTTCTTCTCTGTAGGCTCGTGCTTTGCGGCAGTCTGCTAATCTCTACAAATAAAATGCCTCGTAATTTTGGGAGCGTTGTATAATCAGTCGGGAAACCTCAGATCAAGCGGATATTTGGCTTTGATGAAGTTTAACCTTCCGAAGAAGTAATGGGGCTCTTGGATTATTAAATGCAGGTTCGTATCCAGTCTTTCGGAAGTTCCCTTCTGATTAACAACTACGCAATATATCGATGAATCTCATTAATTCTCAATTGTCAAATACACACCTTTTGTATAAAGGAGCAATATATATATATATATATATAGGGAAATATATATATATACATATATATATATATATATATATATATATATATATATATATATATATATATTTCCCTTTTAATCGTACAATTTCGTCTCAGTTATATTCTGTCATAAATCTCAATTATCAGATTACAATTCTTCAAACCAAGCTCAGGCTAATCGGCACGAAGACAATCTCCGAAGGTTTTCTTCTTCTTTTTTGTTTTTGTTTTAACAACGACCAGAGAGAGTACTACAAAGAATACTTATGCGCTCATGGCATAGCTGTTGTATGAACTACTTTTCGCATGGATTCTGCGAGTATGAAGATAGAAAATTAGTGAACGTCATTCAAGGGTAGAATTGTATCAGAATAATTCATCGAATATAAAGAGATATTACACGTCTCTCTGTTTTTACTGACATCTGACTTCGTTACCTATACCCGTAGAGGGAGAATTAACCAAATAATATATCGAGCGAGGTGGCGCAGTGGTCAGACACTGGACTTGCATTCGGGAAGACGACGGTTCAATCCCACGTCTGGCCATCCTGATTTAGGTTTTCCGTGATTTCCTTAAATCGCTCCAGGCAAATGCCGGGATGGTTCCTTTCAAAGCGCACGGCCGAAGTCCTTCCCCGTCCTTCCCTAATCCGCTGAGACGGATGACCTCGCTGTCTGGTCTCCTTCCCCAAATAACCCCAACCCAACGAAATAATACGTAAGAGGTGCATTAGAATAATCACTTTCCGTCGGCGCATAGCCCACAACCGATCACTGCTCATTTTGCAGCAGATCGTACTTTAAAGAGTTAGCTACTTAGGTTGCAAGGCGAGTTCCGAATAAGGTTCCATAAATTTTAAGATACAGCCTCACGCTCTCTAAAAAATTTTCTGGGAAAATAATGAGTTACATTTTTTATTAGATAATTGTTAATCGGACGTTTGTGACCAGAAATAATTATTGAGTTTTCCTTGTTCTATGACCATGTTAAGAGTATTTTTGCGACCTAGTACTGCAATAAAGTTTATCTGTTGAGAAGTCGTACCGTTCATACGCAGCAAGTACAATCACTTTACTATTTACACTGTTACTGACGTTACTCAATGACACAATCACTGTTATCTTGATTATAATTCCATACTTGAGTGTAAACAAACACTACGAACAACAACATTTGCCATACAGTCACTCCCAAACAAATACATTCGTCTGATTATTCCTGTGCAAACCACACTGGAATATAGTATTGCCCGAAATATTATCACTTTTTGCATTACTCGATTTCCATCATATCGTAACACGGCATTGTCTAGTCCAGGGGTTCCCAATCTGGAGATAATTACCCTCTGAGGCTTACAATGAAATTTTCTGGGGGTATAAAAAACCGAAAGAAACTAACATGCTATAAAATATCACAACTCCTCTTGCCCTTCTTTCAGTTTATCTCCTTCTGGCCCTCCCTCTGCCTACCTCCCCCCTCAACTTCTCTCTCCGTATTCTTCCTTCAACCTTTCACCCCCCTCCCCCACCCCCCACCCCGAAAAATATAAAAACCTCTGTCAATCTCATACTCTCTACGTCCTCCCCTCTCTCTCTCTCTCTGACCACCTCCTCGACCCTCCATTCTCTGCCATCGCCTTCTCCCCTTCACCTCCACCTCTCCCCTCTCCAACTATTCCTCCATCCTCCTCTCCCTCCTCAACTTTTACTGCCCATCTCCTCGTCCCTGTATCTCTGTTCATTTCCTCCTTCCTATCTCTCTGTCAATGTCTTCTTCCTCCTTACCTGTTTCCATCTCTTTCTCTCCATCACCTCCTTGCTCACCCTTTCCCTTCTCTGTCCATCACCCGACCCTATAAGAATGTTGGTGTTTGTCGTCGTAACAGTATTTCTTTCCAGATAGTAAGTAATATGTGAAGCGAGATTGTTAGAAATAGATTCAGCGATATAGAAGGGCATTTTAACCCTGTGGTGCATGAATTTCACAGCAGTGGTCAACTTTTAATGGTCAATTCTCTGGCGTTTTCAAGCAGTCATGAGGCTGAAAATTCATGAAGGGCACAACACCAGTAGGGAGTGCCCACTGCAGTGAACTGTGCGCATTTGCAGCCTCTGGACTGATTGAAATTGTCAAAGAATCAACCATTAAGAGCTATCCACTGTTGTGGAAGCTATGCGTCACAGGGTAAAACTCACTGCTTGTTCCATCTACGGGCCAAATACATTTCTCATATATTTAACTAATTCCCACATACTTGTACACATCTTTCACCTATATTTCTTGCGAACATCGCTCTGAAGTTTCATTTTCCGGTGCTCAATGTTTAAGAACTATCTCCTGTGTGGTACAATAATTTCGCTGACACATTCAGTGGTGTATGTAAATACTGTCCGCAAAATTTCTCACAAATACATTTAGTAGGTGAGACGTGTATCGACTCATGCTATACCTTGTGTCTCGATTGTATGTTTTTCCTTTTCTTCCCCTGACATGTTTGTTTGATATGTTGTCTATCATTAAGTGGCTGCTTGGTTGTCTTTTCCCTCTGCTATGGATATCTGTGTTTTTGCTTCCGGGAAACTGCTATCGAGGAAGTGAGATCTTTGGCCGGTTGTAACCTTGTTTGGTGGCGCGGAAGTAGGGGCGTTGGGCACAGAGAGAGTGGTGGACACGGGAGTGCAGTGTGGCTCTCCAGCGCGAAGCAGGCGTGGTCGGTTGTACCGAGTCACCACGTGATGTATGTCGGTTGTGTGTAACGAGGGGGTGGAGTTGACGGAAGAGCTCCCCGCGTGTTGGTTGTATACAGAATCGCCCCACGAGTAGTTGCTGTTCATTTCGCCTTGGTGGGACTTTAACAGGCTTCTTTAAATTCTTCGTTTCAGTAGGAAAGACATAAATCGACTCGTTATACATGTGATACGGCAGTTTTTCACGAACCTCAGGGTTTATGGTATATCTTCTGAGCTAAGTGTCGTTTAATAATTTAATTTAGCTAGTACGTTCAGTGGTGTACTTGGAAACTGTCTGCAAAGTAGATCGCCAACAGAATTGGTACTAAAGAAGTAATAAATTGAAACGTCACACTTAACGTGTCAGTGACACTGCACGAACGCCGAAACTGCAGTAAGCGATAAACTGTTTTCTTTTCGCCATTTTGCAGGAGGTGTCACCAATGAACAGTTTCCTAAAGATTTGGAATTATGTGTGAAGTCTGTTGCAATTCGCTAAGCGCTCTCTTTCTCAATTGCTGAATGAATGAATTCGAGGTATTTGTTCGTCGTGAGCTACACTTCCTTCTCACACAACCCCCACCCCTCAGAAACGTAAGTGGTTCTTATCTGCAATATGGTCCTTTCCAAACTGTAAGTAATACGTGAACCAAGTAAGGATAATATCGATCAAGTGATTTAGGAAGTGGTGTGTAACATATATTGATATTTACATCTATTTATGCAACATATATGGATTGAGAGTAAATCGGACAAAGACGAAAGTTATGAGAAGTAGCAGAAATGAGAACAGCCAGAAACAACATCCGGATTGGTGATTACGAAGTAGATGAATTCTGCTACCTATGCAGCAAGATAACCCGTGATGGACGGAGCAAGGAGGACACCGAAAGCAGACGAGCACTGGCAAAAGGGGCATTCCTGGCCAAGAGAAGTCTCCTAATATTAAACCTAGGCCTTAATTTGAAGAAGAAATTCCTGAGAGTATACCACGTATGGAGCACAGCATTGTGTGGTAGTGAAACATGGACTGTGGGAAAACCGAAACAGAAGAGAATCGAAGCATTTGAGAGGTGGTGCTACAGGCGAAAGTTGAAAGTTAAGTGCACTGATTAGGTAAGGAATGAGGAGAGTCTGCACAGAGTCGGAGAGGAAAGAAATATGTGGAAAACACTGAAAAGGAGAAGTGACAGTGTGACAGGACATCTGTTAAGAGATCAGCGAATGATTTCCACGATACTAGAGGCAGCTGTAGAAGGCAAAACCTGTGGAGAAAGACAGAGATTGGAATACATCCAGCTAATAATTGAGGACGTAGGTTGCAAGTGCTACTCTGAGATGGAGAGGCTGATACAGGATAGAAATTCGTGGCGGGCCGCGTTACACCAGTCAGAAGACTGAGATAGAAAAAAAAGATCCCAGTTAAAATATGTTTGGTGGTGGACCCATTCATCTACTATCCATATTCTCAGCCATTGGTAACGTCGTCGAACAAATGCATTTACATATTCAGTTCAATAACAAATCGTCTGCTACAGCCCATCTTAATAATATTAATTCTGCACAATTATTTTCTGTCCTGCGTTCATAATTAAGTACAGCTATGTCAGGGAACGAAAAGTAATGCAAGTAAAACGGGTTGTTTGTTCACATGTCGAAATATTTGCTGCTCTCGAGGAAATTGCTCTATTACGTTCCCACAACTTAGTTCAAAAAGTGTACTTAACAATGTCACATGTTTTGTTATTAAGATGTGCAGATAATATTTTCATAGTACATCTTCTTTTTCGAATTCCTTCCTCATTTCATTGGGTAATTTATTTCCTAAAGATTGTTTTCTCTCCCTTTTTCACCCGCGGCCCGTCCCTGCATCGTAAAAATGTAATTTTAGTGCGTCTCTTGCTGCACAACAGTGTACAGAAACGTTTTTATTGTAACATCGCGAATAATGTATCTTTGTTATTGGTTTCTGGGATGTAATATCATTGTACAATTAGAATCTTAAAAATTTTTAAACACGAAGACCAAAATTGTAATCCACATAAAGCATCGGGGTATCACATCGACATTTATTACGTTGCTTGGTGCTCGACGAACGTTAAATTCGCTCAGAATTTTTTAACGGTTGCAGCGTCCTCCTCGCTTTAACGGCGAGCACGAAGCTCCGATTATGGCTCTTCGCATGTTTTCGCGTTGCCATAAAACATATAGAATTTAATTTAACGGCGAGCGCAGGCACCCGAGGTATTTAATGTCTAGTGGCGGACGCGCTGCTACGGGAATGTTCGTCTACCCGGGATATGCGAAGACAAAGGTTCGTTACTTTCGGCGAGGTGAGAAAATAACACCAGCTGCAACATGAGTAATTTCAGCAGCCAAGTTTTAGTAAAAGGGTAAACTGGAACTTGCAAGCGGCAGCAATTAACATAAGCACAAAACGGATGAAGACAAGCGGCGAACGGATATAATGGGCTTCGCTGTCTTTTGCATCATATCGTGCCGCATTCTTGTCATAATTAACGATAATTTTACGTGCCGGGGCAACTTCACACAACGATGTTTCTGTTCTCGGGTGCTCTTCTGCTGTGCGTAATTCTCTGCTTGTTTTAGCCCAAAGAAACAGCAGGCAAAATACAGAATTCATTGTAGGTAGAAATACTGGTTTAAGAAAATTTTATACCGGCGTTATTATCACCCTTCCAGCTCCGGCTGAACTTAAAATAAAAGCCACGTTACGTCCTTTGGACTTCTTTCCATCTTTCAAGTACAAAATACAATTATCGACCTACCGAACACGGCTTAAGCAGTTTCAGAAAACAACTCTTTTACAGTTACACTTTAATTTTGTATCCAGTGAAAGAGCTTCGTTTTCGCTAGAAGACAGATTTTGAAAACACAATCGCATCAAAAAAACAGAAAAAAAGTAGAGGGTCACTCAAGGTTTTCCCTTTCTTGTAGGGAAGAAATGCCCAAAATTTTGAGATAGTGTTTACTGCAGCATAAACAATTAGCATCAAAGTTATATACACTACGTCCTCCTCAACAGTTGTATTTTAATTTTGATAACCGATTTGAGGAACGAAAATTCTGAGGTAAGTGAGCAATGACACACAATGTTCTAAATATCTGCAATTGCTACATGTTAGGGTCCTGGGTTCCTAATTTGTACCAGTGGGTGTATTAATTGTACCATCATTATAAACTAAGTCCCTGAGCTTGAGCATATGCTGTAGTCTAAGAAAATATTCCGTATCTTAGTTCTCACAGCACTGTATTCAGGTATTACAATGTAATATTTTCACTCCTTTCCCCATTCCTGTCCACATTCTGTGAATCCTCATTTTGCATTTGATGCATCTGACGTCTTCTTCCATTCGGTCTTTCTTGCACAACTCGCAATACCATTCCTTGTTTCGCGAGTCGGTTTATGTGGTGGCTTCCCTGCACAGTTGAGAAAACACTTCCTTTTCGCAAAGTGAAACTGTAGTTCTAGATTTCTTTTGTGTTGCTTCGTTTAGCTTTATTTTACATGTGCTATTCGTCAGCTCTGAGGCTCCTTCTCTAGGCCTTGATGTTTTGCTTGGCTCATTTCATTTGGATTCAATTATGTACATATTTCTGAAAAACGATCGCAGGTGGAACAGCACATGTTACCCGAAAATAAATCTACTTTCGTACAGATTCACTTCCTTCTACTCTTGGAAAGCCTCAGCCTGTAGTGTTCCATTAGTTACTAGTTTTCATATGGTAATTAATAACTTACGTAGAATGAGATTTTCACTCTGCATCGGAGTGTGCGCTGATATGAAACTTCCTGGCTGATTAAAACAGTGTGCCGTACCGTGACCCGAACTCGGGACCTTTGCCTTTCGCTACGGGGTTAGCTGAGTCCTTAGGTCCATGCGAAAGGTCCAGACAAAGCTTCGGCCTAGGTTTACACCATGGAGGTGTATGTGAATGGACCTTGAGAAAGGGTGGTAAAAGGAAGGACTCCAGTCAGAACGAAGGGACTGGACGTGAACCACAATCGTATGTCCTGACCTGGGCCATTGATGTGGGAGATGAACTGCCATGGTTGGGATAACATGACGGTAATTATGGTGTTCAGGAGAGCTATGAGTGTGTGCAACGTAACAGGCGAGCAGTTGGGCACGTCTGATCTTCAGTGGTGGGACTCCAGCCTCCACCAATACTCTGGTCACCAGACTCATTATAAGAGCTTCAGTCGCTAGTTGAACTCCAACTAGTTCACTGTGTCGAGTAAATGCAATGCTGAGGGAGCCACCAAATCGTAAACCACACCACCACAGCCAAGGTGCGATTGAACAAGTGCCCTGTAGGGCTGGAGCAGCGTGGAGCAATCTGCACCCTAGTTGGTGCTGCTCAGGCTGACAGCACTTCTGCTTATGCTGACGGAGGTGAGGAAGCGAAGTCAATCGGGCGACGAAAAACACTCCTAAGAATCGATATGTCTCCACTACAGTGAGTGGAATGTCATTAAGGTAGAGTTCTGGTTTCAGATGAATGGTGCGACGCCGACAGAAGTGCATGACACACGACTTTGCCGCTGAAAACTGGAAGCCATTGGCTACAGTCCTAGACTGCGCCTCGTGGATGGCCCCTCTTAGGTGATGCTGTGCAACACCAGTGCTTGAGCAGCAGTACAAAATGTAGGAGTCGTCTGCATACAGAGAAGGTGAGGCCGATAGCCCTACAGTAGCTGTTAGACTATTAATGGCCACTAAAAATAGAGATACACTCAATACAGAGCCCTGCGGGACCACATTCTCCTGGGTATGAGGGGAACTATGGCAGGCACCAACTTTGACACAGAAAATACGGAGCTACAGAAAATTATGGATAAAACTCGGGAGCGCGCCCCGTAGATTCCACTCATATAATGTGGCAAGGATATGATGTCGCCAGGTCGTGTCATAAGCTGTTCGTAAATCAAAAAAGACGGCTCAAGATTATCATTGGTAGAGCGACCCTGACGGAAACCACCCTGGCGTGGAGCCAGTAGTCCACATGACTCCAGGACACAACCCAACCGCCAACACACCGTGCATTCTAGCAGCTTACAAAGAATGTTGGTGAGGGTGATGGGTCAATAGCTTGCCACATCAAGCGGGTGTTTACTGGGTTTGAGCTCTGGAATGACTCTTCCGCCAATGCGGTGGAGAGACGCCATTTCACCAGAGCTGGTTGAAGATGATGAAGAGATGTCGCTTCTGGTCGGACGAGAGACGTTTAATAATCTGACAGTGGATCCGATCCGGCCCAGGAGCTGTGTTGGGGCGTTGTGCAAGGGCGCTGGGGAGCTCCCACTCTGTAAATGGGGCGTTATGGGGTTCACTGGCGTGTAGTGAACCAGAGAACTTCCTCTTCCATCTGCCATTTGAGAGTGCAAAAAGCTGGGTGGGGGGTGTAATTCTCTGACGCAGAGGCTCGAGCATAATTCTCAGCAAAATACTCATCAATCGCGTTTGCGTCGATAGATAACACGCCATTTATGTTAACGCCAGGGACACCTCTTGGGATGTGGTATCCAAAAACACATGTGGTCTTTGTCCAGACTTGGGAATGTTACATACGGCACCCAATGATCGAGACGTATCTCTGCCAACACTCTTGTTTACATCTTTTTATAAGCTGTCGAACGCGCGCATGGAGTCATTTAAAAGCTATTAGGTGCTCCAGAGATGGGTGCCGCTTATGCCGCTGTAGAGCCCTCCTACGGTCTTTAAAGGACTCAGCAATTTTCGGCGACCACCAAGGTACTGTCTTTCGCCAGGAGCATCCTAAGGAGCAAGAAATCGCGTTTTCCGCCGCAGAAACGATCGTTCTAGTGACCTGCTCAACCAACACATCAGTGGTACCATGTGGAGGAGATTCAACGGCGACAGCAGAGGTGAAAGCTTTCCAGTTTGCCTTGTTTGGAACCCATCTGGGTAGGCGTCCATGAGCATGACGCCTGGGGAGTCACAGAAAGAAAGGGAAGTGGTCACTAGTGGACAAGCCGCTGTGGGCTTTCTAGTGGACAGATGGGAGAAGTCCTGGGCTGCAAAGTGATAAATCAATGGCCGAATAAGTGCCATGAGCATCACGGAAATGTTTGGGAGCTCATGTATTTAGACGGCAGAGGTCGAGCTGAGACAGTAAATTTTCGACGTCTCTACCTCGGTCAGTAAGCATGGTGCCTCCCCACAAGGGGTTATAGGCGTTATAATGTCCCTAAAGTAGGAAAGGTTTAGAGAGTTGATGAATCAGTGCAGCCAAGATGTACAAGGGTACCACAGCATCTGGAGGAAGATATAAGTTGCAGAAAGTTATTTCCTGTGTCGTCCTTATACTGACAGCCGCAGATTCAAGAGGAGTGTGAAGGGGCACAGGTTCACTACATACCGAGTTCAGAATATAAAAGCAAAGTCCACCTGATACTTCATTACATTCGCTATAGTTCTTGTAACATCCCCTTCAGCCACGGAGGGCAGGGGACTGCATTGCTGGGAACCAGGTTTCCTGGAAGGCAGTGCAGAAAGCAGTTGTGAAGCTTAACAGTTGCTGTAGCGCAGCAAGGTGGTGGAAGAAACCGCCACAATTCTACTGGAGGATGACGTGATCGTGAGGCTGAGAGGCATGAACACTCAAGGAGGCAGTTCACGCCTCAGGGTCACCTGCTGCCACCGACTTAGTTCCTGAGCAGTCTATATCCATTGCGTCTAAGGGTCCAGAGAGATCTAGGTCCATAGCAGACACCAGAATCTCCACATAATCCTTACATGTGGAACTTGTAGGTAGCAGTGGTGTGGGTGCCACAGCAATTCCTTGTTTTTTCAATCTTCCTTTTGGGTTTCTCTGGCTTTGAGTGCTTCACTGATTCAGTCTCTGGGACTGAGGAGGATCTTGAAGCCCTACGACCAGCTCCTTTTGGGCACTTGGCAGGAGTCATCTTACCCAGTAGTAGAAACCTGGGAAGGGAGAGACCTTCCTAATGAGAGGAGCTGAAGAAGACTTACGCTTCACTGGCTGAGAAGTGGGGTCTGACGGCCCCAACCGTTGAGGGTGGGCGGGGGGTGGGGGGGGCAGTGCTCCTGAGGTAGGTGGTGTGGGAGTAACCAGGAGGGAAGCGCCTCCCACCTCCCACTATCAAGGAGACAGGTGTAGTCTTAAAGCTCTGAGAGGCTTGCAGAACGTTTGGGGCAAGAACTGTCGTAGCGGCGGCATAAGAGGATGTCATAAGGATGTAGGCGTTCAAATTTCCTCTTAGCCTGAGTGTATTTCAGTCGGTCCAGTGTGTTGTATACAATGACTTTCCTTTCTTTCTGTAAAATCTTGCAGTATGGTGAGCAAGGGCAATGGTGCTCTCCGCAGTGGACACGGACGGGAGGTGGGGCAGATAGAGTATTGGGATGTGATGGACGTCCACACTCTCGCCAGGTGACGCTGGAAGTAAAGCAGGAAGACATATGCCTAAACTTCCAGCACAAAGCACCGCATTCAGGGAGGGATATATGGTTTGACATCACAGTGGTGGACCATCACCTTGACCTTCTCAGGTAGCTTGTCAACCTCGAAGGGCAAGATGAAGGCTCTGGTGGCTACCTGATTATCCCTTGGACCCCAATGGACGCGATGGACGAAATGAACACATCGCCGCTCCAAATTGGCGCACAGCTTGTAGTCAGACTGCAAAAAAGGCCCCTGAGGAATATAGTACCCTGGACCATATTTAAGCTCTTAATGAGCATGATGGTAACCGAATCATCCTCCAGTTTGTTACAGGCGAGTAACGCCCGTGACTGAGAAGCGGATGCTGTTTCTATCAGGACAGACCCAGATCGCATTTCCGACAATAGCTCCACCTCCCAAAATTTGTCCTGTAAATGCTCTTTAAAAAACTGAGTCTTCCTCAGCATGAAGGATTCCTCATCAGCTCTTGTACATACTAGATATGTACAAGGATGAGTAAGATTCGCTGCCATCCTTAGCCGGCATTCCTCTCATGGTGTGGCCATGGAGAGGAACGATTTGTGATCGTACTGTCTTGTATTGAACTGAGACCTGGAGCGCTTGGAGACTGCTGATGTTTGACCACCAGCAAGTGATGATGTGGTTTGCTTCATGGCGTGTCATCCACTCTGCAGCCACACACTCCGACCAGAGGGCCGTCCACAGGCGCCACCCACTTGCAGCAAAGGCCACCTGGTAGGATGGCCTAGGGTGATGGGCATCTACTCCTTGGCATACGTGGGGAGTTGACAGTGCAGGCATCAGCAGGCCAATCCCTGTGTGCTCAGGGGGCTACAACCAACGAGGTACATGGTGGCCCCACCACATTGGACTGGTTACCATGCGGGATATGAGGTGCAAACAAGCCAATGAACATCGTCGGTGCAGAAAAAGGCACCACACCGTAGATGAAGGGAAAGGCACCCAGGAAGATGTCCTCACCCAATGAAGCCTATCCAGGTAGGTGGACAGATTCTTTAAAGGGTAGTGAGGGATCAATCCGTCATATCGCCATTGGGCTGGTGAAAACACTCACTTGTTAAATTATTCTGGTTTGTCATTTATATCCTCTACCAATAGTAACTCACAGGAGCTATCTGCTTCAATTTCAGTATAAGATAAACTGTTTCTTACAGCAATAATCTTAGAGATGATAATGGATGACCCGGTACAAAATATTGAGTTTCTATCATCCGTAAGGAAAAACGAAGTGTTTCTTATGT
This sequence comes from Schistocerca serialis cubense, assembly GCF_023864345.2. NCBI lineage: Eukaryota > Metazoa > Arthropoda > Insecta > Orthoptera > Acrididae > Schistocerca > Schistocerca serialis. The sequence goes on from NC_064645.1 coordinate 413,893,197, forward strand.
CGGAAGAAACTCCGTGGCCTTCATACTTGCATCTGCTGGTAATTCGAACAGCCCAGAGTTTGGGAAACATGGTACGCTGTACGCTGTACGCACAGGATGCAGACGTCTTGCTAGTAGTGTTCGAAGGTGAAATGTGATCAGAATAATTGTACTTTATAACGGGCTGCTAGTTTCGATTCCTACTGCTAGGGCAGCGTAATGGCAGCATTAATTCATACTACAGTTAGGCAAATTATATTTGGTTTATACTAGTGTAGGTGGTAAGCTTGTATAGGTGGAAGTGAAACCCAATGGATGACGAAATATATCCGCAGTTAACAAAATGCTTTTGCTGTGTTTTTCTTTGATGATCCCTATCACCTTAGTTTATGTAACGTGGTGATTCGAACCATTAGAATCGCGAAGTTTGGCTTTCAGAAACTTACTTTTGGCTCAACCCGATGAGTTACAGAAGCCAAAACAAAATGATGGTTTCTACGAGATAGAAGGTTACGCGTAGCACTTGTATGTGCGACTAGCAACTGACGTTCACAGGTTCGTAACTGCGCAAGTCTGTTTCTTCTGGGAACGCTCGGGGAGTGTAATTTCGTTGATAGAGCGGGATGAAAGAAAATTCTTCCTCCGAGTTCTCTGCTGAAAATAGAACGGTCCGTGAAAAGTCTTATGTACTACTTATCACGGTTTTAATAGTCGTAAGAGGTTTCCAGAATGCTCTAGTGTGTCGTTAACTACCAAATAAAGGAAATACACCTGGCAGACAATCTCATCCAGCAGCAATAGTCTGCATGAAGAGGTTGCGGAGAGGGGTGAGAAGGAGACGTGTGGCTGGAGGTGTGAGGGTTGCAGGGCTGGTTACGCAGTACCCTCGGCCGTTGGAAGTGAGTGCATCCATAGGTGCGCAGTCCAGGAATGTACTTCTCCAGGGAAATTCTCATTTCATTCGGTCGTAACTCTGGCGGAGCTCTTCATTAAGTTATATTAGAACAACAAAAGGGACGCGCCGAGCGTTGTATATCGCTGGCGCTGCCATTCCGAGATGCCGGCGGATATTAAATTCCCCTGAAGCGAGTCGGCGACTGGCACTGGAGATGACAGCACGGGCCTCCCTACCTGCCTCAGATAAACAGCCCGCGACAGGCGGGCGGACGTACTATCCCACCACTACCTGCTGCACGGATCTACAAAGGGCGCACACCTTACTATCCAGGTCAGTAAACAATTTTCGTTACACTGAGGATCCCGAAACAAGGTCTTATTGGACGTTCCAGTACCATACCATCCCAGCTGAAAACTCTAAAGCTGACACCAAATAAACAGTCACTGAAGGACAGCATCTCAACGACAGAATATCTGGAGCATTGTCACAAAGCCGTAAGAGACTCTTGCGCCTCAATCTGAGCACGAATGCTTTGAGTGTATCCCTCAATTGTTAGAGACATTGTTTCACATGCCACTTCCGAGTGATTTATTGTAATTAAGAAATTACTGGTCTGCTGTCATTTCGAAACTCATGACGTGACAACCATTACCTATAGAGAATAGCGGCCTGTTGTAAAACGTTTAGCGGCTGTCAGTTTCTTCCTTCATCCTTTGTTGCAACTGATGTTCCCTGAGGACCTATCATATTTTTTCTATTACCCACGGATTATTCGCTGTTACCTTCCTTCTATCTATGTTTTTCTTTCCAGCTTGTGTGACTTCACTTTTTAGAGATTCCCATACCTCTTCAACTGAACTACTCACTATCGCAGTATCTCTATTCCGAGCGTTCCTCATCGTTCCTTAGTGCCTCGGTATCCCAATTCTTAGCGCATTAATTTTTCCTGATGAGTCTCTTAGACTTATCAGTCTATATCTGCTCCTGGGCACGACGTACAATCGAATATACGATTTCGGAATCTGTGCTTGATCATGACTTAGTCTAACTGGAATTTTGCAGCATCTCGTGGCCATTTCCTAGACTCAATCTTCCTCTTCTGATTCTTGGACAGAGTATTCGGTGTTACTAGCAGAAATTTACTGCACAACTCAATTAGTCTTTCTCGTCTGTGTTGTTGTTGTTGTTGTTGTTGTTGCTGTGGTCTTCAGTCCAGAGACTGGTTTGATGCAGCTCTCCAAGCTACTCTACCCTGTGCAAGCTTTTTCATCTCCCAGTACTTACTGCAACCTACATCCTTCTGAATCTGCTTAGTTTATTCATCTCTTGGTCTCCCTCTACGATTTTTACCGTCCACGATGCCCTCCAATGCTACATTTGTGATCCATTGATGCCTCAGAACATGTTGTACCAACCGGTCCCTTCTCCTAGTCAAGTTGTGCCACAAGCTCCTCTTCTCCCCATTGTTATTCAATATCTCCTCATTAGTTATGTGATCTACCCATCTAATCTTCAGCATTCTTCTGTAGCACCACACTTCGAAAGCTTCTATTCTCTTCTTGTCCAAACCATTTATCATCCATGTTTCACTTTCATACATGGCTTCACTCCATACAAATACTTTCAGAAAAGACTTCATGACACTCCATCAGTTATTTTGCTCCCCAAATAGTAAAACATCTTTACTACTTTAAGGTCTCATTTCCTAATTTAATTACCTCAGCATCACCCAATTTAATCTGACTACATTCCGTTATGCTAGTTTTGTTGATGTTCATCTTATATCCTCTTTTCAAGACACTCTCGATACCGTTCAACTGTTCTTCCAAGTTCTTTGCTGTCTCTGACAGAATTACAATGTCATCGGCGAACCTCAAAGTTTTTATTTGTTCTCCATGGATTCTAATACCTACTCCGAACTTTTCTTTTGTTTCCTTTACTGTTTGCTCAATATACAGATTGAATAACAGCGGGGAGAGGCTACAAACCTGTCTCACTCCCTTCCAAACCACTGCATCCCCTTCATGCCCCTCGACTCCTATAACTGCCATCTGGTTTCTGTACAAATTGCAAATAGCCTAACACTCCCTGTATTTTACCCCCATCATCTTTCGAATTTGAAAGAGACTATTCCACTCAACATTGTCAAAAGCTTTCTCTAAATCTACAAATGCTAGAAACGTACGTTTGCCTTTCCTTAAACTTTCTTCTAAGATGAGTCGTGAGGTCAGAATTGCCTCACGTGTTCCAACATTTCTACGGAATCCGAACTGATCCTCCCCGAGGTCGGCTTCTACCAGTTTTTCCATTCGTCTGTAAAGAATCCCCGTTAGCATTTTGCAGTTGTGACTTATTAAACTGATAGTTCAGTAATTTTTGCATCTGTCAACACCTACTTTCTTTGGGATTGGAATTATTATATTCTTTTTGAAGAGTGAGGATATTTCGTCTGTCTCATACATCTTGCTCACCAGATGGTAGAGTTTTGTCAGGACTGGCTCTCCCAAGGCCGTCAGTAGTTCTAGTGAATGTTGTCTACTCCCGGGGCCTTGTTTCGACTCAGGTCTCTCAGTGCTCTGTCAAACTCTTCACGCAGTATCGTATCTCCCATTTCATCTTCATCTACATCCTCTTCCATTTCCATGAGATTGTCCTCAAGTACACCGCCCCTGTGTAGACCCTCTATATACACCTTCCACCTTTCTGCTTTCCCTTCTTTGCTTAGAACTGGGTTTCCATCTGAGCTCTTGATATTCATACAAGTGGCTCTCAGTTCTCCAAAGGTCTCTTTAATTTTCCTGTAGGCGGTATCTATCTTATCCCTAGTGAGATAAGCCTCTACATCCTTACATTTGTCCTCTAGCCATCCCTACTTAGCCATTTAGTACTTCCTGTCGATCTCATTTTTGAGACGTTTGTATTCCTTTTTGCCTGTCTCATTTACTGCATTTTTATATTTTCTCCTTTTATCAGTTAAATTCAATATTTCTTCTGTTACCCAAGGATTTCTATTAGCCCTCGTCTTCTTGCCTATTTGATCCTCTGCTGCCTTCATAATTTGTTCCTCAGAGGTAGCATTCTTCTTTTACTGTATTTCTTTCCCCCATTCCTGTCAATTGTTCCCTTATGCTCTCCCTGAAACTCTGTACAATGTCTGGTTCTTTCAGTTTATCGTGGTCCCATCTCCTTAAATTCCCACCTTTTTGCAGTTTCATCAGTTTTAATCTACAGTTCATAACCAATAGATTATCGTCAGAGTCCACATCTTCCCCTGGAAATGCCTTACAATTTAAAACCTGTTTCCTTAATCTCTGTCTTACCATTATATAATCTATCTGAAACCTTTTAGTATCTCCAGGCTTCTTCCATGTAGACAACCTTCTTTCATGGTTCTAGAACCAAGTGTCAGCTATGATTAAGTTATGCTCTGTGCAAAATTCTACCAGGCGACTTCCTCTTTCGTTCCTTAGCCCCAATCCATATTCACCTACTACGTTTCCTTCTCTTCCTTTTCCTACTGTCGAATTCCAGTCACCCATGGCTATTAAAATTCCGTTTCCCTTCACTACCTGAATAATTTCTTTTGTCTCATCATACATTTCATCAAATTCTTCATCATCTGCAGAGCTAGTAGGCATATAAACGTGTACTACTGTGGGTTTTACGAATTCTGTGTATCTAGGTACTGTGTAGTCTTATAAAAGTATTTTGAAAATATTGTTTATTCTCCATTAACAGAGATATAAGGTTAGAAAATACTGTTTACTAATACTTAAGCGCCAAAGAAACTGGTGTTATAATAATAATAATGTCGTGTGATGAGTGGTTCCCGTCGGGTAGACCGATCGCCTGGTGCAAGTCTTTCGATTTGGCGCCACTTCGGCGACTTTCGCGTAGATGGGGATGAAATGATGATGATTAGGACCACACAACACCCAGTCACTGAGAGGAGAAAATCTCCGACCCAGCCGGGAATTAAATCCGGGCCCTTAGGATTGACTGTCTGTCGCGCCAGCCACCGTGGGCGGACAAAGAACGTGGTATAGACATGCGTATACAAATACAGGGATATGTACACCGGCACAATACCGCGCTGCGGTCGGCAAAGCTTATATAAGACAAGAAGCGTCTGGCGCAGTTGTTAGATACGTTACTGCTGCTACAATGGCAGCTTATCAAGATTTAAGTAAGTTTGGACATGGAGTTATAGTCGGTGCATGAGCATCTCCGAGGTAGCGATGAAGTGTGGATCTTTCCGTACGACCATTTCACGAGTATGCCGTGAATATCAGGAATCCAGCTAAACATAAAATCTCCTACAGCAGTGCGGCTAGACAAAGAGCCTGCAAGAAGGGGAACAACGACGACAGCTAATTGCTGCATATTCGAATGCTGAGACATCAAAAAGCGTTAGCGTGTGAACCATTCAACGAAACAGCATCGATTTGGGTTTTCGGGATCGACGACCCACTCGTGTACCCTTGATGAGTGCACGACACAGAACTTTACGCCTCTCCCCCTGCGGATTCGAGGCTTGGAATAGGCCCGAGGTATTCCTGCTTTCGTAAGCGGTGGCCAAAAGCAGTCTCACACGTGTCGGCCTTTATGTGATGGTCACCTGTAGTGTTCGACCTCAATCTTTCAAAATTTTCCCGAGCAGCGAGCCAATTGGGGACGGGCGCCTTACATGGTGCATCGTCTCCATCATACACTGAGCCACTTTATCGTCGTGGATTTGCAGTTCCGCTCATTATCCAGTGCAAACGGCGAGAGAGAGCCGGGTTTTTCGTTGCGGCAGAATCTTCTCATGAAATTTCAATCATCAACTTTTTCCTCGAATCAGAAAACATTTTATTGGTGCCCGCCTACATAGGGAGAAATGATAATTGTAATAAAACAAGAGAAATTATAGCTTGCACGGAAAGATATAAGTGTTCGTTTTGCCCGAACGGCCTTTTAGAGTGGGACGGTGCAGAAATAGGTAGAAGGTGGTTCGATGAACCTCTGCCAGGCATTTAGTTGTGAATTTTAGACTAGTCGTATAGATGTCATGTTGATGTAAAGCGGGAAACACCTGTTTGACTTAAACGCTTACTGTATACTCGGTTATCCAAGTATAGTTTCGTGTTTGGAGCAAATATGAAATCAAATTAAGGCTGATTTAATATAATGCAACGAGTAAAAGGAAAATGACAGTCAAAATCCTTAGGAAACAATTGTGAAGGTGCCTTATATTGCAATTTCTGTTATTATTTAACGTGTTGTACTAATTTATGTAGGTTGCCAGTTAATAATAAGACCGGAAAGGAATTGTTTAATGTGGTCATTGCGCAGCCGTATTGCAGTGCTGCACCCTAACGAGAAGTCGTCAGACTAGCACTAATAAAAATCGCCTTTGTTTCCAGTAAGACCGAGAGAGAAAGATTGTTCCTTTATTTTTCAGTAAAAGCTTATTGATTTTGAAATGTCTGATGTATGAGATATATGTTAGAGTTTTTGCCTTACTTGTTTCACGAGTGTAAATACTAACTTGTATTGTGTACAGAAAAATGGGAAATCTGGTACAAGCTGACTTTAGGGAAGTTCGTTTCGCTTACAAAGAAATGCAGGAACACGCGAGTCAATAACGACATTACGACTTCTCTTATAGAGAGATTATGGAAAGGCAAACTTACGTTCTTAGAGCAGACGTAGAGAAATATTTGACAATGTTGACTGGAATATTCCCTTTCAAATTCTGAACGTCGCAGGGGTAAAACACCGAAAGTTGAAGGATTTTTAGAACTTTTATAAGAACCAGGTGGTAGTCATATGAGTCGAGGAGTGATATGGGACCCCCTGATACGTCTAGATATCTCTCGCAGGTAACATGTGCGTAAGGATCCTGACTGATCACCTGCATCTCTGCCGGCCGGTGTGGCCGAGCGGTTCTAGGCGCTTCAGTCAGGAACCGCTACGGTCGCAGATTCGAATCCTTCCTCGGGCGTGGATGTGTGTGATGTCCTTAGGTTGGTTAGGTTTAAGTAGTTCTAAGTTCTAGGGGACTGATGACCTCAGATGTTAAGTACCATAGTGCTCAGAGCCATTTGAACCTGCATCCATTCATGTCCGTTGTGTATTCCGACGGACTTGGGCAATTCCAGCAGGACCATGGGATACTCACACGTCCAGAATTGGTACAGAGCAGCTCCAGGAACCGTCTCCTGAGACATTAACATTATTCAGTATATCTAGGATGCCTTGCAACGTGCTGTTTAGAAGAGATCTCCACCCCCTCGGACTCTTACGGATTTATGGACAGCCCTGCAGGATTCATGGTGTCAGTTCCCTCCAGCACTATTTCAGACATTAGTCAAGTCCATGCCACGTCATGTTGCGGTACTTCTGCGTGCTCTCGGGCCCCTACACGATATTAGGAAGGTGTACCAGTTTCTCTGGCTCTTCAGAGTAAAATGCAGTAATGTTACGTAGAGGTCATTATGAAACTGGTAGCAAAACATCAAACAAAAGTCACCAAGTATATGTGAAATTTAAGTCCATTTCATGATCGCAGTATACGAAATATTCACCCACTCAAAATAGTTCAGAGTTCAACGTGATGGTTCACCTATTAACATACACGGTACAAGGAATAGCAACTCATAATCTGTCTACACTAAGTTCATAAACAGAAGCACAAAAAGTTAAACGTCCTACTCTGGGGCACATTCAGGTCTCTCGTGATTTAAAGCCTCTTAAAAGGAATATTGGAGGGACTGATGACCACTCAAAATCAGTCACCCATGTGACTGAAACATGTACGTTAGTTTGAGCGGATATGCCTCCTTTCAGAACTCGACATTAAGAGTCCAGTATCGCTCCCTTGAGCTCTTCTCTCGAGAAGCCACAGTCGCCACTTGACTCCCATAACGTTCCGTTACCGACTGCTTTTCCATTGACTAAAGACCTTTCTTACCAAAAATACTTCTTTTAAGTTCTACAGGTATGATTGTTTCGTCCTGACCATTTTTCAGACTAAATTAATATTAAAACAATATTTACATAAAGAAATGTTATAAATGCTCGATCGCACTCATATCATTCACAATAATTGCAAATAAATGATTATTCATAAATTAATAAGCTAATGTTCTAGTGAAAGTGTGCTCATGTTAAATGATGGTAAAATGTCATTAAATGTTATTTTAACAATTATTTGTGCCTCCTTTACAGAAGCATATTTTGGTACACTTCTCTAAAGCATGTGATGGAGCACATTTCAATTAGCACTGTTTTTTGGTAAGACTTGCAATCAACATTTAAATAAATTTACTGGCGAAAAAGTAAACTATTCAGTATATAACTACACAGGTATGACATTATGTGAAGCATCCATCTTATATTCATTTGTAGTGTAACTGTGGAGAATACAACGCCCTGAAAAAAAAATGAAAGATGTGATAAACCAGTACATACAATAGGTACAGATGATTAGCCTTCATAGCAGTAGCTATCGTGCAATGCTATAAACTGAGATAGATATATTGAAATCGTATGAAAGATTTAAAAGTTGCTAATTGAGAAGTTCATTGTGAAAATGTTTATTGGCTGTGAAGTTTTAAATTTTGTAGTTTATAATATATTGAAATATTGTTGGGTCACAGGATGGGCCTCATTTTTCTGAGATCACAGATGTATTCAGATTTTTTTCAGTATGTAACTGTGATTTATTGTTGAACTTCAGAGAGCTGTAACTTAGCCATCTTTAAGATTGTTTGAGACTCTTCCGTTTCTCGAAGCACTGCCTGTTCTCCTAAGCGACTGTTCATCCCCAGAAGTCTGCATACTGGAATTTGCCCACATCCAGCTCTTTGGTGATGCACCTGGCTCACTAGGAATGGCCGTGACGACCCATATGGCTGCGACATGCCCTCGGCCATGGGGCCGCACATCTCCACAACGAAGTTCACCGTATCTCATACCAATTCTAGGCAGTTGGCAATCTCTCTTACATAGGTGTTACGATACTACACGTTCTGAGACGTCAAGGGACCATCAGTTTAGTGGAGGAGGGATCGGGGTGTTTGGGGGACCGAACTCTGAGACCAAGAGATGAATGCAGTAAGGAGATTCAGAAAGATGTAGGTTGCAGTAGTTATTCGGGGACGTAGAGGCTTTTAGTGGACAGAGCAGCATGGAGAACTACATCAAACCAGTCTTCGGATTGTAGATCACAACAGATCCACCTAACTTGTATGGAGAGGAGCATTTTTTACAGTATCGATGTTTAAACAGTCTTTTGGCCTACAAAATATAATTCCCTATTTTCTCTCTCAGATTCTTCTGCTGAACACTAATTCCGTCATAGCATCTGATTGAGAAAAGTGGTGACTCTATGCGTCGAGAAATGTTACTAATGCGTTTACCTCATTAACAGTTAGTTCATTTCTATTTAAAAGAAAAATGCGTGTAATACAACAGTTGAAACTGACTTAAGTCTTTTATACGTAATTTATCATCGGCAATTATATCCCTTTTGTGGTAATTTTGAATTAAAAACCTTACTTTGGTTAAAACCACCTGTTGTTATGTTATATTTGGTCTAAAACAAAATTCTCATTGAAAATGCTCTGCTGCAGGTGCATAGTTTCGTTTCATATTCTAGGGCGTGAGGATGCCTGGAAAATGTGCCCGGAAAACCAATTGAGATGGCACCGGCCACATAACCCATTTAGGTCTGGAAAACTGGTCGTCATGTAAGTCTTTAGAAACATGCATACGATGGTTGGAACTTTAATAGTGGCAGCTATTTATTTACACCTTGTACAAAATAGATACGTCTTTCAAAGTTTTACTGACCTTCAGAGTAGTCACCAGCATAGTGTATAATCCGTTACGAGCGATGTAGAAGTCGTAGGATACTCTTAGCAGTGCCGGTTGTGTTGCCCGACGAATTTGTAGCAGTTCTTAAACGAATGCCGCGAAGTGTTTTCTTCAGTTTGGAAATCGAGTTGAACTGACGATGGCCTAAGTGAGGGGAGTGCAGTAGGTGATATAGCACTTAGGAGCCTCATCAGCCAAACAAATCAGTAACAGCTTGCACTGTACGTGCTTCAGCATTGTCCAGCAAAATGATGGTCAGGTCCTGCAGAAAGTGTCATCACCTCTGTCTCTATGTTGTTCGTTTTTGGAAAACAACCTACAACCAGCTTAGAGACAGAAGTGATGACACTTTCTGTAAGACCTGACCATCATTTTGCAGGACAATTCTCAAGCACGTACAGTGCAAGCTGTTAGTGATTTGTTTGACTCATCGAGCTGCTAAGTTCTATACCACCTACTGCACTCCCCTGACTTAAGCCCTCGTGAGTTCAACTCGATTTATAAACTGAAGGAAACACTTCACAACATTCGCTTCAGAACTGCTACAAATTCGTCGGGCAATGGAGCGCGCCGCTCGAACTGTCAACACAACTGGCACTGCTAAGAGTATCCAACGACTTCCATATCGCTGGCAACGGGTTATACACAATGTTGGTGACTACTTTGAACGTCAGTAAAACTTTGAAACACGAATCTATTTTGTACGATCTGTAAATAAATAGTTGTCACTATTGAAGTTCCGACCTCCGTATATTTCTTATATATTGTTTTCTTTTTGATTTAAAGATATTTGCTGTGATGCTTTGGGATGTGGAGACTCAAAATGTGTAAGTGGTAAGATTGTTTCTGGTTTGGCGAAAATACGATTTTCCTTTGAGTGACCATTTTACCATACCCTTCTCCTCCTCCTCCTCCTCCCTTTCCCCCCTATGTGGGCCAAGGCGCCGCCCTACAGTCTCAATATTAGCTCTGAGGAAATGTTTGACGACCCCTGATTCAGACACTGATAACTTTCGTTACGTGCACTCAGTTGCTAGTATGTTTCTCACTACTCAGGCTGAAAACACCATCCACTATTTTTAATACTTCTCGGATGTTGAGCTAGATGTCGTCACTGAGAAGGTGCAATATTTTGGCAGGTCAAGTTCATGACATCTTCAGGCGTTCTTGAGACTAATTGTCTTCCGCTAGGTGCGACTTTACATTCCCTTCCTGGCTATAGCCCACAGCTGGCCTTTCCGGGGTCGGATTTGGTGCAGTACTGGCGGAAGTCCATTGCTGGACACGAACTGGTGTCCCATGTCCCGCTCCCGCAAACATAAAGATGGAAGATGGCGGTCGACTGCAGTTTTGGTAGCAGGAACAGTCCGAAAAAGTTGAGGTAAATACATTACCTTGATTTATTCTGTGAAGAAAAATGGGTCTATCAACGTAGCCTGCACTGGGCCATGCCAAACATTAAGCTTCAGGCTATCATGAATACGTTCACATGTGTTGTGTGGGTATCCAGACCACAGTAACCTAATATTTCGATGATTCACATCAGAGGTGTGGAAAGTTGCTCCATCTGAAAAGCATGAACTTCTTCATGTATTCATTGTCAGTATCAGTCGAGACCACAGTGAAACAAGCAAATACATACGACAGAGGACTATCATTTGGCTGCAGTTGTTGGACAATTTGTACATTGGTCAGAAATAGGTGTAAACATCTACGCATCACTTTATATACGGTTGATTGCTTCTTGCAGTTCATCTCATGCAAGACAAACTGACTTGTGGGGGCTATGTTGAAATCGGATTTGCACACTGTCAACCGTGTGCATAGGACACAGGGGACGTCCACTTTGAGAAAGTTATTGGAGACTGCCTCGCTCTACAAGGTTTCTGAGCCACTCCGCACGGAGTAGCTGCGCAGTCTGTGGCGCTTTACCACGGTTAGCGCGGCTCCCCTTCGTCGCACGTCCGAATCCTCCTCGGGCATGTGTTTGTGTGTGTGTGTGTGTGTGTGTGTGTGTGTGTGTGTGTGTGTGTGTGTGTGTGTTGGCCTTAGAGTAAGGTAGTTTAAGGTAGATTAAGTAGCCTGTAAGCCTAGTAATCGATGATCTCATCAGTTTGCTCCCATAGGAATTTACCACAAATTTCCAATTTCTGAACCGCCAAATTGTGCTTGTTTCTTTCTGGTGGTTCTTTCCCATAAGTGTCGATAATCCTAGCGAAAGGAGAGTGTTGTATGTACAGGCTAGTCTAAATTGGAAGATATTTTTCGGTCATTGCTTCAGTCTAGTGACAGATTTTAGCATCACGTGAAGGAATTGGCGCTAGAGATAGCAATCAGAAGTTTCCGTCATTTTCTGCAGCTTTTGTTGTTGTTAGATATGCGGTTGTGTATTGTGCAGCTCTTGTAAGTATTTCACGTTCTACAAACGTAAGTGCTGTATATTATATTAAGGCTTTGAAATGTGCTGTTAATACTTCAGTTGCTGAATTGTATACTGAGTAAAGTGTTCTGCCGGAGCAGTGGCAAGACGTCCGTATCCTCATCAGTTGCTGTGAAGGGAGCGGATTTCCATGCAGACTGTCTCTGAGCCTTTAGGACGATCCTCAACGCTGGGTCTCAATCCTTGTTTATTTGAAAACCTTTGACTATTAGATCGTCATGTAGCCGTATCTCTACGACATCTTTTCTGCACTTGCATCTACCTCTACATAGAGTCTCAGCATGCAACCGTACGGTGTGTGGCGGAGGGTACACTGTACTAGTGTTAGTCATTTCCTTTGGTGTTCCATTCGTACATAGAGCGATGGAAAAACGACTGACTGCATGCATCAGTATGAGCACTTTTTTTTTTATCTTATCTTCGTGGTCCTTACGAGCTATGTGTGTTAGCGGCGGTAAAATCGTGTGGTAGTCAGTTTCAAATGCGGTTAACTAAATTTTCTCGATAGTAAATCAGACTAAGAGCAGCCGACCAGTTGCAAAGGATAAAGTAATCTTTACCTAGGTTTCAATAGATATAAATCTATCTTCTTCAGAAGACGGCAGTATTATAACAACATGAAGTGATATGTCCTTATCGTTTAGGCAAACATCTGCATAGTTACATTAATCATATAAAATATAGCCCTGAAAACAGGGTTTGTCAGACAAATAAAATAGGTACATGGAAGTTGCAGAGCCTGTTTTCAGGGCTATATTTTATATGATTAATGTAACTATGCAGATGTTTGCCTAAACGATAAGGACATATCACTTCATGTTGTTATAATACTGCCGTCTTCTGAAGAAGATAGATTTATATCTATTGAAACCTAGGTAAAGATTACTTTATCCTTTGCAACTGGTCGGCTGCTCTTAGTTTGATTTACGTGGAACCGTTGCTGTAGCGCAGCTATGTTTAAAGTACTGAATTTCTCGATAGTGTTTTCTAACAGAACGTTGCCTTCCATTCACGGGTTCCCATTTGAGTTATCAAAGCATCACCGTAACGCATGTGTTGTTTGAACCTACCGGTAACAAGTCTAGCAGCTTGCCTCTTGGTTTCTTCGGTGTCTTCCTTCAATCCGATCCTGTATGGATCCCAAACACTTGAGCAGTGCTCAAGAACAGGTCGTGCCAGCGACATGCACGTGGTCTCCTTTACTGTAATTCTCCCAATAAACCGAAATCGTGCTTTCCATCTCCATACCATAGTTCTGAGAAGCTCATTCCATTTCATACGGCTTTGCAACGTTACACATAGATATTTTAATGACTTGGCTGTGTCAAGGAGGATACTAGTAGTACTGTATCCGTATATTACAGGTTTTTCATCCGCATCCATTTATATTTCTTCACATTTAAATCTATCTGTCATTCATCATACCAACTAGATTCAGAATAGTTCAAATGGCTCTGAGCGCTATGGGACTTAACATCTGAGGTCATCAGTCCCCTACTCGAACTACTAACCTAAGGGCACCACACACATCCATGACCGAGGCAGGATTCGAACCTGCGACCGTAGCAGGCGCGCGGTTCCAGACTGAAGCGCCTAGAGCCGCTCGGCCACAACGGCCGGCATACCAACCAGAAATTTTCTCTAAGTCGTCTTGTATCTTTAGCAAACCACCGCACATTACTGCCCAACCTGTCCACCATATCACAACAGCGGTCGTGTCACACTTCTCTGGGGCACCCCTGTCGATACAACTGCTTATGCCGAGCACTCGCCATCCTTTACAACATACTGGGTGCTGTTGCTTAAGAAGTCTTTACTTAACTGTGAACTAATTCCATATGCCCGCACCTTTGTTAAGTCCGCAAAGGGATTTTCTGGAAATCTACAAGAAGGAACCTGCCCGTCACCCTTCATCCATAGTTCACAGTATATCATATGAGAAAACGGCAAGCTGCGCTTCGAATGAGCGTTGCTTTCTAAAACGATGCTGATTCTTACAGATAAGCTTCTCAGTCTCAAGGGAGTTTAATGTTACGGCGTAACGACAGGAACCGACACGACGATGGAGAACGGAAGGGCAGACAGGGCCGTGAGACGACGTCATCCAATAGTAGGCTGACCAGGACTGCTCCAAGAGAGGTGTGGCATCTATATGAAGAGAATGTAACCGGTCCCTGTGACCGAGCGGTTGTAGGCGCTTGAGTCCGGACCGCGCTGCTGCTACGGTCGCAGGTTCGAATCCTACCTCGGGCATGGATGTTTGTAATGTTCTTAGGTTAGTTAGGTTTAAGTAGTTCTAAGTTCTAGGGGACTGATGTCCCATAGTGCTCAGAGCCATTTAAACCATTTAAAGAGAATGTAAGCGCCGACTCGTTAGTGGGGGTGGCAGCAGCAGAAGAGCCGTCATACAAACGCTACGGAAGTGACTGTTTTGTTTATCTAGCACTGAAATTGTGTATACCAGAGACATTTCTTATTTGCCTATCTCCATTTGCTTGCGACACATCTTTGTGAATACTCAAAGTTACAAGTTGTCAATTTAACTAACTGCAGTAAACTCTATCAATATGATTTGTTTGAATTATTGTTTACCGATCCGAGAAAACAGGACCCTAGGCACCCTATATTCGACGAGTGGGCAGGATACTACATGTAATATATTCGAATTGAAGATGTGTTGAAGGGGTGTGCAGCAAGCCGAAGTTACGGATATTGGTGTGTAGTTTTGCGGGCGTGTTTTATCATCGTTCTTAATACACTGGAGCTACCAGCTCTTATACGCAGTCACTTGGGATTTTGTGCTTGGCGAGTGATTCACGATAAATGTAGGCAATTTAAGGGGCTAATGCCGTAGAATACTCTTTGTAAAATCGAATTCTATCAGAACCTGGTGATTTATTTGCTTTCAAATCGTTACTCTACGCCAGGAACGCTTATTACTATGTCATCTATACGGGAGTCTGTCTGATGGTCAAATGACTGTGTTTGCACGTTTCTCTAGTGTTAATGATTTTTTGAACGTGAAGTGTAAAACATCAGATTTCGTTTTGCTACCTTCAGCTGTCATACCAGGTTTGTGAACCGAGGACTGAATGAAGGCCTTAGACCAGCTTAGCGAATTTCCATATGACCAGAATTATCTCGGATTATCTGCCATATCTTTCGCTAAGGTTTGACGGTTGTAGCTGTATGCTTCGCGAGCATAGATCTTTTCACAGACGCGTGAATCTCTACTAACCTTCGATTGTCGTCATTTGTGCGTTCTCTTTTGAACCGAGACTAAAACAGCCTCTGTTTCCTCAGCATCTTCCAAATTTTTTTATGAACCATGGTGGGTCTTTTCCGTCCTTTAGCCTCTTACTTCGCACGTAATTCTCCAGACCATGATTTACAATCTGTTTAAACTTTGCCCATAATTCTTTTATGTAGCTTTTCCTGAAATCAAATGATGTCAATTCACTGCCTAAGTTAGATGCTAACAACTGATTATTAACTCTATCTAGCCGAAGCACTGTCCTAGCCTTCTTGGCTGATGTATTAACTTTCGTAATAGTAGTTGCTATAATGATATCATGATCCCTAATCCCCGTTTCTATACTGACATTGTCGAAAAGATCTAGCCTCTTTGTAGCTACAATTTCTAAGATATCTAGCTGCTCAAGAAGTTTTCAGAAAACATGTTATTTCACATGACTGTCTATCTGTACACCTCGCAATGAATCCATAGACAATGCAGACTATACTCGGTTCTTTAAGATCGCCTCCAATTAGTATTGCATGACCTGGATATTTGAACGCTACTGACCGTAGAATTTCTTTGAATGACTCTAGGGCTGTCACAGCGAAATCGTGTGGCCGGTAAAAGAATCAACTAATCTGGTTTCATCTACACCTTTTCTACGCGACCACATGACTTCAGTGTCGCACTCAACTTCGACCTCACCAGAGAGAACAGTTTTGTCAACTTGAATGAACACCCTCCCTTCTGTGGCCTCTAATCTGTCTTTCCGATATACGTTCCACGATTCGCTAAATATCTCAGAGCTCTCCACTTCGGGTTTTAGCCAGCTTTTCGTCCCAGGAATAATTTGAACACGAAAACATTCTTGGAGGGCAGTAACTGCGCGAACTTCATTACTAATTCTTCGACAGTTTAATGTTAAAATTTTGGCAATCGAAGTTTCTTTATTCTGAACGCCGTCTGACTCCCGTCGCTGCGTATCCACTAGTGAATGTTTTAGAATTCATTTGCAGAAATTACTAGACTGATGTAAGAAACCCTAGTGCCATCATACTTCATGTCACGTCCGTGGAACATGCAGTGCTCCACTACAGCGGACTTCGTGGGCTATTCGTTGCCTTT
Source organism: Schistocerca serialis cubense (assembly GCF_023864345.2). NCBI lineage: Eukaryota > Metazoa > Arthropoda > Insecta > Orthoptera > Acrididae > Schistocerca > Schistocerca serialis. Next base: position 413,909,739 of record NC_064645.1, read on the forward strand.
GTGATGTCTAAGGTCTGCACATCTCTTATGTCGTCTGGACAGTCTGGCCAACATACATTTTCCCTCACTGGTAGACTCCTGGATGCCGGAGACGTAGGTAATCGCTGACCGGCCTCACCAAGGCTATTAGACTTGGCTGGTCGGCGGAACACGTCACTGACGTTATGTTTCTGGAGTATTCTTCGGATTTGTGCCATTTTGTTCACATGTATCTGATGATCCCCGCAGTGACATGTTTCTCTTCATCCTCAGCTACCCATTGTCTTGGGTTCCTTGGTGTTATGGCGTGTTGTATCTGGGATTGCTGTAACCATTTGTACGCAACACGCTCGGCTGGTAGACTGTACTGGACCGAGATTTCGCGTGCTTTGCGCAATAGTGAGCTTAGGAAACCGCCTCATTGTGGAGGAGCATGATTGCTGGAAGCATGAAAGTACAAACGTGCATGCGTTGGTCTATGGCAGATGCTTTGACCTAAACTGCCACATGGTATTAGCTTTACGACCGCACACAAAAATGGAATTTGACTGTTCACTTTCTTCTCCATGCTTTATTTTATGTTTTGGTGCATATGATTCAGTTCTTCAAGGAGTCATCTGGACGGCCTCACACAGTGGAATACCTGAGGAACATCCAAAATCTTCCTAAATTGGGAAAATATAAAGCCACACATGAATCTCAACATATGTGTAACCTTATAATAATACTTTTGAATAAATGAATAACCGCAAACCGCGAATATAAAGAGTGCTTACACAAGAAGCGGTGACAGGACGGGCGTGGAACAGTCTGGCCTGCAGCTTAGTATGTACTGACTACTATAGTAGAGGACTTCCATAAATAATGTAACACATTCTTTTCCACTGATTTCGTCTGAAAAAATATGGAATTTGTTGTGGGATATCGTGGAATATTCTCGCTTCAGTCGCCATAGATGGCGTCGTTATATTTAGCCTTCACATTGACGTCCATAACGGAGGTGGGCTCTGAACAGAGAGCTGTCATTGAGTTTCTTTTGGCGGAAAATCAGAGCCTCACAGATACTCATAGGCAATTGCAGAATGTCTGCGAATACCAGGTAGTGAAGAAAAGCACTGTGGGCCACTGGTCGAGGCGTCTGTGATCATCGCAAAAAGACCACGCAAACCTGTCCGATGCCTCACGTGCCGGTGGGCCGCACACAGCTGTGATGCCTGCAGTGTTGGAACGTGTGGACACTCTTATTCGACGTAATCGACGGATAACATTAAAGCACCTCGGTGCACATTTGGGCGCCTATGTTGGTAGTACTGACTCACTCGTCCACCAGTTGGGCTACTGAAAGTTGTGTACCCGGCGTCTAAGCGAATAAAGAGCAACGAAGAATCATCTGTTTGGCCCAATGAGGGACGCACACGACGGGAAGCAGCGTGGATGGCACGGAGGTTCTTGCTGCAGTAGAGTCGTACCTTGTAGGCATTCAGGCTCTCCCAGTTAGGTGCCGTAAGGCCGAAGCACTGAATGGAAATTACGTTTGTACTAGTATCCTGAATAAAACCAACCTCCTTTCAGAAAAAAGAAGTGCTGAATTACTTATGGAACACCAGTTGTAGCCAGCCATGGTGGCCAAGCGGTTATAGGTGCTTTCAATCAAATGGTTTAAATGGCGACCGTAGCGGTCGCACGGTTCCAGACTGTAAGCCCCTAGAACCGCTTGACCACTCCGGCTCGCTAGGCGCTTCAGTCCGGAATAGCCGACTGATACGGTCGCAGGTTCTAACCCTGCCCCGAGCATGGATATGTGTGTGATGTCCTCAGGTTTGTTGGGTTTAAGTAGTTCTAAGTCTAGGGGACTGATGACCTCAGCTGTTAAATCCCACAGTGCTCAGAGCCATTTGAACCATTTGAACTAGTTGTAGATAAGCCTGGCTAAGCCAAGTTTTAACATCGTTAGTCATAAGAAGAATCTAAATAAAAATCGAAATATTTGCCGACAAGGGTGTTGAGGGGCATCTTCACGGTAGAATGTAGATAGAGTAAACTCGTTAGTAAAAATCACCTGGTAAGTGTAAGCACTTTTTATTTTTGGTGGTTCTTAGAATGGTTTTCATTGTAACTTTGGTATCATTATTCATCGTCGGATTTCTTTTATAATTTGAGTTGGTTCTTAGTATCCCTGTTTACTCTAGGTTTCATCTCACAAGCAGTGCACTTTAAGATTTTTGATGGTAACGTTCTCATGCTATGATTAGCTTGTCTATCTTTTACTGAGGAAAGACTTGTACGTCTAAAAAGGTCTGTGATCTTTCTTATGATGTAATTAAAAATTCTGGCATATAATTTACCCTGTGAAGTTTAACGAAAGGTTACTTTGCACCTTCTTTAATTCTGGCATCTGAGGATATCATTTTGCTGTCACGAAACTAGTTGCGAAGCAATAGGAGATTAATAAATCTTTTCATGGCAGCTGTTACAGTTATATAGTCATTAAAATTAATTTCTACAACTGTGACTGCCCCACTCACTATATAATATGTTTATAATAATCTTCGGAAATCATGATACGAAAACACAAATATCTGTAAGCAAGTAGACGCTATATACACGAAACATCTCTCATGAATTTAATGCACAATGAATGAGTTAAGTACGAATACAGTGCTCTCCAGGAATGTACACAACGAAGACGCATAGGACTGCAGAAGGAGAAGAGATACTGGTAAACGTTAGGAGCTGCCCACGGGTCCAGTCGCACGGCCGCCTTTGGTGTTTGGCCACCAGATACACGTAGGCAGGCTTTCCCTGTTGGCTGGGCTCTGCTAATGGCAGCGTTATTTTATTAGCTCTCTCAGCCTGGGCGCGATTAATCACGAATCACGTTATCGGCGCGGTGGATTACGTCCGTCGGCGGGGTGCTCGTAAAACACGCTGAATTGTGGGTGGGTGAGCAGTTGAATAGTGGTCAGCGAGAGACGGGGGTGGTCGGAGTGGAAGGGGTAGCGGGGGAGGCCTGTGTGGGGGTGAGGCGGACGAGGCGGCGGGAGAGTTGTGGATAACCGAGGAGTCGCACGCCATTACTTGCGGTTTCTGTTGGAGACAACTTACTGGGTAGGAGGGAGACTACCGACACATCTGTTAGCCGTTTACTGGCAAAGCACGTTACAGGTTGCGGTTTGTGTTAGACGCTTCTGAACAGCGTGAACTCTTCAGATGCTAAAACAGTGGTGTCAGCGAAACACGACTGAAACATACCGTCATATTACACTACTGTGACAGGGCTTGCAGCCAGTGTACGCCTTGAAACGTCCTGCTGATAAAAACTGAGTGCGGGCCAGGGAATCAAACCCAGAACCATGGCTTTCTGTCGGAGATTCAGAGACTCTGGACGCTGGAAACGTAGGCCGTGGTTAAGCCATTTCTCCGTAATATCCTTTGCTCTATAAGCTTCACCCCAGCAAGCTCAGCAGAAAAGCTTCTGTGAATGTTAGAAAGCAATGTTCTAGGTTCGATTCCAATTCGGACTCGCAGTATTATCTATTTATATATTTTTTATTCATTTGACCTGATCTGATTACACTCCTCAGGCCATTTCTTACACCGAACCAGAATTTTACACATACAGCAACTTTCTACATCATAGCTACTAAGAAATAACAGTATTAATATGAAAAATAGGATTGCAGTTATCTATCTATTAAGCCAATGTGTCTGCTCATTTAAACTTTAAGCCCTAAATAATACGATATGAAACTTTTTAAGACCTCTGTCAATGTGATACAGGTATGGCATGTTATGTGTGAATACTTTCCAGTATATAAAACATCGAATTTCCTTTACACGTACAAAGATTTAACAGAACATCTGAAGACAGATCTATAAAAATGGTGGGGCTATTCCACTCAGTCAAGAGGATATTCCGCCCAGTGTATTTCAGTGTAAAAATCACAAACATTTACTAAAAGAAAGCTTTTTTCCTCCTTTTTCACCCATACACACTTCGTGAAAAGATGTAGCACATCACTGGCACTTTATCCAGAGCAGCTCCCTATAACACTCGCTATTGCTCGTTTCATATCTTCCTCGGACCAGGGAACACTTGGATTTCTCCATTTGTATATATGGACCATCTGAAAAGAAACCAAGGAATCGTGTTCTCTATAATTTAGCAGTAAAACACCAATTAAACTAATGATTTGACTGAGCGTCAATTACCCCACGCGTACGGGGCCAAAAATCCCCATGTGCAGACCTCTCCAAAGACGTGGCAAATGAGACATTTGTGGAAGAAGCCAGCAATATTTGCTGACACACACACTAAAATCTCGTTTCCTTATACAAGTAACAGTATGAGTTAAACCTCCACGTTACTGAGCATGGTCAACCTTAATTGTTAGGTTGTATACTTATGGCAATAATACCTCACAATTGGCTTCCCTCTATAGTTTATTCTTTCGCCATGTCAATAACGTAACAGGAAACATCCTTACAACAACCACATGCGGCGAGGCCGACATAATGGCACACATTGAAGGCAAAACAATCCCGACTAGCGCACTGTTGCAACATTTATCTATTTCAGGCGGATTAGCCCTGTGAGCGAAACAGCAAAGCTGCATCCTAATGATAATAATAATAATGTCAATGACAATAAAAACTGTACTGAAAGTGGCAGATATAAAAAGAGTTAATAGGTGTACAAAATAAAAGTTTTACGATCTGCCAAGTTCTGGGGAAAGAAAATTTAAAGTGACTGTACCAGCTAAAAATAGTGCGAAATGAGGAAGATCTGGATGGAAAGAAAAATGTTGAGTGGTAGTGAGTGCGTTGAGGAACGACGGTAGTCATTATTGTTTCTTCAATAGATGTGTCATTAATTACCTTCCGAAGCTACAGACGTTATTCAGTTCTCTTATATAATTCTCGAGGTTATTCGAGAGTCGAGTTGCTGAGACAGAGAAGAACTTCAAGAAAGTGGCTGAAAGATGGAGTAGGACAGAGAAGGAAACGGGTGTTTCTGCCATGTTATTCACACAAGAGCGTTAAGGTCAAGAAGAGATCGAGAGACGGCTTACATGATAAGACAGTAGAGAAGACAGAGTGTATGTGTATCCCCACGCTTGTCTGCAAGCGATCAGGGTAGCTGTCTTGTGATGATGAAATGCGATCAACACAGAAACAACAAACATAGGCATTCAAAACCCGTTAAGGTACCGTGGGCTTTCCTGGGAAACATATTACAGGACAGCATCGCTATAATCAATATTGTGTGGATACGTGCTTGGACAAGTTCCTTTATCAGGTCAAGAGGGGAGAACTCTTTATAATTTTGCAGGGCGGGAGAGATGCTGATTCCTTCTTGCACATTGTACTTACAAGCTTATTCCAACTTAGATTTTCATCTATTATTATTCCTAGACTCGTTTCTGAGTGAGGGACGTTGACATTTGTCTCATTTAGGATTAAAGATGATAGGGATTCCCGATATTTCTGGCTAATGAGCCTAGAATGATTAGTCAGTACTGCTTGAGTTTTGAATGGGTTAAGCTCTAACGCTATATCATGCACCTATTTTTGATAATGGACGCAAGACGGTGTTGAGATTGTCGACAGCGGTTTTCAGGTTCATTGGTCTTGCACTTTCATACAACTGGAAGTCGCTAGGGTACCTGTGGTATTTGCAGTAGGACAAAAATGATGACACATCACTGACATACGACTAAAGGAATCCTGATGGACACCTGATACTAACTATCTCGACTGTGACTTCAGTTGCTGGATATGGCTTATTGCTGCCAGGAAGCTCCAGAACAGCACACTCTCTACTGCATAGTAAAAGGAAAAGATGGAAGATTAGGGTTAATGCCTCGTCGACTTCGCGGTCATTAGGCAAGGAGCACATGCTCGTTAAGTTTCGGGAATGGGGAAGAAAATCGATCAAGCCCTTTCAAAATGACCATTCCTGCATCTGTCTGGAGCGATATAGGGAAATCACAGAAAACCAAGTCAGGATGGACGCACACCGACTGGAAATGTCGTCCACTGTGCTAAGCACCGCACCAGTTCGCTCGGTTGCGCAGTAAAAGCTACCCTCTGGAAGTAAAGGGTCTATATGGAAATGCACAGTATCTCGAGTGATAACCGCATCACAGAAAGTAGGTTGAGTCTAACATTTCATTGGAGTCGACTTCACTTCTTATAAGAAGATAGGACATGGATGCAGCAAGAATGCAATCACTTTCATATTCATGAACCTAGTCCAGCATTCACTAAAAAAATATTTATGGAACTCGAGGTAATCCAAAATCAGGGTGTCTTCAACGCTATTTGAGTAATATTCGTTCTGGTCATCCAGCCAATGATGATTACCACTCTCTTCTTTTTTTCCTGTAAGTTTTTTAGTTCAGTCCATCTGTCACTGTTCCTACAGTGATCTGGTGTTCCACTGGGAATCCACAGCTATAGAGACTGGTGCTTTTCTTCTGTTTACTTCGGGGATTGCTACGTAAAATAATACATAGCAGCACCAATAAGTGCATTGCACTTATTTTTACGTTCTAAACTTGTCCGTTTTCCTACATAACGTTGTCCTAAGGAAGCCCATACTTTGACACTGATGATCGTGAAGGCGAGACGACCATTGATCGAATGCCAGGTTCTAACTTACTACAATTGTCGAAATACCGCGACAAATGAGGATAATGGGCAAAGGGCACTAGGTACTACATCAGGAGTGTGTGGAGAAGCTGTGACTTTGGATCTGACGGGAAGTGAGCTAGGGTCCTCCGTGCAGTTGCAATGGCCTCTGTCTCCCATAGGCTTGGTGGTCAGAGCATCTGTCTTGTAAGCAGGAGACCCAAATTCGAATCCCGGTCTGGCACAGAGTTTCCATTTTCTCCTTTGCTTTCAGTCAATGTCCTCTCGCAGCCAATGTCTGCTACTCCTTTGTGCCTTGATTCATAATGCCTGCTCGAACAAAACTGGTGTTTGTTCCTTAGGACAAGTACAAAAGAACAGACGCCGTATGATTACGTCGATAATCCTGGCATTCACGCAGACTTGAAGAGCCGGCCGCGGTGGTCTCGCGATTCTAGGCGCTCAGTCCGAAACCACGCGACTGCTACGGTCGCAGGTTCGACTCCTGCCTCGGGCATGGATGTTTGTGATGTCCTTAGGTTAGTTAGGTTTAAGTAGATCTAAGTTCTAGGGGACTGATGACCACAGATGTTAAGTCCCATAGTGCTCAGAGCCATTTGAACCATTTTGAAGACTTGAAGAATGCCTTAACAAATAAAACTGCGTCAATAGCGGATGATGTGTGCACCCAGGGTGGGGGCTGTGTGAGTGATGTCCATCGTCATGGACCGCCTTGGCGAACACGATGACAGCGTACGGTGTCATTTGCTTGATTTGTTTCCCTTCTGTTAAGGAGGTTTACCTACTTGCTTTATGTATTGTGCTTATTCTGAACGATGTGCAATGAAAGTGGAAAATTTGACAAGGTTTTAAAATTCGTCCACTTCTTGTCTCTCACCCTGTGTGTAGGAACACATCCTTTATGTTCGAATCAGCAGAAGGAACGGGACAAGAAAATTAATAATCCTTTACATGCAGATTACCTATCTCACTTACACTTGGGTGATGTTTATTGAAAAAAATTTGCTTGACTGCACACCTATAGTAAATAATATATGTATTATTCGGTTGTAAAACTTTTATGTAATAACTTCCCTGTGGTAGCCATTTTTGACAGGAGCTGTATGTAAATTTCTGTAGTTTACAAGAAAAATACCTTTTCCATGCTGAATATAAATTTTCTGTTTCACTTATGTATCGGGAACCGTTTCACATTTTTTTTTCTAACCATCATCAGTGGGGGACCAGAAATACTAGACAATGTATCGTTTTCAGATATAGGTTACAGATTTAAAACAGTTCGCCAAAGCTTTTATAATAAAATGGAAAAACGTCTGGTTCATTATGTGTAAGCCAAGCAGCTTTTTCTCATTTGAAAATTTGGCTGAAGACTTGCAGTTTTTCTTGTCGTCACTGTCTTTTCGAAGCATACAACTGTAATCACCTTTTCCTTTGGCTAGAGTGTCATTTATTTTTGTAAGTATTCGCAACATAATCGGTTTCTCCTATCAAATGTTTTTTGTTTGACTTTAGATCTGTTGATACAAATTTTTTGACAGTGTGTGTGTGTGTGTGTGTGTGTGTGTGTGTGTGTGTGTGTGTGTGTCGACAGTTCAGTGCTTGAGAGACGTATAGGATTTTTGATCATCTATTGAGATTCTTATCTGTTATTTGATCAGTTAATTCCAATAGTGACTGGTTCGTTTATTCACCCAGTCTTTTGGTACCAGCTACTATCCTTCCTTTGTTTTGTGTATGCGATAATTTTCTCGTAAAGTCAGGAGGCGTCTTTCTTTATTTTCGCTGAAAGAGAGAAAGACATGAAAATAGTTTAAATAAATATAGGGGTCCCATAATAGACATAAATCCCAATAGATGATCACAGATCTCATATCTTTCCGAGGTATATAGCTGGGAAATTTTATAGACTTACACAAACAAACAAATATGTTCACACACAAAACTTATATCAATAGACATAAAGCGAAACAAAAAACAATTGAAAGTAATAACTGAGAATGTAGGCAACACTCACAACACAAGTAGGCACTCACAACACAAATAACGCTCTACGCACAGAAAATGGCAGATGAAGTGCCGAATTTCGAAAACAGGGTGACCACAAGAAATACAACAAGCCTTCAACAAGTTTTCCACATGGTAAAGCTGGTATCTGAAAAAGTCATAGCAATTTATCACTGTTTTACTCTATATATTCCTCCTCTGTGTAATTCTCCAGCGGTATTACGTTCAAAAATTAAGTTATATTTGACTATAAGCAAAGCTGTCAAAGCAAAGTTCCGCATTAAGAACCACATGGGGCAATTGCGACCAACCGATCGCTTTTGGCAATGGCGTGGTTTGGATGCGATTAAGGAATTGCAACGTGTCACCACACAACTCTCTAGGCCGTGGTGGGCTTTCTTGACTTTAGAGGCGCTATTTCTGAATGATGTAGCTCCTCAATTGGCCCCACGAGGATCGGTTCCAGTCCTCGCATCAAGGAGAAGTCCCTGGCAGTACCAGGAATCGAACCCGCTTCCTCCATGTAGCATGATGAGTGCATGTTCCTATTGCAAGGTTTCATGAAATTATTTTAAACTGAATAGCATTTCCTTAGTTAGAGATGGTATACCCCAGAATGAGACTTCCTGGCAGATTGAAACTGTGTGTGGCAGACGGAGACTCGAACTCGAGACCTCTGCCTTTCGCGGGTAAGTGGCCCACGACCTGGGCTATCCACCCAACCACGACTCGCGACCCGTCCTCACAACGGTACTTCTGCCAGTACCTCGTTTCCTACCTTCCAAAGTACACAGAATCACTCCCGCGAACCTGAAAGTCTCAGACGGTGTAGTACTTGCTCGCAAAATGTCCCGAGTTCGAATCACGGTCAGGCACACAGTTTTAATCTGCTAGGAAGTTTCAGGTAGCACAATGTTGATAAATGACATTAATTACACTGGTTGACAACTCGTAAGGAAAAGAGACATTGTTGGATAATAATACTCACAGGCAATGATAGACGACATGAAGCACAGTACACATGAAATAGAGGTGAAGTAGTATATTTATAACCAATAATGGTATAGCTTTCGGCAAATGGGAAATCAGGATAATAAACATAAATAACGTCCATGTTCGAAAAATGTCAGACAGGTCGATAGCGGACTCCCCTCAAGGATTATGCCCTCCTCGGACACTAATGCACATTTTACACCTATGATTCATGCTTGTTACGAAACTGTTGGAGGAAATTGTCCCACTCCTAAATGCCGTTTTAATTTTTTTTATGGCGGCTCGGGAAGGTAGTTTTCCATAAGAAACAAGTCTAAGAGCATCCCAGGCATGCTTTACACGGTTATGTCCGAGGAATACGCAGGCGGTTCCATTCGTTCAGTATATCCACTTTCCACTGTACCCGACACCTCAGTGGTCTTATGGGGATGAGCATTGTCGTCCATAAACAGAAAGTCGGAACCTACCGGGCCACAAAACTGACGGACATGACAGAATAACCTCCCTGTCTGTTTACACTAGCCGACGGTCAGATCACTCGTCACAGGTTACTAGAAAATATCACTGCATCCAAAACAGCTGTTGTAAAGAATTAATATTGCAACCGGTCTGGTCCTTCCCTTTGCAAAGAGAGCTTAGACATAAATACTTAATAGGCGTTAGTTGCACATACAAGCAAAACTTACAGACTTCTGAATAACAACTTACAAATCCATAAAAGCACATTGTATTATATAAAATAACTATTAACATTATAAATTTCTAGCTTGTAAACCTGTGGTTACAAAAGGAACCTACTTTGGATTCGTTACCATAGAATAGGTGCCTGTAGTGGTTAATACTGACACGAAAAAGACAATTAGAACGTCGCTTAACATGGGTCCATATACGTATATACAGAACCATTTCTTAAACGCAATGGCAGTAAACAATTGCAGACGTCTTGTGCAGATAATCCTCGCAAATATAGCCGAAATTCAGCATATAAATTAATTTGGCATTCTCGTTCGGGAGTTATAAGCATTATACACGAAATAAATGTAGTTCTTTCACGAGAAGGACTGCAAAGAGCGTCGTAGGGTCATAGAACATTTCAGCAGACATTCGGTAAACCTGAAGACCGTGAGTACAAAGAAAAAAGGATAGAACACCGCGGACATCACTGAAAAGACTCATCGGCGGCAAATTAAGTTTTCGGCGACGGCGTATCACTTTCCACCTGTTCGCGTTTTCCGGCGCGCCGTGAAGGTGTCAGCAGGTAATCGCATTGTCCGCGGCCGACGCGTCCCCGCAGAAGAAGCGGATTCGGCCCAGCTATTGTTTCCTGGAATCGCGGAGCCGATCTCCGATATTGTCTTAATCACGGCGCGCCGACATCCCCGGAAATTAAAGTAACAGTTCCCATTTCTTGCGCCGCTCAACGGATTTCTGGCCGACGCCGGCCAGACCGGGGCCTATCTGTTATTAGATTTGGCGCGCTTGTCTGCACCGGCGCCGGGCCAGCGCGCACTTCCGTCCTGTCGAGAAGCGGCGCCTGGTTAGGGGGTGTGGGAGGGGGAGCGTGGAACTCGAACGAGGTGTGGGCGGAGGGGAGAGGGTGGGCTGGCAGCAGCGGAGCAAAAGCTCAGCCTGCATACGGGCGCTGCGGAACACGTATCCGGAGGTTCTTCACCGTCTTTTTTGGTTCGAATAGTGTCCGTTTCATTCAGTGGAAATAACTGAAGCTATGTCAGGACCAGTCTCCGACGTCTCCCATAACACATATGCTGTCTGCAGAAATCTGAGCAGGGCGCAAAGTGACTGAAGACAAAATGACTATTGATCCAAGATGACACGTTTCGACATATATGTTCATAAAAATACGTTCCTAAAAATAGGACATTACATACAGCTACAAATGAAATAAAAATAGTTTCGAAAGCAGTATGCACAATTGTTCTAAATGCTTAGACGTAAGGAACATACCCTGGCTCTGAAGGTAAGCAGTAGACCTGATAGCTACATGATATTAACGTTACCAACATGAGCGGACTGAGCAAGAATCCTGAGCTGTGTACAAAGGAAACAAATGTCAACACCAGGCGGTGTTACTTGATTCGTTACGGCATGTTACAGCGTCACCAAGCTTGTCGAAAACGTTATTACGAATAATAATAAATTAGTACAATATTTCAAATTTATAAAAGAAAGGGAGAACAGTATTGAGAGGAGAAGACATTTTTTTAACTGCAGGTTGCTTACAAGTTGCCACATTATCTCCAGTAGAATTTGTTTTATACACGCAGTTCAAAATGGCTCTGAGCACTATGGGACTTAACAGCGGAGGTCATCAGTCCCCTAGAACTTAGAACTACTTAAACCTAACCAACCTAAGGACATCACACACATCCATGCCCTAGGCAGAATTCGAACCTGCGACCGTAGCGGCCTCGCGGTTCTAGACTGTAGCGCCTAGAACCGCTCGGCCACTCCGGCCGGCTATAAACGCAGTAGCATTGCTCTAATGGAATTACATTTTTTATACGTCGAGCACACCAAATGTAAAATACAGAAGTAGTAACAGCATCTAAGGACAAAAACACAATTTATTAAAATCATGGAAGTAATACATGTGACCTAAACTGAAAGACCACTGATCTAATGTGTTCGATGAGAGAATCCAACTTCACAATACATTAAGCGTGTTTGCTGAAGAAACACAATCATATGAGGTCAGACAGTTCAGTGTATCACAGCAGAACGCACTGTCAGTACAAAAATTCAAGGCTTTCACTAGTGAGCGCACACCCACTGTACAACGACACAGTTTGAGTAATCGAAGTGAAACATATTCTTAAATGCAGCACGCTGCAACCATATGACATTGGCCAAGGAGTAAGAAACAACTACTATAGATCATAAGAGTGTCATACGCTCAAAAGGAAGGGCGGCGGGAGGGGGAGGGTATGTTGGTGGAAGAGCAGAAAAGACCAAAATCTTAACAAATATTTTTACACCAACAGTTAGCGAATGCTAATGACTGAAATGCTACAAAATCCCTCAATTTGAATATCGACAAGTGATTACTGCTTGTAACCAAGACATAGTGAAAAACAGCATAATAACGAGAAACGTAACTTATAATAAATAAAATTTAGTGCCGTCGAGCTTCTGCCATAAGACAGACAGGCATGAGTATACAATTACAGCAAAACGTTGATATCATTGAAGCGATTAAAGACTAAAAGGAAAAGCAAAACAGCAGTAGGAGGGTAGCTGATGGCAATGGGATGGGGATAGGGGTGCATGGAGGAGATGAGTTATAGCTAAAAGTAACCACTGCCGATATAGTCTAATATAAGCAGTATCAGACTACGCTAGAATTGGTCTGGTCTCGTGGCACTACCAATTGCGTAACAGTGACTGGTCATCAGTTTACATCAGTTTTGGGCTGTATAGGGACTATATCGTAATTTACAGGGCGAAACTGCACAGGCTGAGATATACAGTTAAAGAAGCAAAACACTTCCAGTAAAAACGGTTCCGCAAACGAACCTTCTGCGAGATATAAAAAGAATATTAGTTGGCATTAATATAGGTGTGTCCACCCTTCATATTTATAACCGCTTGAACACTGCTGGTGACAGATTTAATGAGACTTCTGAATGTTCTTGGTGGAATGGCGACCCATTTCGCCTGAAGAGCCGAAACCAGCTAAGCCAGTGAAGCTGGACAATGAGTTCTGGACCGAGGTCGACGATCTAACTCAACCCAAAAGTGTACCACAATGTTCAGCAGAACTTTGGGTAGGCTAGTCGATTTTAATAATACTATTGTTCAAAAACGACGTCCTTAGGCGCTTTTTACACTGTGCGGCCAGACGGCTCAACCAGCCACGCCACCGTCATTGGGAATACATTGTTGGGAGTTTATTAGACTAGGGCAGCCAGTGGCGCCTCCAGAAACTGGATGCCGACTGGCTGCCTTGCCCCGCCACCACGTCGGCCGTCACTGGTGGCGGAGGGTATTGGAGGGGCATTCTGTCGAACGGGGAGTATTACACTGGGTCGCCAGCCCTGCCACTCGGTTCTGCCACCACGTCGTCAGTTCGCTTTGCGGTAGTGACCAGGGAACATGTCGAACAACAACTACACATACATGCTCCTGCTAGCACTTTTAATGAAAAGGAGAAGGCGAAGGGAGATGCATGATGGTGTGGATTGGCAAGAGAGCCAACCCACTATGAGAGGAAGCCGAAAGGCATGCGTTTTAGCTTATGCAGGCTGGCGTGGGGTCTGGAACAGGACAAGGAAGTTAGAATTTAGCAAAAAAGGACGTAGCTGTTGGAATACTTAACTTTAATCCGTAAATGGTGAACATCGCTCATGATGGTACATGTTTTACAGCATCAATAGTAACTGGTAATGGCGATTTGCTAGGTCGTAGCAAATGACGTAGCTGAAGGCTATGCTAACTATCGTCTCGGCAACTGAGAGCGTAATTTGTCAGTGAACCATCACTAGAAAAGTCGGCTGTACAACTGGGGCGAGTGCTAGGAAGTCTCTCTAGACCTGCCGTGTGACGGCGCTCGGTCTGCAATCACTGATAGTGGCGACACGCGGGTCCGACGTATACTAACGGACCGCGGCCGATTTAAAGGCTACCACCTAGCAAGTGTGGTGTCTGGCGGTGACACCACACATGTACACCCTAAGCTATCGCCAAGAGAATCTAAAAGGTTTTATTATACTCTTTTTGGTGAATTGTGTTTAGACGACAAGTGTTTTAGTTACATACGAATACGTAAGTCGTCTTTCTTCCGTCGTTAATAAGGGCTGATATTACCGGGAGAGGAATGAAAATGAGGAAGTGTATTTCATGAGAAGAAAACTCGTCGTCACTTTAAGGTAAGTAAATCGATAAATTGTATTGAAAGTTATTAAACTTCTTGCTTTAGGAAATAATAATTAATTTTTAAAACGGTTAACATTTTAAAAATAGGAATATTTTAGTTCAATATTTTTATTCTATTACGTCAAAAGGAAATTGATTCATAGTATGACTAAAAGCAGAAAATTAATAAGAACATTTATTTTCAAAAAGATCAGTGGTAAGGACATTTATGTCCAAGAGTTTTGTACATTGTATGTGTTGAATGTTTGTATATATACACTATATATTTAAGAGCAAAGGTTCACTCATTTGACTATCAAAATATACATTTGATGTGACTGAAGTATCTGCATAGGGCAGATTGTAAGGGCACGTTTACATTTGCATACTGTAGAAACTGAATCTGGAAAAACTGAACTTGTTGTCGTTAATCCACTAGTCCCGGTTGAGACATTGTGTTCTGTTCCATAGTATGTTGCTCCATCGGCCGTTGTGGCATGCACTACATTTGCATAGGCTGTGGCTGTGTAGGATACTGTAGCGTTGACGGTGGTGGTAGAGGAGTGAAGGGTCCAGTATAACCCATTTGCTGCAATCATTGCTGTACAGGTTCTTTGGCGGCAGCGACGAGAGAAATCATGTCTGCTCGGAGTTTCAATTTGTTTTCAGCAGGTATTTTATGAACCTCAGTTATCATAGAAGGGAGAAACAGCTTATTCTCATCTGTTTCATCGAAACTGCGAGATTTCTCTTTCGATGCAAACTTTTTCTTTAAAACTTCAATTAGCTCATCGTGGTTGCTGGTTCTTTTTTTAGATTTGTGCTGTGAGATCCTATATGAAGGTCCATTTTATTCTTCATTCACAATGACTGCTTCGTCCAGGTTTGTTACATATTTTTTCACCTCGGTTTCTAGAAAACGTAGGTGTTCAAAATAGGTGTATTATTTTTCCCTGGTTGCAGCTGAACCACTTGAGACACACTTTACCCAAAGAAGATCTCTCGTGTAACATGAGCGGATGGATTTCCACTTCTTCTGAATGAGCGTCACTGAAAAAAGGCGAGAGAGGGAATAGTCGCTAACTGCTTACATTATGAAATATTGTATGCTTAAATATGGGCATTTTCACGCAGTGGTATCTCATTATTTACGACGTCATATCTCCTCAACAATGTGTCGTATTTCTCTTTTTTGCGTAGGAATTTTCGCGGGCGTACGGAGAACAAATCACCAAAATTTCATCACAATCGAATAACTGGTTTAGGAACACATAAACGACAAACATACATACATTTATTTTTATTTATGGAGATGTTAAAGTGATTGAAAATTCTTACAAATTTTGTTTCAGGTATCTGGCAACGTGAACTTCGACGCAAGGTCTACATTACCAGTACAGAATAAGCAACCTACAATCTCAGTGTAAGATGTTTTTAGATACCATCTGGAAAAACTTTAGGCGGGAATGCTTTCCAGACCTCACCACAGATTTCTGGCTGAAGACAGCTGCTGGTTTTAACGGAGAAACTAACTTCCAACACCGCATTGGAGCCATTGACGGAAAAAATGTACGAGTGATCAAGCCAATGGAAGTGGTTCATTGTATTATATTTACAAAAACTTTCTCTCAGTCGTGCTACTCGCTGTGTGTGATGCCAGCTACAAATTCATTTTCGTGGATGTGGGCGCATATGGTGGGTCTGCTGATTCCACGACATTTAAGGACAGTGTTTTTAAGAAAAATCTTGATTAGGGCTCCTTATATATTTGTGAAGCGCCATCTTCTTTCCAGCAGAGTTTCTATGAGTCCACTGCCTTCATCATTGTTGGGGATGAAGGTTTCGGTTTGACAACAAAGCTACTTAGACCTTATGCAGGTAAATGTTTGAGCGTAAAAAAACGTGTATATAAGTACCGACTTAGTAGAGTACGAAGGAATATTGTACGTTTGGAATCTTCGCCAATAAATGGAGGATTTTCTATCGACCATTGAATGTTGACTTCGTTTGAGTGAAACAATAATACGAAGTTGGTGTGTTTTGCATAACTCCGTTAGAGAACGTGATGGTTTCAAAGTTGAAGTGAATTAAGTGAAGACTGTCAACCGCCAACAAAAAATGCAACACACGTCAGAGACAAGACTTGTGATTTTTTGTCAGTGAAGCAGGAGCTGTACCTTGGCGGACGGAATCTAAGTAATTGAGCTCAACGGCACCACCACTAAAACGAGAAAATGTACCTACCATTTATCATAATTATAGTTTAGTGGATAGTCTGCTTGGTGTTTCAACGCCCACGTGAGTATTAGCAAAAAAATACGTAAATGGCAGCTATTTTTTAAATTTATAACCTTTTGAATTTTTTTCCTATTATAGGGAAAAAAGAAGGATATCCTCCCAAGCATAATGTACTAGGATAAGGTCATGATTTGAAAAAGTAGAAGTACGAGTATTCAGTTTTCTCTGTAGTCAAATGATAACCTTATACTTGCGATTACGAATAAATATAATGTATACAAAAATTATTTCTCTTAACCAAGGACCGCTGCTCAAAATCCGGTAGGAGTGAACAAATAATTTCATTCCGAGCAATTAGTTGTAACTGCTTATTAGTGTAAGCTTCAGAACTGATGTCTTAAACTGCGGGATGTTGTCCACCTGCACAAATAAAATCTTCGGTATTCACTTGGGTATTCAATAACTTCTTTCAGTGCTTCTTCCAGCTTCATGTTTTTCCCTTTTGTCGTGTCCAGACTTTCACTCCTTTTCACAGTGACACTTTGCAGTTCACTAGACATACTGAAGAAAATGAAGTACTGCACAGAAAAGTGTGCTAGGAAAACAGACTGTTCGACTAGCGAGAACTGCCGACCTACCGTAGCCTGAACAACAAGTGAGTGTTGCGCCGCCGGTGGCGCAGTTGGCCGCCCCGATGGCGGCCTGGTGTAATGGGAGCTGCGCCTCCGGTGGCGGGCTGGCTACGCCACACTTTAATGATGCTGTTTTGCAACAGGGAGAACTCTCATGCCAGTAGGAACAATCGTCGTCTTGACAGGGTACAGTGGTCTAAAACGTGTACATATTATTCCGCATTCAATGTTTCCTTAAGCATAATAAGGGGGTCGCAACGTAAACTCGAAAAACTCCCTCATTCTCTAACATAACCATTACTGTACTTGACAGTCGGCACAATGCATGATGCCAAGTAACGTTTTCCAGGCATTCCACCGGTTTGCGACAGAATACAGCGTGATTCTCACTCCAAACTACTAGTTCCCAGTGACCCACTGTCCAGAAGCGTCTCTCTTTACACAACGTCAAACATAGATTGGCACTGATTACAGAAATTTGTAGCTTATGAGGAGCTACTCGACCACGATACCCCATTCTTTTTAACTCAGCAAAGTCACTGTGATAGCTGAACTGCTGGTGGGAACTCAGGAATGAGACGCTTCGTTGATTTATTGAGATTTTTTACGACCACCGTCTGCTGCCACTCAGGTGGCTCCAATTCTCTGGTTGTCAGAGGGGTCAGTGCCCCTGTGCGCCGGCCTTTCCTTGGCCTGATTCTGTGACTACGGCTTCTGGAACTTATGCAGATTGATGGTTTCTTCTGTGTACTATGAATTTATGTACTGACGGTCTAAAAGATTCAGAACAGCCCTTAGTCTGGGAGAATTAGATCGAGAGATCCTGGCTTCACGTTCCCGTCTTGGTATTTTTGTACAATCTCAACAGTGACCTTGTAGCATGCTGAAGACACGTGAAAACAATAGCTGTGAGCATATAACTTCATTAAAATGGTGGATAATTTAAAAAAATACAGATGTAGTTGGGAAGTGAAATTGAGCTTCAACCAGTGTAAATGTATCAACCAAG
The DNA here is from genome assembly GCF_023864345.2 of Schistocerca serialis cubense. Classification (NCBI taxonomy): domain Eukaryota; kingdom Metazoa; phylum Arthropoda; class Insecta; order Orthoptera; family Acrididae; genus Schistocerca; species Schistocerca serialis. The sequence continues at coordinate 413,928,120 of NC_064645.1, forward strand.
AAAATGTAAATGTCGTGTGACTAGGGCCTCCCGACGCGTAGACCGTTCGGCGGGTGCAAGTCTTTCGCTTTGACGCCACTTTGGCGACTTGCGCGTCGATGGGGATGAAATGATGATTAGAACGACCCAACACCCAGTCCCTGAGTGGAGAAAATCTCCTACCCTTTACATTATGTCGCGCTGACCACTGAGCTACTGGGGGCGGACAATGTATCAACTTAACCCAAAAATGAAAGAAATACAAGTTTTACAACTTGTATTACACGCTTTTGATGACAGACCACATTTTGAAGCAATAATTAGCTTTCCCCATCTACTTGTTGGAGCTTGATACAGGCGACTGTGTCGCACTCGAGCAGCTGAGGCGTACGCATCGCTGGTGCTGCGCGCTACCTGAACTTGGGGGGAAGAGGAGCTGCAAAGCTACGCTCCATCTGCGGCGCGACGCAAAGCGTTGTGCGACGTTACTTTTTTTTTTTTTGGTCATCAGTCTACTGACTGGTTTGATGCGGCCCGCCACGAATTCCTTTCCTGTGCTAACCTCTTCACCTCAGAGTAGCACTTGCAACCTACGTCCTCAATTATTTTCTTGACGTATTCCAATCTCTGTCTTCCTCTACAGTTTTTGCCCTCTACAGCTCCCTCTAGTACCATGGAAGTCATTCCCTCATGTCTTAGTAGATGTCCTATCGTCCTGTCCCTTCTCCTTATCAGTGTTTTCCACATATTCCTTTCCTCTCCGATTCTGCGTAGAACCTCCTCATTCCTTACCTTATCAGCCACCTAATTTTCAACAATCGTCTATAGCACCGCATCTCAAATGCTTCGATTCTCTTCTGTTCCGGTTTTCCTACAGTCCATGTTTCACTACCATACAATGCTGTACTCCAGACGTACATCCTCAGAAATTTCTTCCTCAAATTAAGGCCGGTATTTGATATTAGTAGACTTCTCTTGGCCAGAAATGCCTTTTTTGCCATAGCGAGTCTGCTTTTGATGTCCTCCTTGCTACACCCGTCATTGGTTATTTTACTGCCTAGGTAGCAGAATTCCTTAATTCATTCTCTTCGTGACAATCAATCCTGATGTTAAGTTTCTCCCTGTTCTCATTTCTACTACTTCTCATTGCCTTCGTCTTTCTCCGATTTCCTCTCAAACCATACTGTGTACTCATTAGACTGTTCATTCCGTTCAGCAGATCATTTAATTCTTCTTCACTTTCACTCAGGATAGCAATGTCATCAGCGAATCGTATCATTGATATCCTTTCACCTTGTATTTTAATTCCAATCCTGAACCTTTCTTTTATTTTCGTCATTGCTTCCTCGATGTACAGATTGAAGAGTAGGGGCGAAAGGCTACAGCCTTGTCTTACACCCTCCTTAATACGAGCACTTCGTTCTTGATCGTCCACTCTTATTATTCCCTCTTGGTTGTTGTACATATTGTATATGATCCGTCTCTCCCTATAGCTTACCCCTACATTTTTCAGAATCTCGAACAGCTTGCACCATTTTATATTGTCGAACGCTTTTTCCAGGTCGACAATTCCTATGAAAGTGCCTTGATTTTTCTTTAGCCTTGCTTCCATTATTAGCCGTAACGTCATAAATGCCTCTCTCGTCCCTTTACTTTTCCTAAAGCCAAACTGATCGTCGCCTAGCGCATTCTCAATTTTCTTTTCCATTCTTCTGTATATTATTCTTGTAAGCAGCTTCGATGCATGAGCTGTTAAGCTGATTGTGCGATAATTCTCGCACTTGTCAGCTCTTGCCGTCTTCGGAATTGTGTGGATGATGCTTTTCCGAAAGTCATATGGTATATCGCCAGACTCATATATTCTACACACCAACGTGAATAGTGGTTTTGTTGCCACTTCCCCCAATGATTTTAGAAATTCTGATAGAATGTTATCTATCCCTTCTGCCTTATTTGACCGTAAGTCCTCCAAAGCTCTTTTAAACTCCGATTCTAATACTGGATCCCCTATCTCTTCTAAGTCGACTCCTGTTTCTTCTTCTATCACATCAGACAAATCTTCACCCTCATAGAGGCTTTCAATGTATTCTTTCCTCCTATCTGCTCTCTCTTCTGCATATAACAGTGGAATTCCCGTCGCACTCTTAATGTTACCACCGTTGCTTTTAATGTCACCAAAGGTTGTTTTGACTTTCCTGTATGCTGAGGCTGTCCTTCCGACAATCATATCTTTCTCGATGTCTTCACATTTTTCCTGCAGCCATTTCGTCTTAGCTTCCATGCACTTCCTATTTATTTCATTCCTCAGTGACTTGTATTTCTGTATTCCTGATTTTCCTGGAACATGTTTGTACTTCCTACTTTCATCAATCAACTGAACTATTTCTTCTGTTGCCCAATGTTTCTTCGCAGCTACCTTCTTTGTACCTATGTTTTCCATCCCTACTTCTGTGATGGCCCTTTTTAGAGATGTCCATTCCTCTTCTACTGTACTTCCTACTGCGCTATTCCTTATTGCTGTATCTATAGCGTTAGAGAACTTTAAACGTATCTCGTCATTCCTTAGTACTTCCGTATCCCACTTCTTTGCGTATTGATTCTTCCTGACTAATGTCTTTAACTTCAGCTACTCTTCATCACTACTATATTGTGATCTGAGCCTATATCTGCTCCTGGGTACGCCTTACAATCCAGTATCTGATTTCGGAATCTCTGTCTGACCATGATGTAATCTATTTTAAATCTTCCCGTATCTCCCGGCCTTTTCCAAGTATACCGCCTCCTCTTGTGATTCTTGAACAGGGTATTCGCTATTACTAGCTGAAACTTGTTACAGAACTCAATTAGTCTTTCTGCTCTTTCATTCCTTGTCCCAAGCCCATATTCTCCTGTAACGTTTACTTCTACTCCTTCCCCTACAACTGCATTCCAGTCGCCCATGACAATTAGATTTTCGTCCCCCTTTACATACTCCATCACCCTTTCAATATCCTCATACACTTTCTCTATCTGTTCATCTTCAGCTTGCGACGTCGGCATGTATACCTGAACTATCGTTATCGGTGTTGGTCTGCTGTCGATTCTGATTAGAACAACCGGTCACTGAACTGTTCACAGTAACACACCCTCTGCCCTACCTTCCTATTCGTAACGAATCCTACAGCTGTTATACCATTTTCTGCTGCTGTTGATATTACCCGATACTCATCTGACCATAAATCCTTTTCTTCCTTCCACTTCACATCACTGACCCCTACTATATCTAGATTGAGCCTTTGCATTTCCCTTTTCAGATTTTCTAGTTTCCCTACCACGTTCATACTTCTGACATTCCACGCCCCGACTTGTAGAACGTTATCTTTTCGTTGATTTCTCAATCTTTTTCTCATGGTAACCTGCCCCTTGGCAGTCCCCTCCCGGAGATCCGAATGGGGGACTATTCCGGAATCTTTTGCCAATGGAGAGAGCATCATGACACTTCTTCAATTACAGGCCACATGTCCTGTGGATACATGTTACGTGTCTTTAATGCAGTGGTTTCCATTGCCTTCTGCATCCTCATGTCGTTGATCAATGCTGATTCTTCCGCCTTTAGGGGTAATTTCCCACCCCCAGGACAAGAGAGTGCCCTGAACCTCTATCCGCTCCTCTGTCCTTTTTGACAAGGCCGTTGGCAGAATGAGGCTGACTTCTTATGCCGGAAGTCTTCGGCCACCAATGCTGATTATTTATCAAAATGTACGCAGTGGCGGGGATCGAACCCGAGACCGAAGCCATTTTGATTATGAATCAAAGACGCTACCCGTAGACCACGGGTACGTGCGACGTTATTACGACGCGTCAAAACTGTCGTGTTCCCACGCCACAGCTTGAGACGCAGAAACGGTCACAAGAAGGCAGACACTGAGAAGAAACTTTCGACATGCCAAACCACTAGGAATGCGGAACGGATGCGCGACTATTCTCAAGCGCCTGTGCCCCCTCTGCAGATCCAGAGCACTAGACGGTCATGGGCAGAGGTGTATGAAGTTATAGCCGAGTGCTGCAGGAAAAAAGTTGGCGTGGAGTCCCTCGACTCAGACCCCGTCTTTCAGCTGTAGGCAGCGAGCATGGCCAACCTCCGCGCACTGACGAGCGCTGTGCCCGCCCACGTCGTTGATCAACCTACAATGAAGACGACCACGCCATAACAGCACGAGAAGGCATCCGATGCTCTGCTCATGGGTGTGCCTCGGATCTGCAACGATAAGACGGGCCAACAGGGCCTGTTACGTGTCGGATTCCGGGGTGCAAGTGCAAAATTAAACAATCGCGTGAATAAGAAGCGACCGCCGCTGTACGTCGTCGTAGTAGAAACTGCGACGGAGTGCGTCGACATCTTCGAACTAAGGAAGCGAAGCTCGCTCCCTCGGCATGGACCCTGAGCCCCAGTGTTTTATGTGCCAAGCTGAGGGTTGCTATATACTGCCGCAACTCACCGCGGTGCGTCAATTGCGCCTTTGCGCACGACACCCGCGCCTGGGGCAGACGACAAGGCGAGGGGTAAACTCGTGCTCGCTGCAGCGGGCTACATGTGGCGAACTGGCTTCGCTGCCCGGCCTTTGCCAGCGACGGCTGCACTGGAGACAAGGCCGCAAACCGAGAAGAAACGGCGACGGCGCCGCAAGCGCCGCCGAACAAAGACTTAACCGAGAGACGAGAAGACAGCTCGTACTGGCCACAGACGTCCGGAATACTGCGCCACTGACAGTGGCGAGGGGAACCGGCCGCCGTCGGTAGTATAGCAGGCACTGCAAGTGCAGGAGACACGTGCCGTGGTGGCGGCCGCTCCAGGGGAGGCGATTGCGGCCTTCAAGGCCGTCATGGATGCGGAAAGGGCAGCTCTTAAGGCCACCCTGTCAGCAGAGACAGAGAAGGTATGCGGCCAGCTGCGGCAGTTGCACTGGCAGCTGGTGCACGACGTCCGTGCGGACGCCACAGGAGAAGGGAGGACAGATGCTGCCGCTTCCCCCACGGAGCAGGCGGGGGAAAAACACAGAGCGACGGACACATGGAAGAAGAACACGGGTGCTGCCGCAAGAACACAGAAATCCATCGGCTCAGAGCAGCTCTGCTCCGATGAGTGGGCTGTTACAGCGATTAGGATGCTCAAGGGTATGTGCTGCACAGGGAAGACACAACCGCGGCCCTCACTCAGCCAGTGAGCGCAGCCAACGGAGGGGGAGTGGTGTCACTACGCGACCGTATATCACCCGTTGTTTAGTTCCGACGCGCGCCTACCAGACACCGATGGGCGACCTGGGCCTTCCCCCGTGCCCAGTCACCATTGACGCAGCGCAGCTGGGTGCTGTTACAGCTTATTAAACGGCAGCACGGACAGATCTCTAACGTCAAACGTATGGCTTGACATGGTATCCGCTTGCATGTTACCTGCTATTAACCTATCCTTGCATGACCTGTCGCAGTCAGCAGGATTCCGCTACTGCTCTTACTACCCGACCCAACTATCGTAAGGCTCTTCTCTTGGGACAGTGCTTAGCTTTTTTCCCCTCTGCCCTTGAAACTGCTACTCTTCGTTCAATTTACGACCCAATGTATCTCCAGAGGAGTGCCTATTAATGACTAACCTTTACCAGACGTACACAAAATTCGCAGTGCCTACAGCGTACGAGACCTAAGTTTAATATGAAAACCAACCCTTATGCCGAAATGGCAGTAAGGCTTTTGTGTTGGACATCATTTCTGTATGAGCGTGGAGGAGCTTCACCTCTTATCTAAAAAAAATGTCTTATCCTGTGGTAGTATATTACATTGACACTGGTGTGTTTAGGATGTAACGAGAGGGAGGGGGTGCGTCATTGGGAGGGGGAGGGGGGGTTGGGGAGCCGGTGTAGGGTTACTTGTGTGGTTACTTGTTTTGAACTAGTATATCTTCAAAATTCTGAAGGAAAAATTTGTTTCTCAGTTCAGTTTGGTCATTGAATAGGTAGTCAGGTGCTGTATTTGTGTAGATAAATATTTCAATTTCTGATTAAAATACTTGCCCTTATATCGACTTTAACACATGTAAAGAACAACAAATTACATCTCTGTACAAAGTAGGCTTACGCCATATCTTTCTGTCAAGATCTTTGTTACAAGCAACAGTTGTAAAACGCATGCTGGATGCTGGTAAAGTGTCACTGGCAAAATTTAAATTAATATAGTTTGTGTGAAAGTATTCTGGACATCAAAATGGAGGCAGACAGATACGAAAAAAGCCGCCTATACAGTCGCAGTAAGTAAAAACTAAATTTACATCCAGATCGACAGATAAGCTATAGTCATGGCGATACATTAAAGTGTGACCCATCTATCTGCCGTAGAACCAGCACCCAGCATTATGCTACTGCCAGTAATGATGTAACTTTCCGGATCCTCCAGAAACCATATGTAGATGAACCTGAAAAGGTTCGAAAACCGGTTCATGTAATAAAGCATATTTATTGAAAAAGAGTGACTGGTTGCAGTTAAGTATAACTTATTTACATCCAATATACAGTCACGGTTCTAAAATATCCGTAATGGATAAGCATAATCTGTTGATACCACGCCAGGTAGTTAGGACAATGCGCGAATTTAGACAATGTAAACTTAAACTAACGAAAACCTACCTTGCAATAAGATTTAACAAAAAAATGTCTCTCAGAAAACGTGACTCCAAATTGTATCAGAATAAAAATAACAAGTCAAATTATGTCAGCCAAGATAGCAAAAGCACGATGTGAAATTACTTGGTTAAAAACTGAAATCAGGTCTCTTTACAAAAAGAAAGAACTGCTCAATTCAAAGCTGTATAATATGCACTTAGAACTTAGCCATAAACTTGTTGTTCATGTCTTCGTGGTCTTTCTAGACTATGTCCATATATATGTAAACAAAGAACGTATTATCATCTCACATAGAAATGAGAAAAAGATAAATGCTCTAATTTCAAAGAATGCAGTGATGTCCCCCAGTATCTCCTCTGAAACAGAGCACAAGCTTTTTGATAAAGTGATAAATACTACAGAAATATGCTTCAGTAGTAATGAATTAAAGCTGTTAAACAAAGGCCTTAAGCACAACATTACCCCCTCACCAAATAAAAGCAACATTAAAGACCTCATAGTTAACACAAAAATTGCATGTACAGCAGCTAAACTAAAACACAATGAACAAAATGCTGTAGCTCATAAGGCAAACAACATCATTATGAGAAACATTCACCAGAACAAAATGTACACTGAGATAAATACCGAACATAAGACTTTATGTGACATACATAAGAAACTTTCAGTTGAAAATGCCCTCATTGTCAGAGCAGACAAAGGTAACACAACTGTTGTCGTGTATGAATCAGACTATATTAGCAAAACTTGTGAATTCTTCAGAAAGAATAATATAAAGGGAATAGCACATGACCCCACTCCCAAATTCCATGAAAAAATTAAAAAGTTACTTAAAAACTGCAACTTCTTGTTGACACCATTAGAAGCAAAGCACTGTATAGTGACGAACCCATCAGCTCCAAAACTGAGATCACAGCCGAAGATCCACAAACCAGAATGTCCGATACGTCGCATTGTGAACTCTATCAATAGCCCAAGCTACAAAATCAGCAAAATACTTAATGATATTATCTGCAAGGCATATGTATTTGAAAATAACCACTCCATTAAAAACAGTTATGAGCTCATCAATAGTATAAAACATATCCCCATCCCAGTCACAGCTAAATTTGCATCTCTTGACATAGTAAACCTATATACAAACATAACTGTCAAGGAATTAATTAGATTAATAAGGAATAACTTACTGAATCATGGGATAATAGGTAGAGCTGAAATCTATGAACTCATAGAGATCCTGGAACTTATTTTGTCACACAACTACTTCCTGTTCAACAACAAGTTGAAGAATTCAGGAAGATGGGCTGACAAAGGGGAGTAGTCTTACAGGCTTGCTAGCAGACATATATATCAATAAGCTTAAAAATAACTTTTTGAGGTCACAAACCCAACTAAAAGATAAGCTTCTTTATTACAAACGCTATGTTGATGACACACTCATTCTGTTCAATGGAGCAACAGAAGAAATAAATAATCTAGCCAAAGAACTCAATAAAATACACAATAAAATCCAATTCACAGTAGAACATGAAACACCAGAGGGCATAAACTATCTTGATCTAACAATCTCAAATAAAAATAAGAAGCATAAATTTCAAACTCTCAGAAAGTCACCAACCACCAATGTTACCATACACAAATCCTCTTGCCATCCAGACCAACATAAAAAAGCATGCTTCAGAACAATGGTTAAACGCATGCTTAAAATCCGGACACAAGTGAAAGACAAAAAGAAACAAAAATTATTAAATCAATTGCCTCCACCAATGGGTACAACCCTGCAATAATAGAAAAACTAAACCATACAGCAAAACTAAATTGGCCAACTGCTGGACAACCACCCACAAACAAGAAAACCACATTTGTTAGCCTGCCTTTCCTAGGGAAGATTTCTCACGAAAATGACAACCTCTTCAAGACATACAACATAAAAATAAGTTTCTTCACCAACAACAAAATACAAAATAAAATCATACACAGCAGCAAATCTACTATACAACAATACCAAAAGTCAGATGTGTACAAGCTCACTTGCACCTCATGTCCAAGCTTCTACATTGGACAAACTGGTAGAAGCTTCACAAAAAGATTTAAAGAACACATAGATGCACTCCGCCCTAACAACCGGAACATGTCCAGCTTTGCCTTACATCTTGCGCGACACAGTTGTTCTGCAAACAACATAGAACAGAATCTTCAAATACTACATTTTGCCAACAAAGGAACAATACTTGACCAACTTGAAGAAATTGAAACATTGATCTACAAAAATACAGCACCTGACTACTTACTCAATGATCAAACTGAACTGAGAAACAAATTTTTCCTTCAGAACTTTGAAGATCTACTAATTAAAAACAAGTAACCACCGAACGAACTCTACACCTGTGGTGTTACCGCCAGACACCACACTTGCTAGGTGGTAGCCCTTAAATCGGCCGTGTTCCGTTAGTATACGTCCGACCCGCGTGTCGCCACTATCACTGATTGCAGACCGAGCGCCGCCATACGGCAGGTCTAGAGAGACTTCCTAGGTCTCGCCCCAGTTGTACAGCCGATTTTGCTAACGATGGTTCACTGACTACTTACTGTCTCCTTTGCCGAGACGATAGTTGAGCATAGCCTTCAGCTCTGTCATTTGCTACGACCTTGCAAAGAGCTATTATCAGTTACTATTGATATTGTGAATCATGTACCGTCTAGACCGACGTTCATCATTAATGGATTACAGTTAAGTATTCCACCAGCTACGTCCGTTTTACTAAATTCTAATTTCCTTGTCATGTTCCAGACCTCATGCCAGCCTGTGTGAGCTAAAACGCGTGCATTTCGGCCTCCTTTAGTAAAACGGTGTTGGCTCTCTTGCCAACCACAACAACACCGGCTCCCCAACCCCACCCTCCCAATGAACCACCCGCTCCCTCTCCTTACATCCTAACAACATCGGTGTCAATGTAATTTACTACCACAGAATAAGTACTTTATACATATTAATTCTAGCTGGATCAAACAGAAGCTGCCTTTACCAATATCCCAGATAACTCAAATGTTAGAATAAAAATAAGTCAACAGTTAAAGAACTTTTGTTCATGATTTTTTAAATATTAAACAGCTTTAATCCATTACAATCACTATAACTCTTATACATATACCTTTAACTAAAATAAACAGAATCAGCTCTTGATAATACCCCAGATCATGTTAACATAGCAACAGAAATAAGCCAACAGTTCATATGAAGATTTGTTATTAATTTAAATATACAGGTCCTAGTCATACACACAACTGCACCTCACTGCAGATAGAATAACTTTGTATTATTGATTCCTTGGGATTCATCTTAATGCCAAACATGATAATTGCTGTTAAAAAAACTGCCTGTAATATACAAGTAGAAATAAGATATCAGATCACCTGAAATATGTTCTTGTAGTTATTTATTATTTTATTTTATCTTGTGCTCTCGTGATATCGCCATTCTGATTAAACTAATTGTCCTTATATCGACTTTAACACATTTAAGAACAACAAATTACATCTCTGTACAAAGTAGGCTTATGCTATATCTTTCTGTCAAGTTCTTTGTTACAAGCAACAGTTGTAAAGCGCATACTGGATGCTGATAAAGTGTCACTGTCAAAGTGTAAACTAATATAGTTTGTGTGAAAGTGTCCTGGACATCAAAATGGAGGCAGACAGATACGAAAAAAAGCCACCTATACTATCACAGTAAGTAAAAACTAAATTTACATCCAGATTGACAGATAAGCTATAGTCATGGCGATACATTAAAGTGTGACCCATCTTTCTGCCATAGAACCAGCTCCCTGCATTATGCTGCTACCAGTAATGATGTAACTTCCAGGGTCCTCCCGAAACAATCTGAAGATGAACCTGAAAAGGTTCGAAAACCGGTTCGAGTAATCAAGCATTATTATTGAAAAAAAGTGACTGGTTGCAGTTGTGTATAACTTATTTACATAAATAAAATAAAAAATCCTAAACACATCTCTTTCCTAAAAAAATTGCTTTCAGATATGTAAAGTCTGCCAGAGACATTATTCAGTCAAGTGTCTCTATTTAGTGCTCCTGCATCAGATACTAATGCATACAGAGAAATGAAAATTTCAGTCATTGAAAATTTCGCTGTTCTTTTCCACAGTAGATTCAACGTCATAATACGCCTAGGTGGACTTATAAGGTAAGAAATGAAGAGGTTCTCCGAAGAATGTGTGAGAAAAGGAATGCATGGTGAACACTGACAAAAAAACTGTGACAGCATGATAGGACATCTGTTATAATATTAGGGAATAACTTCCGTGGTATTAGAGGAAGCTGTAGAGGGTAAAAACTGCAGAGGCAGAGGAAAATTGGAATAAACTCAGCAAATAATTGAGGATGTAGATTGCAAGTGCTACTCCGAAACGAAGAGATTGGCGCAGGAGAGAATATTCGTCGTGAGTCACACCAAACCAGTCAGAGGACTGATGAACCAAAAATGAAAACAAAACAAAAAAAGAAATGCCTAAAACTGTTCCATCAGTAGATGCATGTATTTCAATAAGTAGTACACACAATTTACTTGTAGAAATATCTAATTTTAAAGTTTATTCTCTTTGCAGTGTGCGAAATCTTGCATACAATACAACTTTATTTTGCTTGAATTTTCGCAGAGGTCTTGCATGCAAGCTTCGTTAAGTTTAATAAGTTACTCTTAGAAGCGGCAAAATATTTAGCTTAAATGTCCATCGAGCTCATATGTGTGATGCACATATATTGTAAATGACTGCTCTTAACCTAAAAATCCTTATCTGTAGTACTAGTATGCAAGCTGTGTACATTATAATGGGTAACAGAGTCAACCTAGAGGCAGAAATACTAAATCTGCTCACAAAGTGTGTGAAATATTACAATAAATAACAAATAATTTTATTTATTCTCGACATATACTCTTAGATTGTCTTTGGATATGTCACATCTGATTCTGTTGTTGTCTTTGGTCACCCCGTGAGTGCATGTGTAAGCAATGTTAATACGATTTCTGTGTTAATAGTTACGATTTAAAACTGAAGGAAAGAAATTTTCATCATGTTTTAAAATCTTATTATTTGTATTAAATAAACAAGTTGTTCCATTAATGTACCAGGATTCTCAAAATATTGTGTCTGAGGAAAAGTTTTGGAACACCTGACCTAGTAACATGATGTTTCCCAGCCAGTGTTTCAATTTCGATTTAAACCCACATGAAGGAATGTGCAAGAGACATCACCATAAGCAGTTTCTGGCATTTTCTACTTCCTTGTTGTGAGACATAAGGTTGTGTTTGTGCAGTGTTTACAAATATTACGATTTCTGTATATGTAAGTGCTATATAATATATTATAGGAGTTTGGATACTATTGGTAGTTCTTTAATGACACAGTTTTATAATGAAGAAAACTCTGTATATTTTTAAAGTTAGTTATGTAACATGCAGACTGTTAAGCCATGCTTCGACAGTTGTGCACCATCTTGTGTCTTGAAACTCAAGAAGGTCTTCTACCATGTACCGCATGACATTTGCACATGAACTGACTATCTCTAATTCCTTAAGAATTTTCCCTTTCTTGAAAATGGAAATTTGTGTTAGTTGTTAGCAGTTTCTGTTTTACACCATTTTAATCCATAACTGGTTTTTCATAATACACTTTCTTAATTTAATTTCTCTTATTCGTAATTAGTGCGTAGTAGGCTATTAAATACAGTATCGACAAGATTTTGTTCGGTTGAAGTATCTTTAAATTTGTTCAGGTAGACAGCCAGGTTGTACCTTGGAATAGTTTTTCACATTTGGAAAATACAACAATGTAAAATTAATTCTTATAGTTTAAGAATAGACAAGACAACAAACAATGTGAATGCTACAATTTCAAATTATTGCAATTAGAAAATAAACTTAACTTCTATTACAGGGTTGCCTGCAGGCGAGAGTCAGAAGTGTCCAAAGTACAAGACTATGCCCTACGTGTAGGGAATCAATATTTTGCACACACATTCTCTGTTCGTCATTTCAAGATATCTGACATTTTCTATGGCTTCTTTCGTATTATTTTCCCCTTTTATGTACTGATGACTCTGTCGATGACTGTTAAAGAAAGACAATCGTAAAAATGTGTATACCATCTGCCTTGTCTGACACAAGCATAAATATCTTTATCCAAAATTACCCGAATGCCCCACTGTGATAGTTCAACATTCCCAATGTCAATACATTCTCACAGTTTATAAGATACAGAATAAATTCAGTTATATCCCAAGATATAATAAAAATGTAATATTAACTGCTTTCAGAGAAGCAAAACACTTGAGATTAAGGTCATGAACCAAAAACTCACCAGGGACAGATAACATTTTGCCACAACAAAGCGGATGGTGGTTTTGATTCAATCAAGCGAGTGTTCTTTTCATTCCATAATTCACACTGCAATGGCGTGACATCCGCTCACACTAGCGCTGGAGTTCATAGTTTTTGTTCGATACAGTCCATTGTCAGATACTATCCGACCACCCCGTCAACTGCTTTACTGAACTGCAAGAGTCTTGCGTTCATTATATTTGTTATTACTCCTTCACACAGCTATCACGTAACAGAGATATTTCATAAGGCTATCATCCGATGCCATCGAAATGTTTCCCTTCATTAATTACATTTATATACAATTGAAGAGATAACACAGAGTACGTGAACTGTGGATACTGCAAACTCATTTTAAATTACCATAAAATCATTCAAAGAATACTTATTTATCGTGACAACAACGTCCTCAGCCAAAGGTTGTTGGGTTTTGTTGTCACTACGTCACTGATGTCACACAAATTTGGCCGCCTTTGCAAAAATGTGTGAGGATGTTGTGTTACAGACGCCATCTGTATTTACATTCGTCTTTAATGTACAAACAAGAATTTAAAACTCTTACAAACAATTAAGGTTTTGTATACGCTATTGCTTGTAGACATCTGCCTTCTTATCTATTTCATACACAATTATTCAATAGAGAAAGACCACCGAACAGTGCCACTACAAACATAATGACCACGATGGGCTCACTTGAGGTGCTATGAAAATTACACTAATGACTGTGGTGCGGCGTATTCTTGTCGGAAGCACATTACAGTCGTTGTCGCGGAACACATCTTCTGAAGTCTACGTGAACAATGTTTGCAGAAATGGATGATACCGTACTATACGAGATTTCAGCAGCAGTACCCGAGCAGATGTTTTAACTATTAAGTGGTCAACACTATCACATATTAACATTTCTATCACGAAAGACTGTGTAGCAGATGAATAGTTTAATAAGTATGTTCATCTCGCCTTGTGTTTTAGCTCCCTCACTACTTTGTTTTACTATGAGACGTTGCTCATTTCCTCCCAGCGTATATGAGAAAATTTTATGACATGCTCAAAAGCAGTAGTGATTCAAACACAAAAACCTTTATCCGAACATGTGAATCTAAGACGGAGTCACCAGTAATCCTAAATCTCGTAAATTTAGTATCATATCCAAGTGACAAATATCCACAGAAAAACGATCAGCCTTGGTCCAGTCTTCAACACACGATATGAGTAATTCATATACGACTTAGTTGCATAGAAGTCTTTAGAAAACGTAGCGACTGATTTAACTCAAAGTTAATTCACTATACGCCTAAACTAGTAGACGTGGAGAAACAAAAGATTTTGTATGAAATACAAGATAATGCAGCGTCTAGCAAATAGTAAAAAGACTGCGACTTCCTGTACGTTATTTTAGAAATTATTGGTACAAGATATAAGCCTTCGAACTGAGAGAAAATCACCAATCATTTTAACGTGTTATACGTTCTTTAAAATTTTCATTCATACTACCGTATTTTAGTGGCTATGAGACGTTCTGAACTATAAAATGCAAATTAACTTTCAACGACTTCTTATATTATATTTTTATCATTTTTGTTATTAGATTTCAAAGCCGACCAAACAAAAGTACTTAGTTTATAAAACCGAACTGACCTTTAAAATCCCTGCAAAATCAACTGAATTTTCCTCTTCTTTTTCTTCTTCTTCCACCTTTTTATCTTCGTTGTCATTGTTGACCTCTCCATATGCTCTTTATTACAATCGAGAGAGTTACTTATGCCACACTCTTTGAAAGAATTAACAATAATTTCTTCTCTCTAGATCACGACTGTTTTATCCACTGACACATCTGTTCGGTTGTGGCTCGTTTCAAACCTCCCTTCGGTGTGAATTAACGTTGAATTTCATCCGTCACCCTTTCGTCCCATTCCTCTCTCATATACATTATAAATGGTCTATTTATCGAGACACCAAGAGCTTGCAATTTTGAGGTAAGTTCTCCCGAGATAACAGGAAGCTCTGTATTTCCCTGTCTCTGTTTCTCTTTCACAAAATTTTTCAAATGAGTACTAAACTGATCTAGCACAAGAAGAGAACTGTTCTTCAATAAAGCACCTTTCTTTCTTCCCCATACTTCGTTAATCCATAATTTCAAACCAGCCTCTTCCATCCAACCCCTGTCATGTACGTCAACAACAATACTTGGCGGTATTCCAGAGGGTTCTGGAATTGTTTTGTGATCGAAAATGATCTTGGATTAAGTTTAGTACCGGCAGCTCAGTATGAAAGGACAACAGTGTAGCCACTTTTTCATGTCTACTAGCTTCTATAGGTAGAGTTTTAGCACCTTCTGTGGCTACAGTTCTGTTACTTGGCACATCAAATGTCAGAGGAGTTTTACCCATGTTGCTATCTGGTTTTGTTCCATAGTAGTTTTCTTTCCATGCTGAGCAATACAGCGATAGAAAGATAATATTTTCTCTTCCTAATCATGTCACGTTTCCTGAGATATTTTGGTTTTGGTTCGTATCCTAAGTACATGACGCTTCATAAACCTGTAGCACCAACCAACTCCACGCTTAAAGTCCGTTAAGTTCCACTGCAGCGCTAGCTTAACGAGCGTGTATTTATTCCAGTTCCATTTTGACGGTGTCCATGAATCCATTTCAATACGTCATGTTCTAGTTTTGACCATTTTGCATTCAGTCTTCTTCATTTTTTTATTTTCATTTCTTCTTTACTAACACACCAATTGCTAATAGTTCTTTCTCTTAGGGGGGACCAAAATGCCGCTCAGTTGCTCTGTTTCCATGTTCTTCTGCATATGCTATTACTTTCAATTTATATCCCGCATTATACACATACTTTTTTTCGTTACGAAACTAGCTACTAACAAAAATATTATACTGTTACCGATAACGTAAATCAGTTTCAATCGAAGTTCACTAGCACCCTAGACTATATTGACGCATCGTAAGCTAGGTATTGTTTTGGGTTTGTGATGGCGGAGTGGGAGGGAAACAGTTTTAGCAAACTTTTTAATACCCCGCAACTCAACTTCTTTGCATCGGTGCACTGCTGCCGCCAGTTCAATCCAGTGTTGCCACATAGAGATAGGTTTCCCACGGCATCGAATAAACGGCCATTTCTAAGTCCTCTCCTACGTAAGCGTCAGAAGCGACCGACAGCGAGCGACTTCTGGATATGCGATACTCCAGCGACAAGCAGCAGCATCGGGCGAAAAGCTCGGGTGTTCTGCGTGCGAGCGACCATGTCGCGCTACAAGATGGGTGCTTAGAGCCGACCAGCTGTTTCTATAAAACTGCGTTCCTAAACTGTAGAATATTGTAGCTGGAGAGTAAGGCTACAAAATTATATTTGCTTAGGAAAGTAAAGCGAAACTGAATGCAATGCATGAAATCTACAAAGGGAGGAATCGGTATGGGGAATTTCCTAATTTATATTGTCAATTACGAAGATCACCAGTTTCTTCGAATACACCTGAATAAGAAGAGGAGTAGTCTACTATCTCGATAAAAAATTAATGACGAGTGTTTTTTACATGATCAAGAACTTGGAATAGCTGACAAATGTGGAAGAATGACTGAAAACTCTAAATGTAAGAAATGAACCCGTGCAAGTAAGAGTGAGACATAGTGTAACGGTTTGCCAGCACGCCTGCTCAGCATGTTCGGTTAGAGGGTTAGCTGACCTCTGTAAAAAAAAAAGAGAAGAAAAGGAAATCAGTGAACCGACCAATGATGAACTTAAGTGGATATCATGTGACGTCCGCCCTGAACAAATGAGGCATAACGAACAAAATGAGACTATAAAAACGGTAGCGTTCCAGATTTGGGATTGCGGCTACGAAAGGGACCTGGGTTCGATCCCAATTATTTCTTGTATTGTGAGTGACTGAGCTACAATTCTGTATAGCCTACTAAGTTTTATTTATACTGTTTACACTTGATCGCTAAGTATATTTTTAAGGTCTTGCCAAAGTAGTTGATGATTAAGTGTATACACATACATCCCAGTGTATCACACACATTACGTTCCTAGTAAATTACAATGAACCAGGGTGAAATTTTACAGATAGTTCATGTTGTGGACTTAATTCATCAGCAGGCAGTTTTAAGACCAAGCGTTTCAGTTAATCTAAATAGTCCGTATAAAGAAAAGGATATAAGTTGTTTGAAAAGAGAGTGAAACTTCTGTTAAATGATGTGTGTAAAGTATGAAATAAAAAATATTAGGTAAACGTTTGTTGCACCTCATTTTCTGCTCAGGATTTCGAACATTCCAAAGAGGCTCGTAGAGCGTTTCTTTGGTCTATTTATTTCTTTTACACAAACCATTTCACAAAATATTTGATCGATTTATTTCGTTTTTTATTCTCACGTTTTATTTAGAAATCATGATCATGCTAACTCATCGTTTGCCTTCCTAAAGTCTTTTGTTCTAAAAAATCCTTAATTTAGTACTTGATTCGAAGGAAGGCTTCTGACATTTAAATAATGCACCAATGTATCTTTTTATGTGCAAAGTGGCTAGGCCTTGAACAGATGAACTTTTGGACACTTCAGTACATAGCTTAGCTGGAGGTTTTCGCTAAATATTTAAATTGTTCCTCAACCCACTTAAATACGTTTTCCTTACTTACTCTGATTACTTCCACGCAGTTAAATGTTTTCATGCCAAACTAGACCTCACACTGGTCACTTTGATACCCAGTTTGCCTGTTTCTTTCTCTTTGTTTGGCTATGAAAATTCGGATAAAACCTCGTGGCTTAATTTATAGGGAATTTTGTTTTCCCTCTTCTCACGCGTTTACATAAACGTATAGAGGTTAATCATACGAAAAAATAACTCTTGCTATGTGCTGTCATTTCCAATAAACGTCGTTTCGATATCTTGAATCATTTATGAGATACGACGATTTTTACGACCACTTGATTCCCGAAAGCCGCGAGCGACCAGGCCGCCGATATAACAACCCATATTTTAAGAATTAAAAGAGATATCTTTCCAGTCTCAACTTTATATACAATTTAGATAAGTTAGTTACATATCATACTCATTAATGTATGGCCTTAAATGAACTATACAGAAAGTCTACAGAATGTGATTTACCTCTCCAAAATCTTAAAAATTTCGTGCAACCGTCTACTGTTTTGTACAGCGCAGTAACTACGAAGCATGTTTTTTTAGGTAAGTACCGTTTTCAAATTAAAAAAAGACATGATAAGATATCTCAATAATTTTATTTTTACGTAAAAGACTGTACCTTAATGTACCCACTGTCGCCATAACTGTCTGATTCTTTCTTGTTTACGTGGTGTACTAAATGTTTAAGGTGCCTCCGATAATCGTGAGTCCCACCGACTGTGAAGTACGGGCGGTTATAAGATTTCTTGGTGCTCAAGACCTAAAAGCGATCGATATTCATCGTGAGATCTTTGCAGTTTACGGAGAAAACGTTATGAGTGGCGGAATGGTAAGAAAGTGTGTGAGAGCATTCAAAGATGGCCGCATTAATGTGCATGATGTACAACGGAGTGGGCGTCCTTCGGTCGTTAATGAAAGCTTGGTGCAGAAAGTGGACAATAAGGTGAGAGAAAACAGACGCTTCACGATTTCCTCCTTGCGGGATGACTTTCCTAATGTTTCTGGTATTGTTCTGTATGGCATTGCGACAGAGCGCTTTAATTACCGAAAATTGTGCGCACGTTGGGTACCAAAAATGTTGACGGATGTGCACAAAACCAAACGTTTAGACAGTGCATCGACATTCATTGAGCGGTACCATAACGACGGTGATGATTTATTAAGCCAGATTGTTGCGGGCGATGAAACATGGGTCGCCTACGTCACACCAGAATCAAGGCAACAGTCCATGGAAGTTACGGAAGGGCATCGTTTTGATGCAAAACAATGACTGTCCGCATGTGGCGAATCATACCAAAGATCTTATCACATCTTTTCGATGGGAAACTCAAAATCATCCTCCGCACAGCCCCGATCTTGCGCCCAGTGACTACCATCTGTTCCTGCACTTGAAGAAACACCTGGGCAATAAGCGTCTTCAAGACGATGATGAAGTCAAAACAGTGGTGATGCAGTGGTTAACAAGTCAGGCGGCAGACTTCTATGAGGAGGGTATTCAAAAACTGGTACAATGTTATGATGAGTGCCTCAATATGGACGGAAATTATGTAGAAAATTAGATTAAGGTACAGGCTTTCATGTAAAAATTGAATTATTCAGATATCTTAGCACGTCTTTTTTTAATTACAGAACGGTACTTACTTAAAAAACACGCCTCGTATGACGAATAACGAAAACAAATCCAGAAAATTTTCGAGCACAGATATCAAGCTATAAGATGCGGAAGAACTAAATTTTTTCACAAAATAGTTTTCTTAAAATCGGATGATAAGTATCTCAAAGCCGCCGTTGCGTCCGCTCCACTGCTTTGCTGAGAAGACACGTGGCTGTCGCTCTCACTGTTGCGCTTGCTGCAGCGGCAAGTTCAAACACGTTTGAATTCAAACGTCGCTATTTGGATCACGGAACAGGCAGAGCCACGGATGTCGCCCACGTAGGACACTTCCATAACCATACCTGCGGTGGTGTTCCGTCGTCTGCAGCTGTCGCGCGCTGTCGGTCGCTTACGTAGGACACGGCCTGAGTCTGGCGGCAATTTTAAATCAAACACTGTATATTTTTAGATAATAGATAATTTTGGAGGTAAGTTGTAGAAGAAGAAGGTGCGTTTCATAGTCAGTAGAATTCTGGTGCAGGTGCTAGTAGTGGGGTCGGAATAACAAGCTGCTACCAAACAGAGTCGTGCGCAAGAGAGCAAATTAGTGTCTTTAAGATAGACTCCGTAGAGAACAGATGTTTCCCAATATCTGTCTAAAAGTAATATGTGTGAGATATTGTGAGAGATAAATATGACAGACCGATTCCAAAAGAAGTTGTCTGGTGCTCGAAACAAAATTCCGATATAGTTTGCCGCACGTTCGGGCAATACTGGTTCAAAACGTCCGAATTTTTATTACGCTGTCCTGATAAATTGGTCAACGTTACGCCTGCAATGCAAACCACATCAACAGTGCTAAGTAATCGTGCTAATTCAAAGTTAGATGCTGTCTCTCTGTAGTTCGTGCGTATGTTGTGCCAAAATAATATGCACAGTTTTACTGACTGAAGCTGTTGCTGTTATTTCGAACTGCTAGATCATTATTCCTGAATCTTATCCCACAGTAACCATTTATAACACTATTGGCGCTGCGTGCTATACTTAGCTTTAGTAACGGTACTTTCTAGCGTGTTACAAGGGAGCCGCGTACAACACTCTAACAGTGTATTTGCCAAATATGATATAAGCTAGCAAATAGTGTTACCCTCTGGAAGGATTTTTGAATTTCACGGTGTATTACCTAACAGACAGAGGGAAATGAACATAAATATCGTAATGGTAGCAGTTAGTAGGCAACAGGAAGTATAATTTTTTCAGAAGTTACAGTACAGAATTCTTGTAAATGAAATAACAATACGGTCGCCAGCCTAATTAGGCATAATAATGTGGAAACATTATTCTGAATGTATCTACCTTTACTTGTGCAAAAGAAACTTTCATTACTTCCTTCTTAATGAAGTTCAACGAACCTCTTCAGTAACGAGACGAACTACACAATGAGTAGCAGTAGTTATGTATAGCATGTATAAGCAATTACAGAAATGGACAGAAACTTTATCCCTGTTAACCACAATCTCCACTCCTACCTTTTAATACTGTAACACACAAATTGTTCTCAAAGGCACACACAGGACTAAATAGCACTGACAAATGTTCAAGTTTGGCTAACACACAAAACACATCTCAAATGCAACAAGGTAGCACTATACAAATACCTTTTATAGGTATACTGTTTTAAATAGTCACTTACTGTTTCTTTAACTAGAGAACAACCAGTCTGTTTTCTTTCTAACGTAAAAGAATGGAATGGGGGAGGGGGCCACAGACTATCCCCTATTTATAAAAGCTAACTATACACACTTTTTAGAAAATAGTTTATATTATGATACCAGCTTAGTGAATTCTCCTCTTAATATCATTTACCTTGCAAAACTTTAAAACAATTGGCATTGGCAATACCCTCTACATCTTCAGAAATGACTTCAAGTAAAAGTTACACTTTGAAAAGCATCAAAACCAAATGGTTTATAACACCGCTGGTGAAGCTAGTGATTTTCACTGACAGCTATTTATGCAGCTGAATCTTAAAAACACTGACACTTGTAAAGCAGAAGCAACCCTGAACACTTTAGAGATTTTCATAGGTTCAATAATTAGTGACTCCCTTAATATCAATGAAATTAATAATCTGACTCCTCACTTCTATATATTTTTGCATTGAGAAATATGCATTGTCATATAACACAGTTTCTCTCACACAGGATACTCGGATATCAGTTATTATAAGGAGAGGACCCTGATAGGTACCACGAAAGGGAACAATTTAAGGGTCGAACAGAAAGTGTAGTATTATTTGCATTATTATAGTAAATTAATTCGCACAATACTCTGATTCATACTGTTATATCGTGACGTCTTTGCACTGATTATGGAGGTTAAAGTTTATCTGTTTTAAAGCCACACTTATCAAGAATAAAAACAAAACACTTATCGTCAATTTATTAATACTTCTCACACGATTTAAATGTTCTGGTCTATCATTTCTCATTTACGTTTCTTGTGAGTGTGACGATGAATGTGATAATGTCGATCTTTTTGATTTGTAGCTCCTTGAGTTGGCCGTGTTTGTATAACTGGCGGACCTCAAATAAAAAAAATGGCGTTTTAGATTCGTTGTGGGCTTTGTCAGCGTTGGAAGACGCTTATCACCCTCATCAATTGTCTTCATGAGCTATCCTCACTTTCTGCCATGTACAAAATATGATTACTCGATACTTATTTTGCGGTGCATATGATATTGTCACCTTTTCGATAACTACTGGTGGCCAGGTTAGTCTGATTGGCGTTTCCTTTGTTTCGTAACAAAGCCATCGACATAGGTAGTAAAAAAACGTGTTAAGTCAACCTAAGGTGTCAGGAGCATAAAATTGCACATTTTTGAACAAACATTAGCGTTGAGAGTGTATTAGTGAATTTGATTTACTACTTTCTGTGTGCCGTATTATGCAGCCAACTCCTAACATCAAATGTGAGACAGTTTCTACATAGATTACCGTACCACGAATGTCTAATAAATATCTAACTATTATGTATTTCATCGTCTACGATTATTTCATAGATTATCATCACTGTTAACGTGGGCTCTCTTAGAGTGTGATTAATGCACTTTCAGAACCTGTTGGATCTACAGTAACTCCAAGTAAATTAATTTTTGATAACCTATTCCACACGTAACAGCAAATTTAGCTCTAGTAACTCAGGAGAGTGTGGCTGTAACGACGAAGATTAAAGGTACCATCGAGAATGTGGCCGATAGGAATGGATTTATATCTCAAAATGCACAAAGATAAAAAAGGAGTCAACCCGGCACTCACATTAAGAGATTCTGAAAAACCTAAATCTGGAAGTTGCACGAGCATTTGATCTCAGCTTCACCCGAATGCTTGAGTAGATCTTTAAACGCCACACACATTCCCTCAGCTATATGCAGTTGTTGCGAAGAAATCACACTTATGGCTTCAAATTCTTTTCGATTTTCCTTTGTTGTGTCTTACGAAATTAAAATTTCTTCGGAAAATCCTAAAATAATTATAGTTACTCTTCGAACTTTTCCAGATGTCTTCATGGGATTCCTTAATGTTACGACCTAGTATTGTCCATTATTAAACTGCTCAGTGGCTCAGGAAGGAGTTCAATACAAAGCATTAAACGTTTTTGATTATTTTACCATGTTACCAGTAGGCTCGGTCAACACTCAAGTATTACGGAGATGTTTCTTCAGAGAGAATGCTCGGGTTCATTTCCCGGCCGGGTTTTGGATTTTCTCTGCCCGGGAACTGGGTGTTTGTGTTGTCCTCATTATTTCATCATCATCATCATCATCATAATTCGTGAGAGTGTCTTGATTGGGTTGGGTAAAAAATTCGACTGTGTAAAAACTGGGACATTGTATGGGTGCTGATGACCGGGCAGTTGAGCGCTCCACACAACAAATATCATCATCTTCATCAGAGGGAAGGGGAATGCTACTGAGGGATTTGAAGCTGATAGCAAAACGATTCAACAGCCGCCAACGTACATTCTGCTTAAGGACTACGAAATTAGGAGGCATACAGAAAGTCGTTGTACGGCCTTCTCTATTTACGAGTGGAGCAGGAAAAGAAATGACTAGTAGTGGTACAAGATACCCTCCTCGATGCACCATACGATGGATTGCGGAGTACATATGTAGATACAGAAAATAAAACATCCGACAGGTAGCAAAACAAGTTTTATATCTAACCTAAAATGATATTCTTGGACAGCTCCATCTATTCCAAGGACTAATTTCAATTTTAGAAGTGGAAGCCTGATTTTTTTAAAAGTAGTTGCATGAGTAGGATTTTTTTATAAAGTGTAATTGCATGAGTGGGACAAAAAAGAACTAATCTGTTAAATTATGTTAACACTAATAATTTTTACATACCTTGTAAACGTAATCGTTCCAAGTTAGTTTTTAACTCCTGTCTGGCTTATGTTCAAATTGTAGAGACCATTTGCTATGTGTGTTTTATTCTTGGTACTTTCAGAATGTCAGAGAATATCACTTCCCAACAGATATAGTCCTAAAAATTTAGTACAGATCTTGCGCTGCTAACTTGCAAACACAATGGGGAAAGCGAGCAAAAAGAGGTGCAACGGAAGATTCTTAGACAATGTACAGTGTTTCCCTTCGCTGAAAAAGAGGTAAGTGCCACGCTAAACTCTGCGAAAACTACGACGCTCGTTTCCACTCCCATTGATTTTCGATCCTCGAATACGATTCCAGTTAAAGAGCCAGATGCTGCGCGGGTATCGAAATGATGGGGATGGGGGCGGGGGTGAGAGAGGGACCCGGTTCACGCCCTCGGGGCCATTAGCTGTTTGGCAAATTGCTGGCAGCGTTGCGCCAGGTGGCACGCCCAGATATCCCCCACCTGCTCTGCCCTCGCTGCCGTCCTGTTATTATTTAAATGTTAATTGATGAAGTACGTCGTTAGTGGTTCGCAGCGCCGCATAGCGTATTCCTGAACTACGGAGCCAGGATACGGCGTATCGACAGTTGGTAACGTTGCCGCTGCGAATAATTACAGCAGTAGCTTCCACAAAGACACAACATTGAATCATAAAGTATCTCCTGGCCTCCTTCATCCACCAAAATTTATGCAACAGCCTTACTTGGTCATGAAAACCGCAGAAATTTACTGTGAACGCAGGTGCTAACTAAATGTGCCGCAACGAAGCCTACGTGTTTGAACAATAAGAAGTCTCTTGTTCTGCTAATTCTTCAAGCGCGTAGAGTGAACAGATTCTTCAGAATTGAATGGCAGTTTTATGCTTTAGTACTGCTGTTTAGGAGGGATGAGAAGAAGAAACCACAAACCTAGTTGCTAACTTTCGGGGCCAATACTTTCTTCAAGTCTACCTTCAAATTTCTCATCTTGTGGCCGAGTTGTACAATTTTCTTATGTTTGTATCTATTTTCTAAACCTTCCCATTAGTTGGTAGTTTTTAATCTGACGAAACGTCTGAATACGCGTCTGCTCATTGTTCTTCATTTTTTTTTTACTTTTATCCTCATTCAATGGCCATACTACTGCACTTCGCAAAGGACTTGTACAAATATGGAATATACGTAATCATGTTTCGTCTCAATTTCCCAATAATGTCTTCGGACACACTGTACGTGTCCATCTGATTTAATGATAACACCAAGAATTTCGTACTCGCAGCTTTCAATTGCAGCAACATTCCCAAGCTGTGTACCATCAGTATTACATTTAGTGCTATGTAAGTCGCACATAAATGTTTGACAGAAGCTTGTACTAACAATTTCGGACTATTTCGCGGCCGTTCCACTCTCGAATAGCTCGTGAAACGACGAAAATCTAAATCTTTCCATGCGAGCTCTGTTTTTTTTTGTTTTTTATTGCGGTGGCCATTTGTAGGAGTCAAGAAATTTTTTAGGATACAGAGGAGAAAGTTTCCGGTATATATTTTATAGAAATACTTTCCCCCAACGAAATACGACTTTATTTTAATGATTGCCAACCCAAATCGCTTATCATATCCCTTACACTCTCTCCCCTATTTCGCCATTATGGAATACGACCGGTCCTTTTTTCCACGTTTTATGTGCTCCATCGACTCTATGTGGTAAGGATCTTACACCACACAGCAATTTTCCAGAAGCGGACGTCATTGTAGGCAGTCTCTTTTTTAGATTTGTTGCATCTTCTGCGTAAGTGTTCCACCAAAAAAGACATTCTCTTTTCGACTACCCACAAAATTTTCTATGTACCGGCTCCAAGTTAAGTTGTTCATAATAGTAACAGGTTTCTGGCATAGCCCACAACTTTCAAATAAGTGTAATTATCATTTAACTGAAAGTTTAAAGAAAGTTTTTAGGAGTTACGTGGTGGCTCTCGCACTATTTATTGGTCATGCTTTAATATAAATTTTTTCAACTTGCAAATATGTTGATAAAGTTATTTTGCATTTAGTTTTGATCTTCTGATGACTTTACTAGACGGCTAACGACAGCATAATCTGTAAGCCATCGAAGAGGGATGCTACCAGTATCTCTTAAATCGGATATGGAGAGAGTCATGAGTAGAGGTGCAGCTGTTGTTATACTACATACACACTACGGAGTATAAGTTGCCTTTTCTCGGTATCTAGCAGTCTTCCCGCAAACATATCACAAAATTTACAACCTAATGTTTTATGTACGGTCGTAATTGCTTCTCAGTATAGGGATTCAGATTTCCGTTCAACATCTACACTTCTGTACCTGATCTGCTGCCCAGGGTAAGAAAAACAAACTGTAATGACTTGCTTGCGCTACCTGTACTTGGAGGTACTAACCAACCTGAAAACATGCTACTCCTGAGAGCTATAATTATTGGTCTGCAAACGAAGTAAATACTAATCTAAAGTTGTTCAGTATGCTTACATCAGTAGAAATATCTGCACTTACATCTCAAACAGCCTGCATATATCAAGAACAGCAGAGGTCTTACAACACTTCCGAGGGGAACATTACCTAACACTTACGTTTCACTTGATGATTTCCCATAAATTACTACCCACCGTCATCTTTTTGACAGAAAATCACAAATAAGTCTCACTGCTGAGACACAAGTGCATTGACTCGTAATTTGAGTTGTAGACTGTTTGTGTGAAAAGCCTCTCAAAAGCTACAAATACTTATTCAAACGACTAAACCGCAATTTGACTGTGTATTACGATATTTATGTCCTATACTACCTACATTTAGGCATTTATGCAGTTATAAAGTACAATGCAAATAGTTGTTAGACCATTATGATACCATCTATACAAGAATGAAATAAAGCTGAATCTAGGTGATACAGAAGATAAATACAGCAATAAGTTGAACTGAATGTGTACTATTTTAAAAAGTATTGCATGACTATGGCTCAACACCATCCAAAATTAGAGATATGTAACTAACTTCTGATCCCATTATCCTTTTACGCAACAAATGTAGGACAATCCTCATTCATCCTGCTCAACATAAACCTCTCTTGGATGGTTTCCAGCATATCTCCAACCACCTTCTTTGCAGCTTTCCAATTAAACTTACTGTGTGGTTCACATTTTAAAGAGTCGAGAGGCAGGGGTCAGTGCCAACTAACACCAGCTCTTTCTCCAACGCTGCCCATTGGTCTTTAGCACTGCTCAAACCCTTTCCTTTCCAGAAACCATCTGCCATGTCAGATCAACGTAGATGACTTAGCTATCTAACCACTATGAACGAGTGTTGGGTGAGTCACTATGAGCCAGTAACAAAAGAGCAAAAGAAATTCTGAAAACATATACATACAATTAAAACACGCTAGTGTGTTATTACAATAGAAATTCCATCCTAAAATGTCACCCCATTGAAAGGATTTAATGATGACATGATCGGATTTGCCAACGCAAGGTAATCAACTTCGTCTCCCGAAGGGTTACGTATTAAAAGGATGCTATTTTATTCGAGCGAGAATCGAACCTATGGTATGATATTGGAAAAGTGAAGAGCTTTAGTCATAGAAGTAGAAACAAGCGCTAGCCTATTTCGGCCAAAGTAATTTGAAGTAAATGTACAGCAGACAACGTTATCTAGTTGGTGCATTAAGCTTCACTACAATTAGAGTTCTGTATAATAAATGGAGATTAAAATAACAGCACACTCTACCAAATCTTTGCAAACTAACAGTCATGAGCATATTTAATGCCTTTTTAAGTATAGTTTTAACAGACTAATTCATGACAACGTACATTGCTTTCTTTAGTGTGTATAGAATAATGTTAATTGCAGTGGATGTCAGTACTGATAATCTAAAACTTCACAACTGAAGGACGGTAATTTGGAAATATTTACTAAGATATTGTTCTAACTAATGTGAATATTAATGGATCTGCTAGATTCAACATAACCTTTTGCATAGTACAGAACATGCGTTGTATGTGTTGTACATGGGGACCCCGAATATGTCACAGTGTAAGCAAGATGATACTACTCGTGATTTTACTGGGAGACAAAGCTCAGTAATGATTGGCAGAGGCTGAAAATAACGATAGAGTTGTAAGGTTTGTGGGGTGACATGCTTTGGGTGGTGGATGTGAAGACCGCAGTTTCTGTAGTAAAAATCGCGGCAAAGTGGCAGTCAAGAATCTGGCTTGTTTACATCTAAGATGGGTGTGTCAGCCGTCTTGACAGAACCGGAATCGTCCTAGTTTCGGCACTGACCGACAGATGGCAGTACTTTAAAATGAGTACGGTCTGTTTGGCGTCCAGCCACGTAATGGGGAAACTCAACGGCCGCTACGGTAACTCATGGCGGGCTTTCTTTGGGCCGCTTTTAGCATGGAGCTAAAGTGCATGTATGATGTAGAAATAAATAAAAACTGATCCCAATGCGACACAAAGGAGATTGTAGGCTCATTTCAAAGCAGAAAATTAGCCGGTTGTGCTCATATAAACGCGCCTCCAGTCGCCCTCGTAATTTTTGAATTATCATAAATTGAATATTTTAATAGTGAAGTAAGATTGTAAATTGGAAATCTTTGAGATGTTTTGGCAAAATTTTAAGAATTAGGTGTCAAATGAAAGGTCTGAATTATTGAGATATTATAGATATGATAAAATCAATATAATAATGAATTTAATAATAATGAATATAATAATGAATATAAGATGAATTATTAAGATATATATGTAACTTTTTTTAGATGTTTTAAAAATTCAAATGAGGAACCGGAACGCTGTTTTTGGTAAATAAAAAAGAGGACCTATAGAGTTAGTGGCAGAACGGAAACGTAGACATAAGGAAAAGGTAATACAATAATAATATCAGTTATTTATGCATTGAAAGTATATTAAATAATCAAAAGTTATATATGAAGGACACATAAATCTTAATGATATGTGAATAAGATCCCGTAAAGAAATTCTGATGATGAATCTGAATTCAGTGGAAACTTTCCGTCTGAATAGAAGTGTCACAAGCATTTTATTGTATCTATATTAAGTGTAAAAGTAAATTTTATGTGCAAACAAACTTGATTTGACTTCAGAGTGTTCAAACCGAGGGCTTTTAACGGCGGCCGTTTTCTGTGGTAGGGAACAGTCATTCAGTTGAGTTGAAAGGGGTAGCACATGTGACTGGCTAAGTCAGTGCATGAATCCGAATTAGACTATTTTTGGACCCCAAGAGGATACATACTATGTAGGTTCTTGGGTGGTAATTGTTTTTTTGCTTTTTCGTGCAGAAACACGTGGGGGCTCGAGCCATCTAGTTTTACTAGATAACTGACTTTGAACTAAAATTATTGTGATCAGCCAGTGCAACCAGTGTGTTTCTGCCGATCCCGCGCATAGAGAGAAACCGTAGCACGTCGCAAATAGTTTTCTTGACCCAGCGAGGGTCGCACATTCTCTCCCGTAATAGCTCGGAGGTCCTTTTATTTAGAACACATTTTTGGACCGTTTTCGGGCTCTTATACGCCCATCTTCAGATATTATAGTAAAAATACCAAGATATGGGAGATAATGGTTTTTACACGTAGCAATACACATAAAATACAGGAAAGCAAAAGCAAAGAGAGCTTCACTGCAAGTTTAAACACAGACAAAACCTCTCAGACAAACAGAAGCTAAACGATGTCAAAGTAAGGAGGGCTATGCGTGAAGCGTTCAGTGAATTCGAAAGTAAAATTCTGTGTACCGACTTGACAGAAAATCCTAGGAAGTTCTGGTCTTACGTTAAATCATTTACGAAAGGAATTAGTATTGTGAATGAAGTTGGAAGTCTTATTTAGTGACTGAACAAAGCCGTGTGATCCACTAACCGCTCTCGACAGTACAAGCTTTGTATTACATCTTCTTATAAACGCAGACTTTATAGCAACCCAGTAATTGCCATGATACATAGGCTAGTAAAATTTCACATGCGACGCACAATTACCCCACTTTTACAGAAATCTTTGCCGCATTGACAACTCGGGATGTGGTCTCATCGAGAGCTAGCCACTGGCTATATTTGCCGCAAGGACTTGAGGCGCCAATTCACACTTTTCCTTTTCTATTCCCGCCTCGCCCCTTTCGTTGGGGTGGACCTTTCTCTCCTGCTTTTCTATCGTGCACAAACCTACAGTCCGTAAACACGTATCATTTATGTATTACTACTCAGTACATAAAATGACGTACTTTCAGAAAAGACATTTACAAACATTTCTGGAGAACATCATATTACACAAATCGATTTCAAGTGAAAGAAGTTACGGTATTACAGATATTATTGTAGTGATAATTGATCTAATTATTCCCCAATGTCACCCAAGACAGCGACTACCGAAATATCATTGAGCATGACGATGCTCTGTCTTATTTGAGACTGCAGTGGCGTATCCATGTATTAAAGTATAGACACCTTTGAAAGTGGTGGCTAAGATGAAAGCTACTACCTTCAGTTAGGTAGTGGATCACATGATAAAGATTTTAAATAAGAGGGTAGAGCAGATTTCGTGATCTTTATTTTCTTTGTTTGGTCGTAAGGTTGGGTTTTGATAAGATTGAGTGCCGAAGAGCCACGTGGCTAAACTGTTAACTACAGACTTAGAATTATATCGATGTGTTGCAGTTTGGGACTGAGGAATAATTGTGTGCATCAGTTCGGGACTTACCACTCAGATCACTAGTTCACATAGACTCTTAGTCGGGCTATCAGTTAGTGAACACTTCTGCTGCATTGAATTTGTTAATTTGTTGTTGTTGTTGTAGTCTGCACTCCTGAGACTGGTTTGATGCAGCTCTCCATCCTATCCAAGCTTCTTCATCTTCCAGTACCTACTGCAGGCCTACATCCTTCTGAATCTGCTTAGTGTATTCAGCTCTTGGTCTCCCTCTACGAATTTTCCCCTCCACGCTGCTCTCCAATACTAAATTGGTGATCCCTTGAAGCCTCAGAACATGTCCTACCAACCGATCCCTTCTTCTAGTCAAGTTCTGACACAAACTTCTCTTCTCCCCAATTCTATTCAGTACCTCCTCATTAGTTATGTGATCTACCCATCTCATCTTCAGCATTCTTCTACAGCACCACATGTCGAAAGCTTCTATTCTCTTCTTGTCCAAACTATTTATCGTCCCTGTTTCACTTGAATACATGGCTACACTCCATACAAATACTTTCAGAAACGACGTCCCGACACTTAAACCTATAATCGATGTTAACAAATTTCTCTTCTTCAGAAATGCTTTCCTTGCCATTGCCAGTCTACATTTTATATCCTCTCTACTTCAACCATCATCAGTTATTTTGCTTCCCAAATAGCAGAACTCCTTCACTACTTTAAGTGTCTCATTTCCTAATCTGATTCCCTCTACATCTCTCGACTTAATTCAACTACATTCCATTATCCTCGTTTTTGCTTTTGTTGACGTTCATCTTATAACCTCCTTTCAAGACACTGTCCATTCCGTTCAGCTGCTCTTCCAAGTCCTTTGCTGTGTCTGACAGAATCACAATGTCATCGGCGAACCTTAAAGTTTTTATTTCTTCTCCATGGATTTTAATTCCTACTCCGAATTTGTCTTTTGTTTCCTTTACTGATCCTTCAATATACATATTGAATAACATCGGGGTTAGGCTACAACCCTGTCTCACTCCCTTCTCAACCACTGCTTCCCTTTCATGCCCCCCGACTCTGATAACTTCCATCTCGTTTCTGTACAAATTGTAAATAGTCTTTCGCTCCCTATATTTTACCCCTGCCGCCTTCGGAATTCGAAAGAGAGTATTCCGGTCAACATGGTCAAAAGGTTTCTCTAAGGCTAAAAATGCTGTATGCGTTTTGTTTCGTGTTACAAGGCCAGATCAGTCAATCAAATAGACTGTTGCCCCTCCAACTATTGAAAAAGCTGCTGCCCCTCTTCAGGAAGCGCACGTTTGTCTGGCCTCTCAACAGATAGCCATCCGTTGTGGTTGCACCTACTGTACGGCTATCTGTATCGCTGAGGCACGCAAGCCTCCCCATGTACGGGAAGGTCCATGGTTAATGTAAACAGACTTATATTTGTAAATTAAACATTAAGATTTTTTGACATTTAAGTGATTTGGTGCGTGGCATCGTGATCATAATTGCTTAAAAACATCTGCTTACACGGTAAAGTCTAACAATTTGGCTTCTGTATTTGGCTTGTGTCCAGCAACGTACTCTGAGGGGTCACAGTTCATAACAGATTTCTATTTATTTGAATAAATGGATAGTTAATGTCAGTTCTTTGATTGCGAAATAGATTACTCTCTTACTAGATCACATCCTGAATATTCCTTTTCCTTTATTATCCCCATTTCTTTATTAATCTAGCAGCATACTCAATAATGTGTCTTCACTGTACTAAAACAGCTTATTATTGATCCTTGGTTGTAAAGGGTGCAAGCAACAGCACACGACCGAATAACTCTTGCACAAACGAGCCTTATTCATTTTTACTGGTCACCTAATCGCCCTCTGGTGGTGTCGGTGATTAATTTCTCGTTTTAATTTGCTACCGCGCCACAGTGACGTTGCACGGCTATGACTTCCATTTCTCTTCTCACTGGTCATCGTCTTTCATTTTGAGCTTTACTGCTTGTTACGTATTTAGTGTGTGTAGAAGAGGTAAGATTTTTCAAGGTGTAAAGAACAAGATCAGTTATGAAGTCAGTTACGTTTGATGGAATTACATTTTACTGGAAACCTTATTTTAGATATGGATAGAGGCTGAAGTAATGTTAATTCCTTACTTCAGCTTCTATCCTTATCGAATGTAAGTTATCTTTTCTGCTCGTTTCGCAGGATAGGACTACAGTCACAAGAAGACTCACTAGAATACAGCTTTCCATATTTATTGATTTGTTTACCGTAACAGAACCTCCATATCTCCGTATCTTTTGTATTGAGGAACGTTTTGCACAGTTTCTCAGCGGCTGTAGTTCAGAAAGTAATCTTAATACCACCGAATGAAACAGGACATTCGATCAATTACTTTGTCTGTAATGCTCACTTTAAAATTAGTTAATTCATTTCTTGAGTCATTTATGCACTTTTTTATGATGTCTGACTGCACTCGGCGGTAGAGGCGTTCACCCTCACGGTATATTACGGGATATATACGGCGAAAACTTACCAAACCGTTGAAGTGCTCCACATCTTTGCCAAAGATGTTACTTGTGACGGATGGAATGAATTTTCTCCTGCATCTGTCTCAGAGCTGACAGGCGAAATGGAAAAAGTTTTACTCGAAAACTCAAAGAGACCGTGGTGCCACAGAACTGTGACTGCGCTCCGTTCCAGGTCCATAGAATTATTTTAACGTTTCCAACTTTAAGATATTCCGGCGGATCGTCGGAGACGCTTCAGACTCCAGGGCTGTGGCTTAAGGAGTTCCGGAGTTTGGGGATCCGTCTTCAATCTTGATACTGCGCGAACGGGGGTGCTTCCCTGCGCAGACGCGTCTGTGTGAGCAATGTTATCAATTAATTAGTAGCGAAATTTTTGAGACATGTGAGGAAATAGCTACTGGTCCATCATTTCGTCTTTCTTGCGATTAGTTAGAATGCGACTAGATAAATGGCGTGACTTTCACACTCTAACACATCTTTGTCAGTTTCTTAGACGATGGAAGGAATTTTCGTTTGCCCAATGCGTCCGTTTCATTCTAAGGTGTCTGCAAGAACTGGTATGAACGCATTGTGATCAGCGTTCTCTGCCCTGCGTCCATATTTTACTCGGTGACTTTTCTTTTTTTTTTTTTTTTTGGGAGGGGGAGGATGCAACGTAGCTGCTTCCATTGTTAGATTCAATAAGAGTAGGAGGCATCTGAATTTTTGTTCCAGAACTGATCGAAAACAATGGTGTGCAAATGAAAGTTTGTACAGACTGTCGACTAGTGTTTAAGTTAAATAGTTAAGTGAAATTCCATGCAAATAATAATCGTTTTTCCACAAAAACAAAAGGTCAAGATGAGCTAAAACTTGCAACGAATCTTTATTGGGCCCTTTTCATCCATGTTATTAAGAACACTTAGCTCAAGGTTCGGAATAATTGTGGGAAAGGGGTTTGACAATTTACAGCCTGCAATTCGGACCCCAGGTTGTGAAAAAATTCTTTCAACTCAAATTACTGTGCGACGGTTGATGATGATTAGACACCGTGCATTGCACTACGTGCATTCTTCTTCCCAGCAACAGTTACGTAACGTCTATACATTTAAGTACGAGCTTAATATTAATGCAGACTCTGAATTTAATTTTCAGGAGAAGTACATGCAATGGTACCAAGGTGCAGGAATTCCCAGCAAGCGTAGCGAATGTTAAAACCAAGTTTCCGAAAACAGCCACAAGCCGCACTTCGTATTTTTTACCGACCGTTTTCGCTGTACAAATGAAAAAGAGCAACATCAGAATATACACTGTAAAAGATACAAATTGAGACAATACGGACAACTTACATTGATATTACGTGAAGTATATATTCTACTTCCAGTTTGGTAACTTACGTTTAATGTTGGCCGACAGCATTAAAGATTGCATTTTACAGGGTACACTCTGATGATGCGCTTGTTCATTTGAAGAGGGAAACCGCTCAACTTAAATGCAGTGGTTTTACGCCACCATTATTGTGAAGTAAGACTTGCGTAATATTGTCTACATGTATCTGAAATAATTATTTTTCTAGTTCACAATTCAGAAAAATTCAAGAGTTCAGCGCCCCCTACCAACGCTGATTTAACCAGCCACCCATCGCCGGTTGGCCCGGTTCGGTCGCTGACTCCGAGAGCATTGGTACTGAGTAATAGGAAGACGGTACTTAGCCTGCGCTCTGCGAGTAGTAGTAGGGAGTAAAGTACTTCTTTGTAGGAGGCACAGGAAACACAATATTCAAGAAAGCTAAGGTTCTTTTCTCTTTAGAAATAAAGTTTTCCATTAATGAAAAGGTGTTTTGTGTTTCCTACAGATGATTTTGGATTGCTGCTACCGGCCATCGTAACTTCTCTCCTTGTTTGTGTTGGTGCTGACTCCAACAGTAGCCGAAGCAACAGAGGGCACTTAATCTTCTGTTTTTGTTATATTCACTGTTTTCTCCAAGATATACCACAGCTACATACTTTCCCTCGGTTTGTGAAACAGCATTTATGTTCCATTGTATCAACTCTTCTCGACTTGCCTCATGCCTTCCTCTCCTTCTTTTCTCCATCTCTCTTCATTTACTTTTCCCTGTTTACCTCACTCCGTTCTCTCCCACTCTCGCCCAGACCACTCGACAACAGCTGTATGCCCGTCAGTTACCTATCGCTACCAAGCGTTTTGTTACTGTATGATATCTCCAAGTTTACAGTAGAAAAACTGAGTTATTCGAATTTTAATTGCACGGACATAACAGTGGTAGTTGTTTAACTCAGTACATTTTCTTTGTTACTGTTACTGTCGTTTGTATGTACAGTACAGCATTATTGTCAAAGACTGTCTGTCTCAGAAATCGTTTTCGACAGGAGAATAGTTGGGAGACTCCAAAACTTATTTCATTGCGTACTGTAATTCATAATTCTGTAGCCTTATTTACACAAATATTCTCTTATGTCCGTTACAAACTCTCAATACGTCCGACTTTTATCACTTGACACACATGTGTTCTATCATCCGTATCTTCTCATAAACGCCCCAACATTCCAGCGGTAATATAGCACTACCGTCTGCTACTGTCATACTATAACCTCAACGCTGCAGGCAGTTCGTATAATGAAATTATTTTTATTCAAGCAGTTATGGTATGAAGAAGCAGAGCAGTGTTACCCTCTGAGAGGAATTTTGGTATGTTGACCGTGAAGTACCTAACGGAGGTGGCTTATCGGAAGTGAAAGTCAAAATTACGTAAATATTTAAACAGTAACAAACAATATTTTACCTATATACACCGTTCAAAGAATAAAGAAAACGGTCATCAGCCTACTTAAGCAAGAGAATGATTAACATTCTTGTTCAAGAAGTAACTTTAACTGACTAACACAACTTATACTTTGGCACACGCGAGTGCAATGAACTCTTGCACCTGAATACAGTATGTTCACGTTAAGGTTGGAGCTACCAGATCCGAACAAACTATTTGCATAAATATAACCTTATAACACTGCACAATATTACTTTCAGTGCTTATTCAAACTGAATGGTCTTTTTAACATTACTATTAATATTCACTCTAGAATCATAAATTGGACATGGGTTCAGTATTATTCTTCAAACATTTTCCTAGCTGACATAAAATTATAAATGTAGTTCACTGCAAAATTATGAACTGGTCACAGGTTAAGTCTCTCTCAGCTAAACACTTTTCTATTTAGAATGAAAGTTAAATGTAATTCACTAACAGGTTACTTCTCACTGTCTTTCGAATAGAGAAATTATTGTTTTCATAAATCGTGGTCTTTCTATTAATCGTTATCTAGCATGAGCACAATAGACAAACTGTTGATCCTGTTACACCATTAATATGCACTTTTAATACACAAGGGCAGTGCAATATTGTACAGAAGTTCACTTGAATAGGAAGAGTAATTGAAACTTGCTATAATTAAGTAATTTTGTGCATTTCAACTACTTTCAGTGGAGGGTCCCTTAATCTTGACCACTGTAGCAGAGAAAACTATACTCACTTTCAATACACTGAAGAAACAAGCCCTTAACAAGTATGAACATGTAACCTTCAACAGTATCAGTTCTCAACTCTTACTGTAGTACAACACAATTTGATGTGGTTATAAGACAATAGCTCACTTTTGGTTGATTTTCAACAGACTGCACTGTGATCACTTACTAAGCAAAACTTTGTAAGCCTCACTTTTGAGAACTTACACTTTAGAAGATGGCAACAAAATTTTAATAAGCAGTTTTATTAGAAAACTTATTTTCAGCAAGCATTATTCACTATACTACTCAGTTCTGCTAAAACACTGAGCTTTAATGTTCTTTTAATAAGGACACTCAATGATCACTTTAGCATGGGAAGGACCCTAAGTGGTTGTGTGACTAGGGATAAAAATTAAGGTAGGTATAAGAGTTCGAATATAAGTTACCTTATATTTGTGCACACTAAAACATCCAATGAGCTGATCCTTAACTGGTACATTACTATAGTGTTGCATTACAGTGATTGCGCAATGTGGTGGCGATTGCATGTTCGTAGGTGGATCTGCAGGTAGAATTGTTGGATTCTGTCATTTCTTGATGGCGATGATAGATATCAATTCCAGAATAGTTCCAGCTCTTTATCCATCCATCTGAGGCGTTGGAAAGCGTCAGGAAAAGCCTCTATCGGAACCAGCACAATACACAACTTTTACATGAGCAGTTGACAGTTTGGTAGCTCATCCCCGACTGACTCTTTGTTCCACCTTTCTATCCATGCCAACCACAATTTGCGCGCGCTGCATGCTTCCGTTCCCGAGGGGAACCACAACACCTTTTACGTACAAAATAACTAATAACCCCAAGTGAGGATCAGCAATTATATACCAACAGCCAAGCATATTAATTAAAACAGAACATTTGCCCATATTGGTATTTCTACAAAAAAATTATTTAAACAAAATTTCAAATATATGTATTAAGTTTTGTTCCCTCCACATGAGACAAAGAATTTAAATGACAGATATACTACATTGCATAGAATCAAACCATGACATCAATGTTATTAAAAAGAAAGGAGTATACAGTTTTGTGTTATCAATTCAATCAAACAACGTTTACTCAAACTCAACGATGTAACATTAAACAGAACAAAAAGAGAAAAATTAGTAGAGCATTAGAGTTGTGGTGTTACAGTAATACTAAAGAAAGCGTTTCGGACTCTCTTGCTCGGTTGCAGAATATTCACTGATAGTGAAGGGACAAAAACTTGTTCTTTAACATACAATGGACGATGGATTCACACTGATGACCTGATCAACATGGAACATTGCAAGATCATCTGATCACAGTCCGTCCTGCGTCTGGTCTATAATTATGGTAGACGGCTGTAACGTATATATGGAACCAAGTTCGTGCCCAATCATGTAGCAGCATGCAGTATCCTCCGTCGTCTTTCTGCTGGTTTAAGAGCCAGTCTGAAAGCACGTCCACGTTCGGCAACTCTGAAAGCAGTAAAGAACAAAACGTCGTGGACCCTCACCTTCGTAACAGCAAAGAACACTTTCGTTTGGGCTGGGTTCACAACCGTATGCCACATAACAATGGGACTTTTCTGCTCCATATATGGGAATGCTTTGTTCATTTAGTTTCTCGCTTAAATGATATGTTATTTTAAATTGAGGGCAACCGCAAGCAAACTTCCACATTTTGAAAGAAACAGTCCGCACAAGTGGTAGAACACATTGCATTGAAAGTCTCGACCGTTCTCGCGCCACTGAGAGACACATCCTCAGGTGATAAAAATTCTCTTTAATAGGTCGTCGCTGAAAGGTACCTGCCTCATAGCCACTCCTCATCATTTACGTTATGTTGTAAATAAGTAGCTCGCTAAAAGCGGTGGTAGCCCTTATTTAAAACGAAGGGAGTAGCAGAACCGCACCACAAGCGGAAAGGGCGTTAAGCGGCAGGCAGAGCAGGCACTGCCTCTAAGGCAGTTACGTTTCGCGGAGACCTGTTAAAATGATTTTTTATCATTTGAGAATGTGTCTTCTAGTGGTGAGTTTTAATAAAAGGTATTCTACAGGTAGTGTTGATCATTTCTTTGAAAACTTCAATGATACCTATGATGTGAAGATTCGTCCTCCCGTACGCTATTGCCGTGCGACGTCAAACATCGAACACGAGCTTTTTCCATCATTTGTTAAGGCTTGACGCAGTTGTAAGCGAAGGAGCTTCAGCAATCAGACACCTCTGTAACAGCCGTCACACAGAAATAAGTTTACTTATGTGGTGAATTACCGCTACTGACACAGCAAGACGTTCATTGTGTCGGCTTTTAAATCAGATAAACAGCTCTCATCCACAAGTTCAGCGTACCATCTGAGGACAGTGCTGGCGGAGGGGGGAAAAGCTCTTGGCTATCGTAATGGACTGGTGTTGATGGTTTCCAATAATACCAAAGGCTGTCCCGTAAGCACTGATACTATGCAGTAAAGAAAATGTCAGGAAGTTAGTAGTAGATGGATCGAAAATCAAGGCATGTAAAAATTGATATTTTGGTAGCATTCTATCGGAAGACGGAATAACTTATTGATAAATGCAGCACCGAATAGCCCAAGGGAAACAGCGATCCAGAAGCTAAAGCCTCAGTTAAAGTACAATTTGGAAAGTAAAGAAGATGCTAAATAGAATATTGTAGAACCTAGCGGCCTATGGATGCAAGTGCTGGGAGCTTACTGGAAAAAAAAAACTTTTAGACTAGCAAAAGATCTCTGATGCTTTCGGTAAGTCCACGTAAGAAATATAACGACTAGGGAAATGACCCACTATCAAAAAAGCATCACAGATAGAATAGCAGAATGGCAGCTCGCCTGACTTGGACTTACGAGATCTGTTCAAAAAGTTCCGGAATTTTGTTTGCAAAATTTTTCTACGCTTAGTTTCTACTTACTGTGCATTGCGTCCTTCGAAATAGTTGATACACACCTCCCAACGCCGTTTCGACTTCGGAAGCAGTCTTGGTACACCTCTTGACAGGATCGTGTGAAGTGCCGCCTGTGAATTCTGCTCTATCTCGCCTAACGTTGCAAATCATCGTCCTTTTAAAGGGATTTTCGACTTTAGAAATAAAAAATGGGCACCGGTTCCAGGTCTGGAGAGTACGGAGGATGATGCAGCACAGTGATGGTCACGTACCAACAGGAATGAATGTGTGGCTGCGTTACCGTATTGCTACCGCCATGAATTGTCTCGCCATATTGCAGACATCTACATCTACGTGATTACTCTGCTATTCACAGTAAAGTGCCTGGCAGAGGTTTCAATGAATCGCCTTCAAGCTGTCTCTCTACCGTTCCACTCTCGAACGGCACGCGGGAAAAACGAGCACTAAAATTTTTCTGTGCGAGCCCCGATTTCTCTTATTTTATCGCGATGATCATTTCCCCCTATGTTGCTAGGTGGCAACAGAATGTTTTCGCAATCGGAATAGAAAACTGGTGATTGAAATTTCATGAGAAGATCCCGTCGCAACGAGAAACACCTTTGTTTTAACGATTCCCACTCCAATTCATGTCTGTGACACCAGCTCCCTTGTTGTTGTTTGTTGTTGTTGTTGTTGTTGTGGTCTTCAGTCCTGAGACTGGTTTGATGCAGCTCTCCATGCTACTCTATCCTGTGCAAGCTTCTTCATCTCCCAGTACCTACTGCAACCGACATCCTTCTGAATCTGCTTGGTGTATTCATTTCTTAGTCTCCCTCTACGATTTTTACCCCCCACGCTGCCCTCCAATGCTAAATTGGTGATCCCTTGATGCCTCAGAACATGTCCTACCAATCGATCCCTTCTCCTAGTCAAGTTGTGCCACAAACTCCTCTTCTCACCAATTCTATTCAATACCTCCTCATTAGTTATGTGATCCACCCATCCAATCTTCAGCATTCTTCTGTAGCACCACATTTCGAAAGCTTCTATTCTCTTCTTGTCCGAACTATTTATCGTCCATGTTTCACTTCCATACATGGCTACGCTCCTTACAAATACTTTCAGAAATGACTTCCTGACACTTAAATCTATACTCGGCGTTAACAAATTTCTCTACTTCAGAGACGCTTTCCTTACTATTGCCAGTCTACATTTTATATCCTCTCTACTTCGACCTCCATCAGTTATTTTGCTCCCCAAATAGCAAAATTCCTTTACTACTTTCCGTCTCTCATTCCCTAATGTAATACCCTCAGCATCTCCCGACTTAGTTAGACTACATTCCATTATCCTTGTTTTCCTTTTGTTGATGTTCATCTTATATCCTCCTTCCAAGACGCTATCCATTCCGTTCAACTGCTCTTCCAAGTCCTTTGCTGTCTCTGACAGAAATACAATGTCATTTCTTCTCCATGGATTTTAATACCCACTCCAAATTTTTCTTTTGTTTCCTTCATTCCTTGCTCAATATACAGATTGAATAACATCGGAGAGAGGCTACAACCCTGTCTCACTCCCTTCCGAACCACTGCTTCCCTT
Source organism: Schistocerca serialis cubense (assembly GCF_023864345.2). Classification (NCBI taxonomy): domain Eukaryota; kingdom Metazoa; phylum Arthropoda; class Insecta; order Orthoptera; family Acrididae; genus Schistocerca; species Schistocerca serialis. The sequence continues at coordinate 413,969,053 of NC_064645.1, forward strand.
TCATGGCCTTCAACTCTTATAAGTGCCATTTCGTTTCTGTACAAGTTGTAAATAGCCTTTCGCTCTCTGTATTTTACCCCTGCCACCTTCAGAATCTGAAAGACAGTATTCCAGTCAACATTGTCAAAAGCTTTCTCTAAGTCTACAAATGCTAGAGACGTTTTCTTCCCTTTCCTTAATCTAGCTTCCAAGATAAGTCGTAGGGTCAGTATTGCCTCACGTGTTCTAATATTTCTACGGAATCCCAACTGATCTTCCCCGAGGTCGGCTTCTACTAGTTTTTCCATTGTCTGTAAAGAATTCGCTTTACTATTTTGCAGCCGTGACTTATTAAACTGATAGTTCGGTAATTTTCACATCTGTCAATGCCTGCTTTCTTTGGGATTGGAATTATCATATTCTTCTTGAAGTCTGAGAGTATTTCGCCTGTCTCATACATTTTGCTCACCAGATGCTAGGGTTTTGACAGGACTAGCTCTCCCAAGGCTGTTAGTAGTTCTAATGGAATGTTATCTACTCCCGGGGCCTTGTTTCGACTCAGGTCTTTCAGTGCTCTGTCAAACTCTTCACGCAGTATCATATCTCCCATTTCATCTTCATCTACATCCTCTTCCATTTTGATAATATTGTCCTCAAGTACATCGCCCTTGTATATACCCTCTATACATTTCTTCCACGCAGGCTGGTGTGGCCGTGCGGTTCTAGATGCTACAGTCTGGAACCGAGTGACCGCTACGGCCGCAGGTTCGAATCCTGCCGCGGGCATGGATGTGTGTGATGTCCTTAGGTTAGTTAGGTTTAATTAGTTCTAAGCTATAGGCGACTGATGACCTTAGAAGTTAAGTCGCATAGTGCTCAGAGCCATTTGAACCATTTATTCCATCCACCTTTCTGCTTTCCCTTCTTTGCTTAGAACTGGGTTACCATCTGAGCTCTTGATATTCATACAAGTGGCTATCTTTTCTCCAAAGGCCTCTTTAATTTTCCTGTAGGCAGTATCTATCTTAACCCTAGTGAGATAAGCCTCTACATCCTTACATTTTTCCTCTAGCCATCCCGGCTTAGCCATTTTGCACTTCCTGTCGATCTCATTTTTGAGACGTTTGTATTCCTTTTTGCCTGTTTCATTTACTGCATTTTTATATTTTCTCCTTTCATCAATCAAATTCAATATTTCTTCTGTTACCCTAGGATTTCTACTAGCCCTCGTCTTTTTACATACTTGATCCTCTGCTGCCTTCACTACTTCATCCCTACTATCTACTGTCAAGTATATCTCCCTTATTTCCTAATAATACAAAACGAGCTGCCATTCTTTGTACTTTTTCGATGCCACACATCAGTCCCACCTGATGCGGATCCCACACCGCACAGCAATACTCCAGCATAGGGCGGACAAGAGTGGAGTAAGCAGTCTCTTTAGTAGACCTGTTGCACCTTTTAAGTGTTCTGCAAATGAATGGCAGTATTTGGTTTTCTCTACCCCCAATATTATCTATGTGATCGTTCCAATTTAGGTTATTTGTAATTGTAATACCCAAGTATATAGTTGAATTTACAGCCTTCAGATTTGTGTGTAATCGAAATTTTGCTGATTTCTTTTATTACTCATGTGAATAACTTCACACTTTTCCTTATCCAAGGTCAATTGCCACTTTTCGCACCATACAGATATCTTATCTAAATCATTTTGTCCCGGCGGAGGTTCGAGTCCTCCTTCGGGCATGGGTGTGTGAGTTTGTCCTTAGGATAAGTTAGGTAAAGTAGCGTGTAAGCTTAGGAAATGATGACCTTAGCAATTAAGTCCCATTAGATTTCACACACATTTGAACATAAATAATTTTGCAAGTCGTTTTGATCATCTGATGACTTTACACGACGGTAAATGACAGCGTAATCTGCAAACAATCTAAGATGTAAACTCAGATTGTCTCCTATGTCGTTAATATAGATCAGGAACAATAGACGGCCTATAACACTTCCTTGGGGACGCCGGATATTACTTCTGTTTTAGTCGATGACTTTCCGTCTTTTATTGCGAACTGTGACCTTTCTGACAGGAAATCACAAATCCAGCCGCGCAACTGAGTCGATATTATGTAGGCACGCAGTTTGGTTAGATGACGTTTGTGAGGAACGGTGTAGAAAGCCTACTGGAAATCTAAAAATATGGAATCAATTTGACATCCCCTGCCGATAGCACATTACTTTATGAGTATAAAGATCTAGTTGTGTTTCATATGAACGATATTTTCTGAATCCGTGTTGACTATGTGTCAATAAATCGTTTTCTTCGAGGTACTTCTTACATTTTCTCGCAGGTGGCGCAACACGTCTCTAGAGTGCCATTGATTTACAACTTGTCCCTGTGGCATGAATTTATGATCAACTAACCCGTAAAAGTCAAAGAAAACCAGCTGCATGACCCATTGTGAAGACTAAATCTTGACAGACCCACGCCTCATCACCAGTTATGATTCTCTCAAGGAACATCTCGTTCTCATTTGCGCTTCACACATTGCGAGGCGTTGGTCTTTCTGGTCTTGACTCAAGAGCATTTGGACGAACATGGCGGTAACACGATGCGTTCCAAGATGCTGTGACAGTATTTCATGACATGATTCAACTGAAATATTACATTCTTCTTCAGTCCCTCCAACAGTCAGTCTTAGATAGCAGGCAAAATTTCGTTGATGTTCCACACATGAGCGTCGTCGGCAGACGTCGAAAAGCGTCCTCAACGAGGTTCATCTCTTCCGTCAGGCCACTTTTAAACCCCGTTATCCATTCATAACGCAGAATATGGCTGAAGCACTCATTATCGTCGGCTTCCTGAATCATTTGGTGTGTCTCTTAGTTTCACACAAATTTTAATGCAGACCCTTTGCTCTTATAACTGTGCCGTCTCGAAATTCGTAAACTCTGCAACACAACGTTCTACTAAATACAGCAGTGAACAATGATGGCCAGGCATACAACAATTAAACTTTCGGCAGTTACACATTAAGACAGGCGTGTGCAGGGACTCCAACTGCTTTTCTCTCGTACACGCACCTGACGTGAAATTACGAATGTTCGGGTATGTTTTGAACAGACCTCGTACAATGCGAATGACAGGCGGCAGACGGCCAGAGAAGATCTCTCGATGTACCGTCGTCAGGGGATAAGCAGAAGAGGAAATCCGACGGTTGCCTGCTTAGATGGGATGAAGGACACAAGGAGAAACAGGGAAATAGAAGATGACGAGGAAGCATGGGAAGATGGAAATCGATGGCGAGAGATATGTGTGATGTGGTGATGGCTGTACGAACCCCACAGAATAGAGAATAGCACTGGTTGCCATTTCGTAAACACTACTGTAACTGCCCACTGACGATGAATTTACGCAGAGTAAGACTTCAAGAGTTTGTCTCTCCATCGATTCAACGGTCACTATCTTAAGCTTTCCATTTACTCCACAAATATTGACCGAAAACCAGTAATTACTTAGGACAACCAAATACAACTAACAAGGGGAGGCGGCCAATTGTGAAATTCCGATTCGATTCATACTGCGCATAATAAAAGCTCATGGCCAGAGGTGTAATGTGGCAAAGCACCAAGAAGCACTTCTCAGCAGTTGGCGAGAAAATCGACAGTTAAAAGAAACCGTTGCGGTGAAATACTCTGTACGATTACTAGTTTTCTACAGCGTCGTGGCACAGCGGTAAACGCTCGGGTTTGTAATCCGAAGGTCGCCGGATCGAATCTCGCACCATGCAACTTTTTTTTTCAGTATTTGTTTTTTGCAATTCAAATGTGTATATATGTATACACACACACACACACACACACACACACACACACACACACACACATATATATATATATATATATATATATATATATATATCCCGGCAATCAGTTGCAACAATTATGAATATAATAAGTTGTTGAAAGTCGTTTGTAATGGAAAAACTCGCGACTTCGAACATCATTATGTTTTCTGCAAACAAAGTTATATTTCACAAACGTTATTAATTGTCTTCATAATGTTAACCACGTATAGTTAACAGAAGACATAGAAACGATATTCCGAAACGAATACGTATAGCGTAAGTCAAACGTTCTAATTAGAATAGAGACCCCACGAACACAAATTCGCTGTGGCAGGTATGAAATATAAACTCCGTTACTCGCTCGTTACACTTGAAGGACAGATGTTGAATGGGCCGAAACGAGCCGCCGCATAACAGCGTAGTTGCCTGCTAACTTCGAAAGTAGGTAGATACGGTCCCTAGCGCAACTTATAACATTGTCGAAAATCAATGCGGACGGGAGAGCTTTGGTACACCCTGTTAAAAAAACGGAAAAATGGAGGCGGTAAAATTGGAGAGTGATCCGCCTTCACCAACATGCATAAGCAATTCATTAATAGTTTATATATATATATATATATATATATATATATATATATATGTATTTGAATTACAAAAAACTAATAATAAAAAAAATGCATGGTGCGAGATTCGATCCGGCGACCTTCCCATCACGAACCCGAGCGCTTACTGCTGCGCCACGACGCTGTAGAAAACTACTAATCGTAGAGAGTATTTCACCGCAACGGGGGATTTTAACTGTCGATTTTCTCGCCAACGGCTGAGAAGTGCATCTTGGTGCTTTGCCACATTACACCTCTGGCCATGAGCTTTTATTATGCGCAGTATGAATCGAATCTGAATTTCACAATTGGCGGCCTCCCCTTGTAAGACATTATTGGCTCCGGAATTCAGAAGGTCATTATTAAAGCTAATTCTAAAAGTTTATCCAAATCAGAAAATAAATTCATAATTTTGTTTTATTTTGTTTCTACTTTTTCGGGTTACTAATTATTAGACATTACACTTCAGTATAGTACCATTAAGTGCAGCTAGTACTTAAATAAACAAACTTTTGAAACAGTTATGAACACGGTTCTGAATTCAACCAAATCATTGATGGTACTTCCAAATAGTAAGTAGTAATTGTATCAGAAGCAAATTTGTGTGACGTTGTCAGTCTCGGAATAGGTTAGAAATGCTTCGCTACTGTTTCTTCAATTACGTCAATTTTTTAACCTGTCCTACATCTATCTTCCCAAGTTACTTCATGTTGTATATGTTTTAATATCCCGCTTTCCCTGTGCTCCTTGCCCTCTACAGTTCCCTATAGTACCAAGTCTTAATACTAGTCTTATCAGCCTATAACTTCTTCTAGTTAATGTTTTCATTATATTCGTTCCCTCCCTATAATGCGGAGAATCTCCTCTACTCTTGTCCTAGCAGTCTATTGGCTAAGCTATATAACGAAGACCGGGAAAATATAGCGATTTTAATCAGGTGGTATCCTACGTATAGTTGCGGTTTACCACAATATAGTAACATAGTACATAATCCGCCAAGATAAAAGAGCTCTAATCACGCAACGAGTGTAGGAAGTTTAAAAATTTTTAATAATTACACTTTCCTGTGTCCCAGTGTAGAGTGAGGGTACTGAAGTGTTCCTGGTAAAAGCGATCACCCCAGATCTATATTTCTGATCAAAGGGTTAGGTACAAAAAGGGAAAAGAAAGAAGGAGGAAAGCCGGCCCGGTTGGCCGAGCGATTCTAGGCGCTACAGTTTCGAACCGCGCGACCGCTACGGTCTCAGGTTCGAATCCTGCCTCGGGATGGATGTGTGTGATGTCCTTAGGTTGGTTAGGTTTAAGTAGTTCTAAGTTGTAGGGGACTGATGACCTTAGAAGTAAAGTCGCATAGTGCTCAGAGCCATTTGAAAGAAGGAGGAAAGATTGAGGGTTGGGATTAAAGTCAGTCATGTTCACGTCGTGTTGATAAGAGGTGGATGACTGGCTATGCAGAACCTGGTTTCCAGGAATAACAAGGAAAGTATTCCTTGCTTTTTCGAAAGAAACGTCACTGAATAGACCTTAGATGACTCACGAAAGATGTAATATAAATTTGGATAAATGGGTTCGGGTATTAACCTAGTTGTCTCGGAATATGGTTGCACTGAATGAATACGTCGACCACCTCACTCTGCAATGGCAGAACTGTATCCACATTAAAAGTAGCGTCTTTTTCTGTTGACTTAGCACTTCTACATATGAGGGTAGACTTCTGGTTCTGGTATAGATGGTTCAAATGGCTAGGAGCACTATGGGACTTAACATCAGAGGTCACCAGGCCCTTAGAACTTAGAACTACTTAAACCCAACTAACCTAAGGACAACACACACGTCCATGCCCGAGACAAGATTCGAACCTGCGACGGTAGCGGTCACGCTGTTCCAGACCGAAGCGCCTAGAACCGCTCGGCCACTGAGGCCGGCGGTTCCGGTATAGTTTTCCAGTACATTCCTCTCTCAGGGAATGTCCTTATCGACTGAGCTACCCAAGCAATATGATAGCTTCAGTTCTGCTAGTACCGCCCTCCTTCACATATGTTCTCCTTCGTATCTCTTGAGAATAACACTCCTGGATGAAGCGCTATCTCAGAGGAAAGACCACAGGTTGGTGGCTTGTTTTCAGAATGAATCTTCCACTATGGAGCTGAGAGTCAGTGTTTTGAAATCTCTTTCGCAGACTAAAATTTTGTACTGACCAGAACTGGCACCAGGCACCCTACATTTCTTGAGAAATGGTCTTACCGAACGAGCGATCCAACCACACTGTGTCTAACACACCTCCCCACGATATCCCTCTATCTAGGAGCACTAGAAAAGTTGGAAAATAAAAGGAAAACGTAGAACTGAAGCTATGAGGGCACATCGTGAGTCGAGCATGGATACGTAAGTCGGAAGATCACTCCTTGCGAAAGACAACATTCCGGGTTTGAGATCAGTACGGCAAACTTTTTAACCAGCTAGGATATTTCAAAATAGTGAACACTTCCGCTGCAGAGCGTCTGCAATGCTAGAGCCTTTCACTTTTGGGCGTAGTGTAGTGATCGGTTTCGAGTCTGATATACACAACCCAACAAAAGAAGTATCTAGAAGATACTGTTGGATGACAACGTGATATTAAGTAGGTACATCCCATCGGTAGGTATGTAAATGATTGGAACTGCAGTTCCCCTGTGACATATAGGACTGTTATCGGAGTGCATTAGGATTGTTCTCTTTTAGTGATGTTCCCTATCTTCAGATGTCAAGTGATCATTGTGAAGGACACGGACATGCGAGCCACTCGTGTGAGACAGCTGTATCAGCACGTGACAGATTTTAAAAGGGATCAGCTGCTCGAATCGTGAAATGTCCTGATCTGTGCGGCATTCTGATGCGGCAGTGGCTTCATGTTGGGCTGCACGGGAAGATGAAGGCCGGAATTTCGTCGTCACGGTTGCGGTCAACCACGTCTGACCACCATGGTAACCCCTTCACATCAGCACCCGGCATGCAAGAATAAGAAATATACTCCCTTCAACATTCTGTGTCGTCCCAACCCACTATTGAGGAAACTAGCAATAGCTGGACCAGGGCATTGCTGTTCAAGACGTGGACTACCGTTAACATCACAACACAAGCGGTTGCCTTACCCACCAGTGCGGTCTAGCAGGAATACCACGACGATACTTAAACTAACCAGATGCATATACATCATGAAACGTAGTACGAAGAATTGGGTCAAAACTTTCTTTGGTAGAAATCATCATATTCATTGTAATTATATGAGAAAGAATGGTTACGAATCGAGCAGTTATATTCAGAAGTAATACAAGCAGATCAACTGAATGATTAAAAAATACAGTAGTGATTTCCTTTTCCTATGTCTGCGAAATATGTTACACTTACTTATCTTCCAGGTCAACTGCCAGAACCTGAACCATCCATCTATCCTCTGTAAGTCATTTTTGAAATGGATATTGTCTTCTGCCGTTGTTACCTTCTTGCACACAACCGCATCAACTGTGAATCGCCTAAAAGAGCTTCCGACGCATTCTACACTCAAAACAGTAACGGTCCTAATACACTCCCTCGGGATACACCACAGGTTACACTAAAATCCGTTGATTTTTGTTCCGTTAAGAGCGACTTGCTTAGTTCTGTCTGCAAGGATGTCTTGGATCAAGTCACAAATCTGGTCCGATACTCGTTAACCAAGTACTTTCTCTACTAAACGGCAGAGCGGGACAATGTTAAATGACTTCCTGAGGTCGAAAAGCGAGGCTTCAACGTGAGCGCCGATGTCTCCAACGCTGTGGATCTCATGGAGAAACAGGGTGAGGTGAGTTTTACAAGATCTCTGTTTACGTATTCCATGATGATTTTTCTAGAGGAGAATTCTGTTCTTCAAAAATGTCGTAACACGTAAGAATAAAACATGTTGCGTAATTGTACAACAGACTAATATAAACGAAATAGGCCTATAATCATGTACATCAGTCGTAGGAGCCTTCTCAGAAAATGGAGTGAATTGCGTATTGCCGAATTGCTAAGTACCCCTGTTCAAGCGACTTACGAAAAACTGCTGTTAGGAGTCGAGCTATTTATTTTGCATAATCGGTGATACCTTTTCACTACAAAACGATTGCAATAGTTTCTGTAGTCTGCGATCAGTTAACTCAACACCTGTCATTTCGAAATACGTACTTCTCACGCGACTGTATTTTGGTGCCATTTTTCAACGGGAAAAAGCTCTTTCACAATTGGCACGTGTCTCTGTCAACTGTACGCGTGATGTACTCCCGCGGTCACCAAGATCTCCAGATTTGTCTCTGATATAGCTCGTGTGAGACCAGTACGGACGTCGTCTCCGTCCCGGTGCTGGTATCTTGGATATGAAGGACGAATTATAGCATTTGTTGGCCAGTTGGTCTCCGGTGAGGATCAGATGGCTTTGTGATGCTTTTCACATTTGAATCAGAGCATGTAGCCAGACCAGAGTAGGTGTAATAGTTTAGTGATAGGAAAAGCGTTTCTGAAGAAGATTGTTAACATCAATCATAGATTCAAGTGTCAGGAAGTCTTTTCTGAAAGTATTTAATCGAAGTATGCCATTTATGGAAGTGAAAAATAGATGGTAAACAGTTTACACAAGAAGAGAATATACGATTTTGTATTGTGGCGCTGCAGAAGAGTGTTGAAGATTAAATTCTACATAACGTAGGTTATGAAGGGGTACCGAATAGATTGGAGAGCAGTTTGGGGCACAATCTGTCTAGAAGAAGGTGTAACATCATTATCGATTGTAATTTGTATACTGTAATTAAGTGTATGTATCAATGAAGTGTTTATTCTTTACGAGTTAAGTGGAGAAATATTACGAGTTAAGTGGAGGGAAATGGAAATGTGTGATGTGTATTTTCGTTTAACTTAACAGTGTGTTCAAATAATGAAATTTTTATTAAATATGTCTGTTTTTTGTATGTAAATAACTGGTTCATACTTAGGGAAATCATATGATGTAAGGCGTAGTGAAGCCCCTCCATTACGGAAGGGGCTTGGCGCACAAGAGAAGGTGGAAGTGGCGGCCAGTCTGGGCGGATAACGAGAGAGCACAGTAGGCAGTCAGTGGCCAGCAGTCGCTTAGTCAACACCGCAGGTCCAAGTGAGGCGTTCTGATACCAAATCTATGATGGAACGGCCTCGGATGTGGTTCCGGCTGTAAAATGGTGCTCTCGTATTTAGAATTGCTCTAAAAATGATTAAACCGCTGCCAAGAAGAAATGAAATGTAGCAATAAACCACCAGAGAAGAGATCAGATAGCCGCCACGTGCTTGCCACCACTATTGCGTCACTGCTTCAACTACTTTGGAAAACAGATATGTATACCAGTGTGCTTGTGTGTGCTTTTGCCATAATTATCAGTGTTGCAAAATACGTGTTTAAACTTTGAACTGTCATCTTCATGATACGACGTACGGTCCTATCCTAGTAGTGCTAAAGACCGAGTACGCTGTTTGTGAAGAACTAATAATTTAGTTTTATTTTCAATGTGCCTAAGTTTCAGTTTTAAAACATATAAAAGTTGCTAGTTAAATCATTGGCTTCACAGATAAAGAGAGAAGCACATAATACTAAACTTATGAAAAGCTTTAATTTGCTATGAACTGCTTTTACTTTGAAAATGTCGAAGTTTTAGTACTAATGAACGTAACTGCGGTCAGGCAAAATCAATTGTTCCGCAAGTGTTGTTAAAAGGCACGTAAATTTGATCCTGTTTGAAATCTAACTTCAACTTGAATTTATTACCAATGCTTTATAGAATATTGCTAGCGTAAATTGTTCTAAAGCATAGAGGGCTGAATAATCTTAAGTGGAGTTCTAGTTCAGCATTTATGTAATGCAAAGTGTTTCTGGAATGTGAGCATAGTTACTTATAAAGAAACGGACAGTTTAAGGGCCCCAATTTAATCTTTACTAGCATGGGAAAGCCGATTTGTATCTGGATTTTGGCTCATGAATCTAAAACATTACCATTGTGAAATGAATATTGAATGTGGTATTTCAGTGTCATATTATTGCTTTTCTGGGGTGTATATGTGTGTTAGTCAAACCGAAACTCTTGTCAGGTGCCACTTAGTCTTGTGTTGTCATTGGAAATATTTTTGTGCTGATTTAGTTAAAGGTTGAGGTGATAATTACAGTTAACAGGGGTAATGTCTCTTTTACATTTCTGTAATTCCTAACCTACGCTGTTGATAATTACTGCTACCCACTGTATAGTTCGTATGGTTGTTATAGCTGTTCATTGCACTTTATTATGAAAGAATTTGTGAAAGTTACTTTTGCTAGAGTATATACAGATCCATCGAAAATAATGTTTGCACATTATTATTCCTAACTAGGCTGGCGACAGTTTATTTTCGTTTCATTTACGTAAGCTTTCACTACTTTCATTATTTCAAAATTCCTCCCATAGGATAACGTTTACTGTACATTAAGGTAATATTTGGCATTTGACATTCCGCGGTTGCGTTATACTTGGCTTTCCTATGACAGGACTAGAAGTTACGTTATTAGGAGACAGGTAGCGAACGCACGCAGCGCCAGTAGTGTTATAAAGGGATCGGTTGATAGGACACATTCCCTGACATTAAGGGATAGTGATTACTGGAGGGAAGTGTGTGTGTGGGTGTGCAGGGGGGGGGGGGGGGGAGGTGTAAACTGTAGAAAGAGACCAAGAGATGAATAGAGTAAGCAGATTCAAAAGGATGTAGTCCATACTGCCATGTGGTTTCTACATTTGACTCACTATTGTAATTACTGTAATATACACACCGAAATTTCCGCCCTTTTTGTTGCTCATGAAAACCACACACTGGATGTTGTGCCACCATACAGCGAACCTCCAGGGGTGGTTGTCCAGATTGCTGTACACACCAGTACCTCTAGTACCCAGCAGCACATCCCCTTGTATTGATGCATGCCTATAGTCGTTGTGGCATTCTATACACAAGTTCATCAAGGCACCGCTAGTCCAGACTGTCCCAGTGCTCAGAGTGGTTGGAGGGTCAAGTCGTCCATAAACAGCCTTTTTCCACACATCACAGGCATGTTCGATAGAGTTCATGACTGAAGAAGATGCTGGCCACTCTAGTCGAGCGATGTCGGTATCCTGAAGAAGGTCATTTACAAGATGTGCACGATTGGGGGGGGGGGGGGGGGAAATTGTCGTCCATGAAGACGAATGCCTCGACAATATGGTGCCTATATGGTTGCACTATCGGTCAGAGGGTGGCATTCACGTATCATACAGTCGTTACGGCGCCTTCCACGACCACCAGCGATGTACGTCAGCCCCACATAATGCCACCCCAAAACAGCGGGAACCTCCACGTTGCTGCACTCGCTGGACAGCATGTCTAAGGCGTTCATCCTGACCGGGTTGCCTACAAACACGTCACCGACTATTGTCTGGTAGAAGGCACATGCGACACGGTGAAGAGATCGTAATGGCTATCCTGAGCGGTCTATTCGGCATGTTGTTGGGACCATCTGTAGGAGCTGCACGGTGTCGTGGTTGCAAAGATGGACCTCGCCATGGACGTTGGGAGTGAAGTTGCGCAACATGGAGCCTATTGCACACAATTTGAGTCGTAACACGACGTTCTGTGGCTACACGAAAAGCATTGCTCAACATGGGGCGTTGCTGTCGGGATTCCTCCGAGCCATAATCCGTAGGTAGCGGTCGTCCACTGCAGCAGTAGCCCTTTGGTGGCCTAAGCGAGGCATGTCATCGACAGTTCCTGTCTCTCTGTATCTCCTACATGTCGGAACAACATCGCTTAGGTTCACTCCGAAAATCCTGGGCACTTCCCTTATTGAGAGTCCTTCCTGGCGCAAAGTAACAATGCGGACGCGATCGAACAGCGGTATTGACCGCCTAGGCGTGGTTGAACTACAGACGAGCCGTGTACCTCCTTCCTGAGGGAATGACAGGAACTGAACGGCTGTTGGACTCCTTCCGTCTAATAGACGCTGCTCATGCATGGTTGTTTACATCTTAGGGTGGGTTTAGTGACATCTCTGAACAGTCAAAGGGACTGTGTCTGTGATACGATATCCACAGTCAATGTTATCTTCAGGATGTCTCGGAACCGGGCTGATGCAAAACTGTTTACGATGCGTGTAGTATCCCTAACCATCTCAACCATAGAATTTTCATTTTTTTCCTCCCTCTTTCTGGGTGCCTCCCTTTTCATGTCTGTCAGTGTATAACTGGACCCCTTATGTCAGATTCGATCTGTTTAGAAGGAAAATCGTACAACAACATGGTTTACGATGTTTACGTTTGCAGCAGTTTAATAACATTAGTGGAATATATAAATTATGACACGTGTTTTCACTTAATTCTCGTACAAACGTACCATGTTTTGAAGTTAATGGAAAATGTGGTTGCGTCCGAAACTACGTGTACGTGATCCAACAAACGGGTTGGCGCTGCGGAACCTACATGATGCGACGAGCGTTATTATGCATGAGTGGGTCACCGCGACTACTTTGATGTATAATCCACTCAAATACGAGATTACATTTCGTCCTATAGACAAAGCAGCTACTGAGTTGATGTAATCCGCGGAGAGCCACATGCAGCTTTGGGAAGCGCCACCACGTGAGTTATGGGACATTGAGGCAAAGTGGTCATTTGTGTACACCTGCCAGCAACCTCTGAGAAGTATGGCCTCTCAGTAGTGGTTAATTAGGATGACACACACACGCAAAGGAGCTGAACAAGACGCCACTACTTTCAAGACAGCGCTCGGCGTCGTGTTTGAAATGAAACGTAAATTTGCAGATTTAAAGAATTACTTATTCGTTAGAATAACGATCAGAGATATTTATAGAGTTTTTCCTATTCTTTGCTTCATATAGAACTTCAAACGTAGATGTGCGTATGTGAGTCCCAAGTATGTCTACCAGAACATGCAAGCCTTTGCATATTATTTCTTCCAGAATGAGATTTTCACTCTGCAGCGGAGTGTGCGCTGATATGAAACTTCCTGTCAGATTAAAACTGTGTGCCCGACCAAGACTCGAACTCGGAAGTTCGAGTGCCCGAGTTCGAGTCTCGGTCGGGCACACAGTTTTAATCCGACAGGAAGTTTCATATCAGCGCACACTCCGCTGCAGAGTGAAAATCTCATTCCGGAAACATCCCCCAGGCTGTGGCTAAGCCATGTCTCCGCAATATCCTTTCTTTCAGGAGTGCTTGTTCTGCAAGTTTCGCAGGAGAGCTTCTGTAAAGTTTGGAAGGTAGGAGACGAGGTACTGGCAGTAGTAAAGCTGTGAGTACCGGGCGTGAGTCGTGCTTCGGTAGCTCAGTTGGTAGAGCACTTGCCCGCGAAAGGCAAAGGTCCCGAGTTCGAGTCTCGGTCGGGCACACAGTTTTAATCTGACAGGAAGTTTCATATTATTTCTTATTACTACTTCTAAATGCTTCTACTATGCATCATCCCCAACGATGTTACCATGATATATCTGCCACATCAGTGCCTTTTGGAAGCATAGTTCTTTCAGATTTCATCACAGAGCTTACTCGTTCAACAGGTTGTTCATTTTGGTCTAACGTGGCTGCAATTTAAGACACTATTCAGAATGGATCACTGTGCAAAGAAGTGGGATACGGATGTACTGAGGAAGAAAGAGGTACGCTTGAAGAACGGTGAGGCCGTAAATACGGCGATAATGTGCAGTTCAATAGGCAGTTCACTTGAAGAGGAATGGAGATTACTGCAGAAAGCAATCACAGAAGTTGGAAAGAAAACTACAGATACGAAGAAGGTAACTATGAAGAAACCAGGACTAACAGTAGAAATACATCAGTTGATCGACGAAAGAAGGAAGTACAAAAATTCTCAGGGAAGTTTAGGAATACAGAAATACAAGTCGCTTAGGAATGAAATAAATAGCGAGAGCAGAGAAGCTAAGGCGAAATGGCTGCGTGAAATATATCAAGAAGTGGGAAAGGAAATGATTGTCCGGAGGACTCGCCCAGCGTATGGAAAAGTCGAAATAATTTTCGGTGAAAATTAAGGCAAGGGTGGCAATACTAGAAGTTCAGTGGGAATTCAACTGTTAAATGCAGAGGAGCGGGTGGATAGGTGTTTAAAGGACAGTGAAGGCCTTTATGAGAGGTAGTACTTAGTGATGATATGACAGAAGAAGAAATAACAGTCGTCTGAAAAAATATAGGCGATCCAGTATTAGAATCAGAATATAAGAGAGCTTTGGATGGCTAAAGAGAAACAGGATCCAGTATTGGAATCCGAAGCTAGCGGAGACTTGGAAGATTGAAAATCAAATAAGGCAGCAGGAATTCACAGTTCCATCGGATTTCTAAAGTCATGGAGGGAAGGGTCAATAAAGAAACTATACATGTTGATGTGTAGAATGTATGAGACTGGCGATATACCATCATACTTTCGGTAAAGCGTGATTTGCACTATTGCGAGTGCAAAGAAAGTGCTTAACAGCCCTTGCATCTAAGTTGCTTCAAGAATAATACACGGAATAACCTACAGAAGATGGAAGAAAAAAATTGAGATGACGACCTGTTTGCCTTTATGAAAGATTAGAGCACCATACAGCAGTTCTTACGTTGGGGTCGATAATAGAAGCAATGTTGGAGAAAACTCAAGAAACGTTCATAGAATTTCTCAAGCTGGAAAGCGTTCTACAATGTAAAAGGGCGGAAGATGTTCGAAATTCTGAGAAAAATAGGAGTAAGGGATAGGGAAAGGACAAGAAGCGAGCGAGAAAAATAACAGTGGAAGACCATGAACGAAGTGCTCGAATTAGGAAACGTGTAAGACAAGGATGTAGTCTTTTGCCGAATCTATACATCGAAGAATCAAAGTCGGAAATAAAGGAAAGGCTCAGCAGTCGACTTAAAATTGAATGTGGAAGGATACCAGTGATAAGATTCGTTGATACCGATAAAGTAAAGAAGGATTACAGACATTTCTGAGTGAAATGCATAGCCTAATGAGTGCAGAATAGGGATTGACAGTAAATCGAAGACAGACGACAGTATTGAGAAGTACCAGAAGTGAGAACAGCGAGAAAGCATCAGGATTGAAGATCACGAAGTTTATGAAATCAAGGAATTTTGATACGATGGCAGGAAAATAACCCAGGACGAACGTAGCAAGGACGACATAAAAAGCAGGCCATCACTGGTAAAAAGAACGTTTTTCCCCAAGTGAAATCTACTAACATCAAACATACGAAGGAATTTGGGAAAGCCGCGCTCATGGACTGAACGGCTTGTCCCGGAGGAGGTTCGAGTCCTCCCTCGGGCATGGGTGTGTGTGTGTGTGTTTGTTCTTAGGATAATTTAGGTTAAGTAGTGTGAAAGCTTAGGGAGCTTAGGGACTGATGACCTTAGCAGTTAAGTCCCATAAGATTTCACACACATTTGAACATTTTGAATTTGGGAAAGACATTTCTCAGAATGTGTCATTTGGAGCATTGTACGATGAAGAAACATGGACGTTGAGAATACCAGAAGAGAATCGAAGCATTTGAGTTGCGGTGCTACACAAGAATACTGAAAATTGGTCAGACACATTAGGTAAGGAATGAGAAAGGTTCACTGCAGCACCAGTGAGTAAAGGAACATATGGGAACACTGACACGAAGAAGGGACAGGATGATAGGACATTTGTTCATACATCGGTGAGTAGCTTCCATGGTAGTCGAGGGAGCTGTAGAGGGCAAAAACTGTGGAGGAAGACAATGATTAGAATGGATAATGAAAATAATTGAGGACCTAGCTTGCAAATGACACTCGGAGATGAAAAGTTGGCTCAGGAGAGGAATTTGTGGCGGGTAGCATCAAACCACAGCTACGCCACTCTCATTATTTCCTATGATAATATGGATAAGCCTTGGGAGGAATTGTAGGGCGTGTCACGCTACGATTTCGTCACCATTTATGCAAACAGTGAAATAACAACCGATCAGCCAACGGATTATGAGCACGCCCACCCAGAGTCTGAACGGCGACTGGTGGCGTTCTGGGAATGCTCTGAGCACTATGGGACTTAACTTCTGAGGTCATCAGTCCCCTAGAACTTAGAACTACTTAAACCTAACTAACCTAAAGACATCACACACATCCATGAGCGAGACAGGATTCAAACCTCCCCTCTTTGGGAATAAACATAATGGATGTACGAGTACAGGTTGCAGACACGTTTTTCACGACATATGGAAGGTTCGATCTCTCCGCCGGTCGTGCTCAGCTTGTGTAGTGATAGAACACACTGATGTGAGGTAAATAGGCCTGTAATTATGTACATCAATCCTACGAACTTTCTTGGAAAATGAAGTGAGTTGCACTCTGTTCCACTCAATATTCTAGCTCCAGCGACCTACGAAAAACTGCCGCTGGAAGTCGAGCAATTTATTTCGTGTAATCGCTGTAGAATCTTACAGGTCTGTAATCTGATCCTGATGCCTTTCAACTACAAAACGATTGTAATTCTTACTCTAGTTTGCGATCAGTTATCTCAACTGCCATTTCAAAGTTCGTACCTCTCACTCGACTGTATTTGGGTGTTATTTTCAAAAGGACAAAGCTCTTCCACAATTGGCACATGGCTCCTTCAACTGCGTGCTTGACGTTGTACCCCCGCGGTCACAAAGATCTCCAGTTTTGTCTCTGATAGAACTCGTGTGGGAAAACTATCGCACAATCAGCTTAACAGGTCATGCATACAATTTCTCACAATAATAACATACAGAAGAATGGAAAAGAAAATTGAGGACGTGTTGGATAACGATCAGTCTGGCTTTAGGAAAGGTAAAGCCACCAGAGAGGCAATTCTGACGTTGCGGTTGATAATCAAAGCAAGATTAAAGGAAAATCAAGACACTTTCATAGGATTTGTCGACCTGGAAAAACCTTTCGACATCTACATCTACCTCTACATGATTACTCTGATTTAAGTGCTTGGCAGAGGGTTCATCGAACCACAATCATACTATCTCTCTACCATTCCACTCCCGAACAGCACGCGGGAAAAATGAACACCTAAACCTTTCTGTTCGAGCTCTGATTTCTCTTATTTTGATGATCATTCATACCTATGTAGGTTTGGCTCAACAAAATATTTTCGCAATCGGAAGAGAAAGTTGGTGACTGAAATTTCGTAAATAGATCTCGCCGCGACGAAAAAGTCTTTGTTTTAATGACTTCCATCCCAACTCGCGTATCATATCTGCCACACTCTCTCCCCTATTACGCGATAATACAAAACGAGTTGCCCTTTTTTGCACCCTTTCGATGTCCTCCGTCAATACCACCTGGTAAGGATCCCACACCGCGCAGAAATATTCTAACAGAGGACGAACGAGTGTAGTATAAGCTGTCTCTTTAGTGGACTTGTTGCATCTTCTAAGTGTCCTGCCAACGAAACGCAACCTTTGGTTCGCCTTCCCCACAATATTATCTATGTGGTCTTTCCAACTGAAGTTGTTCGTAATTTTAACACCCACGTACTTAGTTGAATTGACAGCCTTGAGAATTGTACTATTTATCGAGTAATCCAATTCCAACGGATTTCTTTTGCAACTCATGTAGATCACCTCACACTTTTCGTTATTTAGCGTCAACTGCCACACCATACAGCAATCTTTTCTAAATCGCTTTGCAACTAATACTGGTCTTCAGATGACCTTACTAGACGGTAAATTACAGCATCATCTGCGAACAACCTAAGAGAACTGCTCAGATTGTCACCCAGGTTATTTATGTAGATCAGGAACAGCAGAGATCCCAGAACGCTTCCCTGGGGAACACCTGATATCATTTCAGTTTTGCTCGATGATTTGCCGTCTATTACTACGAACTGCGACCTTCCTGACAGGAAATCATGAATCCAGTCGCACAACTGAGATGATACCCCATAGGCCCGCAGCTTGATTAGAAGTCGCTTGTGAAGAACGGTGTCAAAAGCCTTCTGGAAATCTAGAAATACGGAATCAACTTGAGATCCCCTGCCGATAGCGGCAATTACTTCGTGTGAATAAAGAGCTAGCTGCGTTGCACAAGAACAATGTTTTCTGAAACCATCCTGATTACGTATCAATAGATCGTTCCCTTCGAGGTGATTCATAATGTTTGAATACAGTATATGCTCCAAAACCCTACTGCAAATCGACGTCAATGACATAGGTCTGTTGTTTGATGGATTACTCCTACTACCCTTCTTAAACACTGGTGCGACCTGCGCAATTTTCCAATCTGTAGGTACAGATCTATCGGTGAGCGAGTGGTTGTAAATGATTGCTAAGTAGGGAGCTATTGTATCAGTGTAATCTGAAAGGAACCTCTCGGTATACATTCTGGACCTGAAGACTTGCCCGTATCAAGCGATCTATGTTGCTTCGCAACCCCTAAGGTATCTACTTCTAAGAAACGCATGTTAGCAGCTATTAGTGTTTCAAATTCTGGAATATTCCATTCGTCTTCTCTGGTGAAGGAATTTCGGAAAACTGCGTTCAATAACTCCGCTTTAGCGGCACAGTCGTCGGTAACAGTACCATCGGCACTCCGCAGCGAAGGTACTGACTGCGTCTTTCCGCTTGTGTACTTTACATACGACCAGAATTTCTTCGGATTTTCTACCAAATTTCGAGACAATGTAAAAAGGTGCAAGACGTTAGAGTTACGAGAAACGTAGAGGTAAGTTAAGGGGACAGACAGGTTATGTACATTGCGTAGAAGAGCCAAGAGGGAATAATAAGTCTGGACGACACAGAACGAAGTGCTCGGATTAAAAACGATGTAAGACAGGGCTGTATTCTTTCGCCGCTACTGTTCAATCTGTACATAGAAGAAGCAATGATGAAAATAAAAGAAAGGTTCAGGAGTGGAATTAAAATTCGAGGTGAAATTAGATACAATTCGCTTATGACACTACCCTCAGTGAAAGTCAAGAAGAATTACATGATTTCCTGAACAGTCTAATGAGTAAAGGATACGGATTGAGAATAAATCGAAGAAAGACGAGAGTAATGAGAAGAAGTAGAAATGAAAACAGCGAGAAACTTAACATCATGATTGATGGTTACGAAGTAGATGTAGTTAAGAAACTCTAGTATCTAAGCAGAAAAATAACCAATGACCAACGGAGGACATCAAAAGTAGACTAGCACTGGCAAAGAGGGCAAACCTATCCGAGAGAAATCTATTAGTATCAAACACACGCCTTAATTTGAGGAAGATATTTCTAAGAACGTACGTTTGATTCACAGCATTGAATGGTAATGAAACACGGACTTTGGGAAAACCGGAGCAGAAGAGAATCGAAGCATTTCAGATGTGGTGCTACAGACGAATGTTGAAAATTAGGTGGGTTGATAAGGTAAGGAGTCAGGAGGTCTTGCGCAGAATCGGAGAGGAAAGAAACGTGTAGAAAACATTGACAAGGAGACGGGACAAGATGATAGGACAAGATGATAGGATATCCGCTAAGACATCAAGGAATGACTTCCATGGTACTAATGGGAGCCAATGAGGGCAAAAAATGTAGAGGCAGACAGAGATTGGAATACAGGCAGGAAGTAATTGAGGACGTAGGTTGCAAGTGCTACTCTGAGATGAAGAGGTTGGCACATCTACATCTAGATGGATACTCTGCAAATCAAATTTAAGTTCCTGACACAGGGTTTATCGAACAGGAGAATTAGCAGTGGGTCGCATTTTTTGTGAAAAAATATTAACAAATAAATGAAAATAAAAAACTCTCTACCGGCAAAACCCATAAGATTTATGCTAGTGAAATGAAGAAGACTGGGTAGTTTTCCCTTTTGTAAGAAACAAACTGTGGTTCTTTCGGTTTCATTGGCGAGGTTGGACCGTGGATCCTTCATTTCATCTTTTTCTCCGATTTCATTTTCCGGCACTCCAGTTTTTTTTTTTTTTTTTTTTTTTTTTTTTTTTTTTTTTTTTTTTTTTTTTTTTTGGTCATCAGTGTACTGACTGGTTTGAAGCGGCCCGCCACGATTTCCTTTCCTGTGCTAACCTCTTCATCTCAGAGTAGCACTTCCAACCTACGTCCTCAATTATTTGCTTAACGTATTCCAATCTCTGTCTTCCTTTACAGCTTTTGCCCTCTACAGCTCCCTCTAGTACCATGGAAGTCATTCCCTCATGTCCTAGCAGATATCCTATCATCCTGTCCCTTCTCCTTATCAGTGTTTTCCACATATTCCTTTCCTCTACAATTCTGCGTAGAACCTCCTCATTCCTTACCTTATCAGTCCACCTAATTTTCAACATTCGTCTATAGCACCACATCTCAAATGCTTCGATTCTCTTCTGTTCCGTTTTTCCCACAGTCCATGTCTCACTACCATACAATGCTGTACTCCAGACGTACATCATCAGAAATTTCTTCCTCAAATTAAGGCCGGTATTTGATATTAGTAGACTTCTCTTGGCCAGAAATGCCTTTTTTGCCATAGCGAGTCTGCTCCAGTAGGGGGCAGGAATTATTACCCTTACCTTCCTACTTGTGACGAGAGCACGTACCCAGACACGGACTGTGGTCGGCTCGTAGGCTGGGTGGGTCGTTTGTGTGGAGATTAAAAAAAACGTGAACCCTCCCGATTGGTGGGAAATCCGAATTCGAGAACTGGTTCGGCACAGATTTTCGTTGACGGTATTCCATTATACGGCTGACCGTCGCCCAAGTTCGCAACTGCGAATAGATTTCATGTAAAGGGAAGACTGGTGTGGCCCGGCATATAGGAAAAATCGTCTCGAAAATGGTTACATCGCGTGACACTGCCGTGAGAAAGTAGTGGGGAAAGTAATTGGAGGACGATGATGCCACAATAACCGTCTAGGTGTCGGACGTCCACGCCTCGTCACAAAGGCTTGTCCGCACACTCTGTAACGCGCAACAGACGGCGATCTGTGGCAGATCTGATGAGGCCCATGATTTTCGGAGCACTCCGTTCACGATACTTTGATGAACATGGAGCACAGCTTCAAACGTCCCCCTTTTGTCCACATGTTAAGCCACGACATCTTCACAGGCTACAACATTGGGCTCGGGATCATCGGAAAACGTATCATATGGTCGCATTAAATTACGTTTCTTGTTACACCAGGTCGATGTCGTGTCTGAATATGTTGTCATCCAGGTGGATGTCTCCTACGCAGCGCGCCACGGATGCATTGTAGTGGGTGGTCGAAAAATTCCTGTAGTAGTTATTGTTGAAGCTGCACCTTTTCTAGGTTCAAGTCAATTGATAGGTATACCTGCTTAAACGAAGTCCCGCTAACTAACGGTTCATCTTCAGAGGATGCCATGATTACAAGTAGAGAAAGAATTCGCGTTTTCCATAAAAATATAAGAGGTGTTAGAGGTAAAGTTAGTAAACTGCCTATAGATGTTAACCTGAAATTATTGGTATATCGGAGCACCACTTGAATAATTTGACAATTCAGAGGCTTCGTTTACCAGGATACATATTAGCTGGCTGTTCTTCAAGAAGTTCCTTGCGGAGTGGAGGAGTGGCAATGTATGTAAAAAAAATAGCATTCCATTTGAGTCCAAGTTCAAGGTAGACGGGGGTCTTGATTCACTTTGTAGGAAGTACCATAAATTAGTTATGTGTGGTAACTTAAATACAAATTTTGTATATGATACTGCAAGAAAAAGGATGTTGGTAGATCTTCTCAATTCATATGACCTGATGCAGAATATTCCAACTAGGGTGCAGGGGAACAGTAGCATAGCCATAGACAGTATTTTTTATTAATTCTTCATTACTAGATGGCAATTCTGTTAGTAAAATGGTGAATGGCCATATGGCCTGATGCAGAATATTCCAACTAGGGTGCAGGGGAACAGTAGCATAGCCACAGACAGTATTTTTTATTAATTCTTAATTACTAGATGGGAATTCTGTTAGTAAAAGGGTGAATGGCCTTTCAGAGCATGATGCACAAATTTTATCACTAAAAGGCTTTTGTACTCAAAAAAATGTCACATATAATTACAAACTACGTAGGAAGTTTAATCGAAGAGCAATAGACAGTTTTTTTAAACTTACTCTATGAACAAGAATGGCAGGAAGTTTATAGTTCCGACAACATTGATTATACATTACTGGCCATTAAAATTGCTACACCACGAAGATGACGTGCTACAGACGCGAAATTTAACCGACAGGAAGAAGATGCTGTGATATGCAAATGGTAACCTTCTCAGAGCATTCACACTAGGTTGGCGCCGGTGGCGACACCTACAACGTGCTGATATGAGGAAAGTTTCCAACCGATTTCTCATACACCGACAGCAGTTGACTGGCGTTGCCTGGAAAAACGTTGTTGTGATGCCTCGTGTAAGGAGAAGAAATGCGGACCATCACGTTCCCGACTTTGATAAAGGTTCGATTGTAGCCTATCGCGATTTCGGTTTAACGTATCGCGACATTGCTGCTAGCGTTGGTCGAGATCCTATGACTGTTAGCAGAATATGGAATCGGTGGGTTCAAGAGGGTAATACGGGACGCCGTGCTGGATCCCAACGGCCTCGTATCACTAGCAGTCGAGGTGACAGGCATCTTGTCCGCATTACCGTAACGAATCTTGCAGCCACGTCTCGATCCTTGAGTCAACATATGGGGACGTTTGCAAGACAACAACCATCTGCACGACGAACAGTTCGACGTCGTTGGCAGCAGCATGGACTATCAGCTCGGAGACCATGGCTGCGGTTACCCTTGACGCTGCATCACAGACAGGAACGCTTGCCATGGTGTACTCAACGACGAACCTGGGTGCGTGAATGGCAAAACGTCATTTTTTCGGATGAATCCAGGTTCTGTTTACAGATCATGATGGTCGCATCCGTGTTTGGCGACATCGCGGTGAACGTACATTGGAAGCATGTATTCGTCATCGCCATACTGGCATGTCATCTGGCATGATGGTATGGATTGCCATTGGTTACACGTCTCGGTCACCTCTTGTTCGCATTGACGGCACTTTGAACAGTGGACGTTACATTTCAGATGTGTTACGACCCGTGGCTCCACCCTTCATTCGATGCCTGCGAAACCCTACATTTCAGCAGGATAATGCACGACCGCTGTTGCAGGTCCTGTACGGGCCTTTCTGGATACAGAATATATTCGACTGCTGCCGTGGCCGGCACATTCTCGAGAGTAACTACTCTTGATGAATTGTAGTATCGTGTTGAAACTGAATGGGCAGCTCTACCTGTACGCGCCATCCATGTTCTGTTTGACTCAATGCCCAGGTGTTTTACGGCCAGAGGTGGTTCTTCTGGGTACTGATATCTCAGGATCTATGCACCCTATCTGCGTGAATATGTAATCACATGTCAGTTCTAGTATAATATATTTTCCAATGAATACCCGTTTATCATATCTATTTCTTCTTGGTGTAGCTTTCCATTAACGTTCTAAATGGGGTACTAGTAGTAATAGGCAGTCCGAGTGGCTGACTATTGGGACAAGGATATCTTGTAGAACAAAGCGAGAATTATATGAAAATATTAGAAGTAGTAAGAACCAAGCTACAGTAGGTCATTAAAACAGTATCGTAAGTCGCTTAAAAATCTTATTAGGAAGGGAAAGAGTATGTGGCGTGCACATAGAAATGCTAATTCACAGGACAAAATTAAAACCATATGGTCACTTGTGAAGGAAGTGTCTGGCCAACAGCACACGATCGACTATGTAGAGTCAGTTCGTAGTAAAAATATTTCTGTTACTGATAAAGCAGATGTACGTACAGTATTTAACAATTATTTTCTGAGTATGGCTGGTGAATTAAAAAAAAAAAACTTCTGCAGGAAAACATAACTTTCTTGGCAAATGGCTTTCCGAGATTGACGTCTGAAATACTCCTCTGTGATGCAGAGAAGAAGGATACTGAGTCAGTAATTAAATCACTGAAGACTAACGACTCTAATGGATATGATGGAGTGCCTAGCAGAATATTAAAGTACAGTGCCGTGCATGTTAACCCTGTATTTAACCATACTTGTAATTTTTCCTTTAGGAATCGTCAGTTTCCTGAACGATTTAAGTACTCAGTACTAAAGGTGCTTTACAAAAAAGGAGAAACGGATAATGTAGACAATTTAGACCTATTTCTTTGTCATCAGTGTTTGCTAAAGTTTTTGAAAAGGTTGTATATGTAATGATAATTGATCATTTAATGTCACACGATTTTCTATCAAATGTACAGTTCTGCTTTAGAAGTCATTTAACAACTAAAAATGTTATATTCTCTTTTCTCTGTGAGGTAGTGAATGGGTTTAACAAAAGGTTTCGAAAGCTAGCCAAATTTTTTATTTAACTAGGGCGTTTGATTGTGCTGATCACAAAATATTGCTCCAGAAGTTTGACCATAACGGAATACGGGGAGTAGCTCACAATTGGTTCACCTCCTACTTTAGCAACAGACAACAAAAGGTCATTATTCACAGTGCTGAGAATGACTGTGATGTGGAGTCTGAGTGGGGTGCTGTCAAGTGGAGGGATGCCCCAGGGATCAGTGTTTGGGCATATAAATTATACGCCCTCTAGTATCTTTGGTAACTAAAATATTTCTGTCTCGCGATGAGACTAGCTTGGTGGAAAGGGATGTTGTGTGCAGCATTGGCTCGGTTTCAAATAGTGCAGTTCATGACGTCATTTCAGAGGTTGTAGAAAATAAACTAACGCTAAATCACAGCAAGTCTCAGTTTTAACAGTTTCTAAAACACAATTCAAGAAAACCTGACGTTTTAGTTTCATAGAATTAGCATATGGTTAGTGAATCTGAACATTTCAAATTTCTAGGTGTTCAGATACATAGTCAACTGTGGTGGACAGCCCACGTTCATAATCTTGTCCAAAGACTTAATACGGCCACCTGAAGTGAGTGATCTTTCGACACAAAAATTAGTCTACTTTGCTTATTTTCATTCCCTTATGTCGTATGGTATCATAATTTTGGGGTAACTCTTACAATTCGAAAAGGTTATTTTTGGCTCAAAAACGGGCGGATCGCGAAATAAGTGGTGTAAGTTCACGAACCTCTTATCGAACCCTGTTCACGAATTTGTGTATTCTGACATTGGCCTCTCAGTATATATATTCCTTACTGTCGTTTCTTGCTAACAATATCAGCTTATCCCCAAGAATAAGCAGCTTTCACTCAGTTAAAACTCGGCAGAAATTCGACCTCCATTTGGATCGGACTTCCTTAAGTCTTGTTCAGAGAGGTGTGCAGTGTACTTCTGCGTCCATTTTCCATAAGCTACCTCAAGAATTCAAAAATCTCAGCAGTAATCCACGCGCTTTCAAATCGAAGCTGAAGAGTTTCCTCATGGATCACTCCTTCTATTCTGTCGAGTAGTTCCTTGAGAAATTATGCTGCTTTTTGTTATATTGTTCACTGCGTTTACTTAACTTATGGACTGACTTTTTTAGGGTTCATAAACATTTTATTTTTTTCTGTTGTTACTTTTATGTTGTAATTTCATGTACTGACACGTTCCATGACCTTGGAGACTTGCTCTTCAGTTTGGTCCCACAGAACTTGACGTGTAAGTAAATAAATAAATAAAAATCCTCCACGAAGTTCAGCTTTACAGACTATGTGTAGTCTGTCTTTGTCAATTTACCTCAAACTATTTCGATAAACTGGCTCCTGAGAACACTTTAACAATATTGGTGGATTCGTAAAATCATAATCGAGATAGGGAACTCGTGCACCTCCGAACCGACAAGATAAATGACACAGGTAAAAAAACTGCAATATTTAGTTTTTGCCACTAAAAAATAGGTGCAAAGTTCTCCTACGTGAGCGAGAAACGTCACATTTGAATTTCGCAACTTGTGCACTTCAGGACAGTTGTGTGAGTATTGTTGTAGCCTACTTCATGATTCGCCACAGCAAGAAGATCGTCACTTTAGCGTTGCTGTTGGCAGGTGTGTTCGAGTCATTCAAGATGAACAGCACACTTTTCGTGTGTAAGGTGAGTTGAATTTAGTTGTTAACGTTATTCATCATTACAATGTCTGTGTTTGTACAGTGTCTGTATGTTACATTACAATCTCCTTCAGACATGCTTCTATGTCTGAAGGAACAGACACTGTTTTCATGATTACAACTGTTGGCAATATTATGAAACATCGTGTGATGCAGCGTACAAGAAAAAGTGGAAAGTTCCATTATAAAGAAAGTTCATATGAGTCATATTCTGGGCGAACAGTATTCCTACTTTACAAAAGCCCATTTACAATTCTGTGTTTTTGTAAACTTTGACCCTTAAATTGTACATAATTGATGTTCCTTCCTGAATTATATTAGTTTTCATAAGCTGCAATTTTAAATTTTGTGTTTTTCTAATACAACAATTTCAACTTGGTTTTCATCTTTTATTTGAACTTAAATATTAATTTTGCCTGATGGAGGTTCGAGTGTCACTTTATATTCCAGTAAGGATAAAGAAATACATAGTCTGGGCTGAAAAAGTGGCAAAAGTATTACATGAAGCATCATAGGAGAAAAAGGTATTAGAAAATCAAAAAAATGACACAACTCACAGACGTAATTAATAATTACCTGATAACACCTCACATGACGAGAACAGAACAAAATGTCTATGTTACTTTTGCATCGACAATAATGGAATTTACTGTTAAAACTATTTACTTGAAACTTAAAGGACGCTTAAAGTAATTCAATATGAGTTTTAAAGAATTCCTTTAACTGATTTATCTCAAGTTAAGCGCATTTGCCTTGTGCCACTGTTGGCGGAGCTAAATTTTCTGTTAGAATATTTCGGTGAACAATCTTAGCACAAAATATGAGTAGTAATTTTAGGGACTAAATCATTCCATCAGTGTATAACTTATTATTTTCTTGTAGTGTTTCACGAATTCGAATCCATGATTTGGTTATGTAGCAGAATGCAAAATTTTCGTACGTCGAACTAAAGCCACTAATTGCATCGAAAAACACACGTGCAGAAGTAGTTCATTACACCGCGTTGTTTTATTATGCACAGAAAATATCGGTCTCCGATTTCCTGTCATAAACAACGAGCTTCCCGTGCAATCTGAGAACTTTCAACAAAACATGTTTGCCGATGTAATTCCGCGCTATGTTTATATTTGATCCGAACTGTGTGCGCGTATATTGTTCGCTTGCTATCGCTTACGTTGTCAACATCCTCTATTGTACACATAAACCTCTCTCTTTCTCTCTCTCTTTCTCTCTTTCTCTCTCTCGCCCTCGAATCATTCTCTCAACCCCTATATTTCCGCTATCTCTACAAACGTGTAGCACGCGTCCTTTAGACAACTTCAAAGCAAAGTAGATTAATATATAACTGTATAGGGTGAGTCATAAAAGTGTACTATGCTGTTATTTGTCAACTACGTTCATCCATAATTCATGTTATTGAGGCCGAGTGAGTAGAAATTTGAAATGATGGTAAATTTAACCGCAACATAGACACTATTTTCCGAGAAGGAATGTTGCATGAAGACCTGCTCAGAATGATACAATTACCAAAACTAACTATTTCATTGAAAACTGATATCTCTGACTGCACTGGAAAGCTACATAAATTATATTAAAACTTTGAGCCGGAACTCTTGTATTTTCTGCACACCATACACATTTCAAATTTCACATTACGAAGCCTCATTTCGAGAATGCAGTGGTATGTGCTCTCTTGTTTACTTTGCTGACTTATCTCTGAAATAAAGGATGCAAACTGAGTCGTACAAGTAATGTCACCACACGTTAAACGCCTGAATAACCACCTTATGCAGTGTGGACCGCTGTGAGATGTGTAGGAAAAGAGTCAGTGAGGTTCTGGAAGGTACCAATCGGGTAGTGGAGTCATGCTGACTCTAGCGAAGTGGTCAGGTGCGCTTGTTTCCTCAGGATGCACGGCAAGGTCAGCCCGACGATGTAGTATCACAGATTCTCGATTGTTTTAAATTCTGGGAGTTTGGTTGCCAGGGCCCGACTGTAAACTCATCGTGGTGCTCTTCGAACCACGCACGTACACTGACGGGCGTGTAACACACTCCATTGTACCGCTGACAGATGCCATGTGCCGAGGAGAAACAGCTCGTAGGGGCGGAAATTGTCCCCAAGTGGCGAGACTTAATCGCTTTGATCCACTGTGCCTTCCAGAATGACTGCATCACCCAGGGAGTGCCAAGAAAACACACCCTAGACCACAAGACTCTCTCCTGTGCCTAGGACCTTTTGTTTTCAGATGTTTCATTCCCTGCATGTAAAAAAAAATCATCTGTGTGATGGAGCACAGGAATAAACTTTGCACCGAAAGCGTGTGCTGATGCGAAACTTACTGTACGATTAAAATGTGTGTTGGATCTACATTTATCTCTGTATATACATCTATACTCTGCGAACTACTGTGAATCGGGTGGTAGAGAATGTATTTTTGTTGTACGTAATAAACTTCGTTAGTCACTTATTAATTACACAGTCAAATTATACAACTCATTCCTATTTCATTTTCATCTGTCTCCACTAAGATTTGCACCACGTTGTTATGTTGAGTTCTCGCAGAACATAACTTTTTGATATCATACATTTTATGGGTTGTATTACTGCAATTTTCACCGGATACAATGTCCTCGAGGATAGTGACGTTTTCACGCATGTAATACACGATTTCGAAATGGAAAGCGCTGCTCCGTTTGTAGATTCTGCGTTTCTTTCATCAGACCTATTTGGTAAGTGTCCCAGACTCAGGACCCATACTCAATCATCAGTCTTACAAGGATTTTGTAAGACACATCCATCATCGATTGATGGCACTTCCTGTGGTTTGTTCCAATAAATTTTAATCTTTTTACATAATTAGCATTTATACGTCATACTAAATGTCCTTTCCAAAAACTTTCTCCTCTTGTAAAGTGTCCATAAGATATCGTATAAAAGTGATGAGCAATACTGACTGTTCATTGGCCCTGTATTTCGTTTGTGAACAGTGCGTGAACCACAACTTCATTATTAGTGAAATTCTGAATTTTAAATAATTGAAATGAATCTAATTAAATCGCAGTGAGGTTATCACTGTAAATTAATCTGCTTACGTAGCAAAAAGCCTGAAAATTCTACGCGCGGTTTGCTCACAAGAAGGCTAAGTGAGATCTGACCTGAAAGAAGAGTAACTTACCTCTTGCTCGGCATGC
Source organism: Schistocerca serialis cubense (assembly GCF_023864345.2). Classification (NCBI taxonomy): domain Eukaryota; kingdom Metazoa; phylum Arthropoda; class Insecta; order Orthoptera; family Acrididae; genus Schistocerca; species Schistocerca serialis. The sequence continues at coordinate 413,998,737 of NC_064645.1, forward strand.
TATTTTGATTGTGGTATACTGGCGTTCTAGAAAGTATATTGAAATCAGTAAATTGAGTATCTTAAGAAAAATGATATGCTCACTACCAAACTTTTCATGTCATAAACAGTCTGTTGGTGCGTGTATGTAAGGTACAACGCACACACGATAAAATATTTAAAATTTTACTAAGAATTCTGCAGAAGGTTATTACTATAAAGAAAATCGATCTTTAATAATTAAACGCTGATTACTGTCAAAAGAAACAAAAAACGACAAAGAACTCTTACGAAATAAGTAGATTAATTATTACAAAATTCACTGGTTACAAAAGTTACAGACATATAACCAACTGTGTGGTTTGTGACTAATGGAGACAAAGAGATGAACTTAACACTTACCACGAATATTATTAGTTATGTAAGGGACAAAGACTTCCTTCAGTTAATAGTTCTGATAAACAAACATTTCATTCTTCCGCGTGCGTTGGTTATCATGAAATATTCCTCCATAAATTTTCTCCATCCATACAGTCAAGAATATAAAGGGTGATCAACAAGTAACTATGCAGTTCATAACTTGCCGTATTAAAGGCATGGAAGTTATAAAAGACGCTGGAAGTGGTTCCCTTGAACTTCAAGAAACAGTAGCACACGTTCCTGCATGTTCGTGAAGACATTGGGCAGAACAAAGGGAGTGGTGTTCTGAATGTGACGTGGTAGTACAATTTGGAGTACACGCGGAAGCCAGTCCTCGAGAGATGATACGGTCACCGAAGATCTCCTTTAAGAAGTTCATCGCCTTGTGGGTTGTATGTGGAGATGCCCCATTGTGTTGGAACCAAGCATTCTCAATTTCGTCCTCATTCAGTTTACCCGTCCGCCTGCTTAGCGGAGTGGTAGCGTGCTTGCCTCTCATGCAGCGAACCGGGGTTGTGTTCCCGGCAGGGTTGGAGTTTTTCTCCGCACGTGGAATGGGTGTTGTTTTGTCCTCATCCCCCATTTCATCCTCATCACTGGCACGAGGGCGGCCCAATGTGGAGTCGAATGCAATAAAACTCGCACTCGGCGACCGAACTTCCCTGGATGGGGCCTCCAGGCAGGCAATGTCATACGATCATTTCATTTCAGTTCGCCGAGGAATGGCTCCAGAATGGAGGTGCAGTTCCGTTCTGCATATATGGTGTCCTGAAAGAAGATCGGCCGAATGATGCGTTTACGAGTCACAACGTATCAAACTCCAAACTTTTGATCATGCAGTGGGGACACATTAAGTTCATACGGATCCTCCGTTGTCCACACACAACTATTGTGGCTATTCACGTAACCGGAGAGGTGAAACCATGTCTCATACGCGAAAAACGTTGTGTCAAGAATCCTCCCACCATTCTCCTGCAGGAAGGACAGAAACAAGTTGCAAAAGTTCACACGCGCCGGCGGTCAGTGTCTCTCAGTTAATGCATGACCGTCATTTTGTACGGATACATGGACAGTGACTTCCGGAGAATCTTGTGTGCGGAACCCACGGACACGTGGACCTGCTGAGCTAGTCGTCTAACCGATTTCTTAGGACTTCGCAGCATCACGTCTTGCCCCTGCGCCACCATCTCTTCGTATGTGGATGTGAATGGAATGCCTGATTTTAAAGCACTATGAACGCTTCCGGTCTTTCGGCACTTGGTGATCAGGTTCCGTACAGCTTTGTGGTTAGGCACCTTCACTCCTGGCAACCTTGGTGCACATGCAGCTTCTGCAGCTGAGGTAAACTTGCCTCCATTGCGGGAAACGTGCTCCATAAGAAACACTTTTTGTTCCATCGTCAGCAGTATGACCTGGATCACAACGATGTCACACAAGACGTTGATCTTCAATCAAACCACGACTGTGGAGGAACCGGTTTATAGTATTTCGTGACTTTAATTACTTATGAATGATATTTCAGGTAGATCAAAAATATATATAAAAACAGTTACCTGTTGTCAGCATACCAATTCGTTTCATCTACAAAATGATTATCCCGGCTAATATTTGTCACTGTGCTAAAGAAACCTCCGCTTGGCGTTGTGTAGAAATGTTGTCTATAAAGTCGTGCGAGTGCCACTAAATTGCATATCACTTATCAGATGATCCACAACTGTTACTTACGATGGAAGCACTTTTCTCTATCAAAAGAAACATCTTGTCACAAAATATTACCTGCGCACGACACTGACGTTTGCCTCTTATTAAAATATTTCATGTAAATCGTCCAAAATAACTAGGCTTCATACATCAGCAAATAAGAAATTGATATTACGTAACGTGCTGTGAGCAGTAGTTTTAAAGATTCAATCTGAGCTGAATTCTGTCTTTTAAAGTAGATTCGGGAACACCGGTGCAAATTTATTTCTATTCATTTATATCTAACAACATTTATGTTTGTTAAAATTCTCGATTCAGAACTGTCGCAGAAATATTTTTGTTAAGATGGTGCCAGACACATGATAATCAATCTGTCTATTGTTATTCTCGATTCCTTTTATATCAAGTTAATATATTCAGATAAAAGTCTTTAAGCGTATTGTTCTCTATTCTTTAGCATTTGAAATTATTCTCAATGAAAAATGTTTCATATTTTTATAAGAGCTACTAGTAAACTCCGCTGTAAGTTACTATTGCTAATGGCTGCGCTTCTAATTGCGGAGCTGAAAATTAACACTTAAAAACATTAATTAGATTGGATTACAATTGAAATAAATACAAATACACGTCTAGACAATAGCGACTCTATTTTTCAAATAACAATTAACAATATAGTTACAGGTTTTCTCTTTACAGACCTCACACGTCTCAAGTCCGAACAGAACATGGGTTTGCACAGGAAGAACATCTCAACCACAATTATCGCAGGTAAAAAAAAAATTAATTATAATTGTCGTTGTCTATGAATGTAGTTCTCCGATAATAGTTTTAATTCACACAGAAATTAAATTATTAATGAAATAACTATCGTCATTTTTACACGATACGGTCTTTTTTATACGTAGTATAGATAATATTTGTTGAAGTTTGTACATTTAGTTCATTTTAACATATTGTGGCTAGAACATAGTGTCGTGGATATTACAGAACAAATACAAATACCTAGTCAGATATTTTCCACATATGATAAACTGTGGAAGATTTTGTATTTATAATTCACAATTACATCATTCATTACTTTACATACCACAACATGGCACTGCACAGTTACTTTCTGAACAACCGGTACCTTTACAAATAAGTTTTCGTCTCCATAGTAAGGTACTCCAGATAATTTCTCCCAGATTCACAGATATCGGATATCCTTCTCTGAAAACTCAACTGCCCTAACAAGAATGCCCCAGTGATGCACAACTGACAGGTGACCAAGCGCACGAAAGATTACACTAAATACACAATCAAGGATCTTATCCACCACTCATGCAGCGCATTTGTCCATCTTTGTCCCAGTACAGTAAAGGTGAAATATTTACAATAGCACAAAATATATGTAAACCTTACAAAGTCACAATCAAATATCTGTCGTTCCTACAATTTGTTTTACCCAGTTTTTGGACTTAAAATCGTTTCGTGCACATACATATTTTTAATGGACGTGAATGTTTCCATTGATTGTTTTAAATCGCATAAGCAAACAATAATACCCGTCGGAGGTTCGAGTCCTCCCTCGGGCATGGGTGTGTGTGTTGTCCATAGTGTAAGTTAGTTTAAGTTAGATTAAGTAGTGTGTAGGCTTAGGTACCGATGACCTCAGCAGTTTGGTCCCGTAAGACCTTACCACAAATCTCCAATTTCCAAACAATAATATGTCTTTGTGCTTCTTCAAGAGCAATCCACTACAGTTGTTTGATGGCCAACAAACAACGCCTGAATCAAGTATCGGTACTTTTATGTTTTAGTGCATTTCGCTACAAATTTCTAACGTTGCATTTCGGTATACAAAAGGCCGTACCCCCCAACAGCCTCTTAAGTTTTCTTTTGTTACTCTTATATTTTGTGAAGAGTAAGGTTCTTATGCTACTTGTTTGGAGTAAGTCTGAACCTAATTTTGTGTCCAATATCTTCCTGTAAAGAACCACCTGCTAGTCTCTGTTTCCTAGGAATTAGTCAATCATAGCACATAACAACCATTCGTACGCGTGTATTTTGTTTACTAGGTGACAGTGAGAAATGGAGCGCATTCTGAAAGTCATGGAATACTGCATCAAACTAGGCCGAAGTATTGTTCTCTTCTGAGTCTCGTACACGAATATGATCTTCCTTTGAAGTATCCGTTTTTATTCGTACAGAGAAGATTTTTTTGGTCTCCAGATAAGTAACAACACGCGAGCATAAAAGTGTTCCGTTTATACAATTCATTGCCCTCAGCGACATGAGCCTATAGTGGTTCGATGAACCGTCTTGGAAACAGGGATGACTTGTGCATTTCTCCAATCACTTGGTATACTTCGTTCGTCCATCGATCTGCTGCCTGTTCTCTTTGAACGAATTTAGCTCATTTTCTGACTGCGGTTGCTAACCTCTATACCCGCCAGTTTGGTCATCTGCTGTGACTGGAAGGTGGAAACGTGCGATCATCTTCCTTTGAAACAATTTCAGTAAACAGAATTTTCTTAAGCTTAACTATGTTATACTCCATTTCGGTGCCATGATTTTCTTAATGGGTGGCTATAGCACTCTGATCCATATAGTGACTTAACTTCCTAGGATTTTTTGACAGAGTGTAGCCTAGTAAATGGCTTTCAGATTTACTTGACTCTTCTCCATATTTTTAAGATCAAATTTGCTTCATTCAGCTTTTGTTTCTCGACGATTCTCGTGGCTGAGAAATGCAGCTGACATTGTTAAAGAGCAAGCTACAATGGGATCATTGTCATGTTCTAGGGAGATGTGAATAATGATGCTCCACTATAATTTTCTAAGAACACTTGAACAGGGGACACTTTTCTGCAACAGCTTTTCATTCCAGGCCATTTCCTCTTCAAAACCAGGTGGAATTACGAATCCATGGAACTTTATCGATCACCTCTACTTCCCAGGGACAGAATTACAGCTTCCCTGAACCCAGTATGGATTCCAAAAACATGTATAAAGCGAAATAAATTTGTGCTTTTCACACATGATATCTAAAATACTACAGGAATGGGTAATAAGATGACGTATTTACAACACTGACTATCTTTGGATAAAGTAACATACTAAAATCTATCAAGTGAAATACGTTCGTTCATAATTTTTCGTCAGACTAGCAGCTGGCGCTGAGCACTATGGGACTCAACTGCTGAGGTCATTAGTCCCCTAGAACTTAGAACTAGTTAAACCTAACTAACCTAAGGACATCACACACATCCATGCCCGAGGCAGGATTCGAACCTGCGACCGTAGCGGTCTCGCGGTTCCAGACTGCAGCGCCAGAACCGCGCGGCTACTTCGGCCGACTTGCAACTGGACTTAACATCTCTTGACACGTAGTATCCAGCACGTTGTCTTGCGTGAAGAGTCCTGCTGGTTCACAAATAATACATAGTGTCGAGGAGAATTTGTTAAACCTAGATTTCATTATAACCTTTATTTTGTCCGACTCACATGTCTGAGTACACAATTTATTGCTGCAGTGGTTACGAGTTCCAGGGTGGCTCGGCAATTCTCGAACTTAACATTTTGTTATTAACTGTAACCAGTTACACAACGTGGTGCCAAAAGTCATGAATTGATTCATACAAGAAACAATAAACAATGAGCAGCAAATTCGCTCACAGCCTGTGTCTCTAATCTTTCTCCTGAGCAACACATTCAAACCTATGTGTTGTTCAACTGAACGTGTTGTACAGGTGAAACAGTAGACGCATAATATGTCATATAAATGAGCTGATTTCTTGCTTTCCGGTTGATTTTCTTGTACGAATCAGTTCGTATCCTTTGGCACCATGTTGTATAACTAGTTATGGTTAATAACAAGGTGTGTTAACTGATAATGGGCGAGCCTTCCCGAAACCGGTACCCACTGCAGCAATAAATTGTATACTCAAGCATATGAGACGGACAAAGTAAAGGTTTATCAAATTCTCCTTCTCAGCTGTGGACCTAGCATTGAGAAGCAGCATCCCCCTAATCAGCAAATATGTGGTGTGTTCCGTGAAATTGACCTCATACAATAGTGACTTGATGCGCAGGATTAGTTGCAAGCTTCACATTTTTGAAACCTATGCCGTTACCTTTGAGGAAGTTATAACTCGTAAAATTTATAATAATATCAAATTAAAATTCCACAAAAACGCAACCACGAATAAATACTGATATGAACCTCTTAATATACAGAAATATAATATTATGCTATTCAGTAAGTATAAAAACGGTGTACTCCTTCAGTAATAGGTCACATATGGACTGAGTGTATCAAGTCAATGTGTGGGTAAGAAAGACAGACATTGTCGATTGATCGGACAGCTTCTGGAAAACTGCGTTTTCTCTACGATGATTAGTCGCTTACAAGATGATTGTAAGATGTGTACAGGGAAATTAATTGTGTGTGTTGTGTGTGTGTGTGTGTGTGTGTGTGTGTGTGTGTGTGTGTGTGTGTGTGTGTGTGTTTTCTAAAAAATACTACATTTTAAAACATTTCATAACGGAATTTTAAATTAGCTCACGTTCTTAGGGTTTGATACATATGAACCGCAAAGAAAATGAATATAGGCTCATCTAGTTCACGCATGAAGTATTAAAGAAATGTGCCTCAAAAATTCTGTTGTTATTTCAGGCACAAAAAGTAATCTTACTGGCACACAAAAAATTATCCAAGGCAAACGGCAAATTAAAAAAAAATGGAACGAGCTATCAGTATTTTAATTTATCGTTTCTTTAACCATCTTTGAACGACAGTTTTGTTTGTTTAAGTGACATTCCTACAGGGTTGTTACTCGGAGCCACTCCATAATTTTTATTTCCTCAAGCTTCTATTAAATAAGAAGAAGGAAAAAGGAGGGAAAATAGTTTCGAATGTTCCACTGCCGATAAACGCATTAAATGGACTGTATAGTTCGAGAATAACATTCATGATAAAGATGTACGACATTGTCTTTTAGTTGGAACTATCCCGAATCCGCATTCCTCGAGATAGGACAGATATACCGAAAATCTCTGCAGTAAATAATCAGAGTAATACAAATGTAAGTTAATAAAGTTCAATGTCTAAGAAATTTTTCCAATCCGGCTTTTACTCTGTAAATACAATATATGAATTACAAATTTTACAAATTTACTGAAGTATTGAGCTGAAATTGAATAATAGACGATTTCAGTTTCTCCTTTAGGAGCAAGAGCTGGATTTTGCGTGAAACCTACTCTAAAGAAAAACATAAAAATCACGAGACATACATATTATCCCATTTCTATTGAAAGTATTATATGCTAGAAACATAGCTGTCGTATTGGGACTACCATCAACCGGGCTAGTGACGTCGAAAACTATGAATTCGATGCTAATACTGGTAATCATCGTTATTTTTACGTATGATCTTTATCACTAAAACTATTTGTGCATGATGGCATTAGCGGCACAACTTGACCAAAAGAAGGGATCGGTTAACAGAACACATTATGAGACATCATAGGATCACAGATTTTGTACTGGTGGTAAGTACCGGTGGTAAGAATCGTAGAGGGAGACCAAGAGATGAATACGGTAAGCAGAATCAGAATGATGTATGTTGCAATAGTTATTACGAAGATGGAGAATCACGCACAGGACGGAGAAGCATAGAGACCTGCATCAAACCAGACTTCGGACTAAAGAGCACAACGACAACAACAACAACAGTTGCATTAGTATGGAACGTCTTTTCCAGTTGGGACGTAAGTGTTTCCTTTTGTTGGAGCGTTGGTAATCAACAGTTCTTTACAGCTGAGTAAAAATACACTCCTGGAAATGGAAAAAAGAACACATTGACACCGGTGTGTCAGACCCACCATACTTGCTCCGGACACTGCGAGAGGGCTGTACAAGCAATGATCACACGCACGGCACAGCGGACACACCAGTAACCGCGGTGTTGGCCGTCGAATGGCGCTAGCTGCGCAGCATTTGTGCACCGCCGCCGTCAGTGTCAGCCAGTTTGCCGTGGCATACGGAGCTCCATCGCAGTCTTTAACACTGGTAGCATGCCGCGACAGCGTGGACGTGAACCGTATGTGCAGTTGACGGACTTCGAGCGAGGGCGTATAGTGGGCATGCGGGAGGCCGGGTGGACGTACCGCCGAATTGCTCAACACGTGGGGCGTGAGGTCTCCACAGTACATCGATGTTGTCGCCAGTGGTCGGCGGAAGGTGCACGTGCCCGTCGACCTGGGACCGGACCGCAGCGACGCACGGATGCACGCCAAGACCGTAGGATCCTACGCAGTGCCGTAGGGGACCGCACCGCCACTTCCCAGCAAATTAGGGACACTGTTGCTCCTGGGGTATCGGCGAGGACCATTCGCAACCGTCTCCATGAAGCTGGGCTACGGTCCCGCACACTGTTAGGCCGTCTTCCGCTCACGCCCCAACATCGTGCAGCCCGCCTCCAGTGGTGTCGCGACAGGCGTGAATGGAGGGACGAATGGAGACGTGTCGTCTTCAGCGATGAGAGTCGCTTCTGCCTTGGTGCCAATGATGGTCGTATGTGTGTTTGGCGCCGTGCAGGTGAGCGCCACACTCAGGACTGCATACGACCGAGGCACACAGGGCCAACACCCGGCATCATGGTGTGGGGAGCGATCTCCTACACTGGCCGAACACCACTGGTGATCGTCGAGGGGACACTGAATAGTGCACGGTACATCCAAACCGTCATCGAACCCATCGTTCTACCATTCCTAGACCGGCAAGGGAACTTGCTGTTCCAACAGGACAATGCACGTCCGCATGTATCCCGTGCCACCCAACGTGCTCTAGAAGGTGTAAGTCAACTACCCTGGCCAGCAAGATCTCCGGATCTGTCCCCCATTGAGCATGTTTGGGACTGGATGAAGCGTCGTCTCACGCGGTCTGCATGTCCAGCACGAACGCTGGTCCAACTGAGGCGCCAGGTGGAAATGGCATGGCACGCCGTTCCACAGGACTACATCCAGCATCTCTACGATCGTCTCCATGGGAGAATAGCAGCCTGCATTGCTGCGAAAGGTGGATATACACTGTACTAGTGCCGACATTGTGCATGCTCTGTTGCCTGTGTCTATGTGCCTGTGGTTCTGTCAGTGTGATCATGTGATGTATCTGACCCCAGGAATGTGTCAATAAAGTTTCCCCTTCCTGGGACAATGAATTCACGGTGTTCTTATTTCAATTTCCAGGAGTGTATATCTTTCCTTTAATATAGAGATTAATGCGAGCAATGACAAAAGGGTGACTCCAGAAACTTAATCTCCGTAAGCGTCTTACTGTTTCAGATTAGCTCTTCTTCTCTCTCGCTTTCTAAAACCTGCAGCATTTGGTACCGCCAAAAACTTCATTTTTTAGGTCCAGGTTAACGTCGCTAGACATAAGGTAAGTGACAAAGACTTTGTAAAACCAAACCATTTTACTAACATAAATAAACTGCTTTATTCACACCCGACGTCTTCAGCTCTTAACCGCGAAATTCTTTCAGCAACAACCGGTGAAGAAGTCTATTATCTCAAAAGCTTTCACTTCCCCTATATAAATGCATTGCAATAACCAAATTAGTCCCGCCACGTCACACCGAGAGGAATTCTGTAAATATTTGATAAAGTCTTAAGGTCGCTCAGCAAAGCGCTAATTATACCTGCAGAGCCACGGTAAATATTGACTCAAGGTGTAAAACTTTTAATGGAGCTTTATCTTCCGCACCAGTTCTCTCGCGCTGCTACATTTAATCTTCTCAACTCCGAAATTCCCACTGCAGCCGCCACGTTCGATACTTCTCTCTTCTTTTCTCAGTAAATAACGGTAACTCGTAGCATTCCACTGTCTTTTATATCTGTTCTATTCTGTACCTGTTTGAAATGATAATAACGTATTTACGCTGGGATAATATTATATTCGTATGTGGTTCTGTTTCTGGTCTAAGAACGCTGAACTACATGGTTAGCACAGCATTTCCTAAAATAATTAAAGGAAGAAGAAAAATGTAAAACATCAAAAAGCGTAAAGTTGCATTCATCTCTCCCAATGTTATTCATGTCTACCCACACGTCTATACTTTCATACAACATGCAAAAGACAAGTCGAATCTGAAAAAACTGTTATAAAACGTAAGTGATACAAGAAGAATGCTAAAACAAAGACACCTGATTTAGTGGTTTACTGATCACTCTCCAAAACATCTCCGTGCCGGTATTGGTAGCAAGTCAGAAATTTTACAAAGTGTAAAAATTTGTACCGCATTAGTATCTTTGTTAGATAAAAAAAGAGTAGATCTGCAGTTAAATTGGTGTCTGCTCTCACATCTGAACACAGAACAGTTTCATTAATATGTGATTGCAACCTATACACTCTGGAACGGGACATCCTCTTCTAGCATTACTTTTTCTCAAGTGTAGTTGTCGATACCAGTGTTATTTTTCATATTTTAGATAGGTCAGTATTTTTTCAGCTGCTTTTCTGAAAACTTTCATGTAATTTTATACACAGTATGTCATATTTAAAACTAAAATTTAAGAAAAGGAATTACTTTATTTTAGATGTTATAATCGATCAGTACTAGTTCTGAATGTATAGTTGAATTTACGTTTTTTAAAAAATTTGAATTACGTATTATCTGGTACACATAAAATTTATATTATTAGTTAGGCAATCTAGTACTGTTTGCTATGTTTATTATTGGATTTATTTATGAAATAATAATCGAAACTAATAGAAATTCATTTATCTAGAAAAATTGTAAACTCTCTGCAATTTTGTTATTGCCGCTGTGTGAGACGGTAGTAAGCATACCAGTGATGTGAGTGGAGGTATTTTTGTATTTTGTGTAATTTCGTCTTTATTAATGTGAATAATAAAAAGACTGTATGATATTTAAAATATTACACACTTTATTAACGAAAGAACAAAAATTCTGCACCAACAATCTTCAAATTTATTTAGATCAGTTCAACCACGAGTACCTAAAATTTGAGAATTAAAGCTTCAAGAATCAGACAAGAAAAACTGGAGCTAATTGTACGTGAAAAGATAAGCAAACAAGGAATTTCACTGTAATCTTCGCTCCCCTCAAATCTTACAACAGCGAGAGTCACCGAACCATGTGTCTTAGGACGACGTAGATGGCGAGGAACCACCTGATTGTTCCTACGTGTCTCCTTGGATGAGCCATCTGTTTATCCTCTGAATTCTCAAATCCCCTGGCACACAGCCGAGTTACCACTCATTCCTGAGAATTTCTTCATAGGTACTCTAGGCTGCTTTATCGTCTGAGTACAAGCGTTGTAAGGACCGAAGGGAGCTCATGTAATCGAAACATTAAGTAATTTTTCAGTTAACAAAATGTCATCTGCTCCAGTGTCTTCAAGGGCACTTGTATTGTGTGGTGTACACGGGGAATTATTTATTCAGACGTAGTTGAGACCAAGTTGAGGGAAATTTTAAGGATATCAAGTTTCCCATTACACTCGTGAACTCAGGAAAACAGTTCCGGTGTTCGTGTAACGTTTCATAGAAAATACGCGGGAGTGCCATCTCTTTCATATCTGGCTAAATCAAAAACTGCGTTGGATCTTTACAGTAACGGAGGTGGCAGTCATCTGGTCTGCAGCCGAGGTTTTCGATTGATACTTGCTCCCCAATACATGATTCATGCCGATCTCCGATAGCCTTGTTATTAGCTGAAGCAATGTCCAATGCTGCGACCAGTAATCTTTCGGTACGCCAGTGATTCTGGTGGATGTTATGTGTCTGATGCAATAAGAGGACCTTTGGTCGAACAGTTATTGCTCTCCAGCCTAAACAGAGACTGGTACTGTGTTCTAACTGTAAGTAACTGCACTCAATCTTAGATCTCACTGCGCAAACACACAATCTGGCTGGGATCTTACAAATCCCTTTTAAAATTTGAGCAGATTTCCCTCCGTGCCAGCGACTAAGACACTTTAAGATTCTCAGAGTCTTTAGATAACGTAGATGAGGGAATTACTAGAAAGTAGATCGAAGAAAGAGGCTCAAAAACATCACGAAGTGTTAAAATACAGACTGGTGTTCCTCACTGGCTAGTAAAGTAAACTAAAAATACGAAGTGAATGATTAAATTAAATGCACACTCTTTTACCCACGGAGGTTTTAGAGCTATCAAAGCTATCTGTTACGAATGACGTTCTTGTTATGTATCAGTAGGAAAGTTGCGATGCACTCTTATAACTCAAAGACGCTACAGTCCATGTTTTAGCCGTATTTTTGGATGAGTAGTGAAGGTATGTCTTTAAGCCAATGGTTGCCGAACGACGGTTCGCAAGCCGCATGTGGCCTGAATCAAGAATTACTTCGGTCCGTTGTTCTCAGCCGTATTTTATAATAATATGGATGTAGAAATTAAAAGCCGAATCCAAAATCTTCAACTAAAGGTATTCTTAAAACAACAGCTTTCCTGCTCAGTAACAAACATAAATAATTACAGAGACAGTAATGTTTTAATTTGAGCTAAATTGTCATAGGTGTTGGTTAATTCGGTCCTGAGCTAAGAAAAGTTGGCCCCTTACCTCATGGCAGAGGGGTAAGCAGAGTGGCCAGTGAAGGCCTAGACCATGTGAGAGGGGTAAAGTAGGGCTTGTATTCAAATGTGTGTTAAATCTTATGGGACTTAACTGCTAAGGTCATCAGTCCCTAAGGTTACACAACACTTAACCTAAATTATCATAAGGACAAACACACACACTCATGCCCGAGGGAGGACTCGAACCTCCGCCGGAACCAGCCGCACAGTCCGTATGCGTGTATGATTCGTACCCATTAGATTCTATGGTACAAATTTTGACAAAAAAGGAAATTTAATTCGGGAATTCACATTACAGAGACGATCTCCTTCAAAAGCGGTACTTATATGTAACAAGGAACATAAAAATAAATTAAGGCTGTTGTAGTACAACGCAATAAGGAGAAGAAAAATAACATGAAAAAGTGTAGTAAACATTTCTAAAAATGGTTCGAATGACTCTGAGCACTATGGGACTTAAGAGCTGAGGACATCAGTCCCCTAGAACGTAGACCTACTTAAACCTAACTAACCTAAGAACATCACACACATCTCATGCCCGAGGCAGGATTCGAACCTGCGATCGTAGCGGTAGCGCAGTTCCAGACTGTAGCGCCTAGAACCGCTCGGCCACACCGGCCGGCTAGTAAACATTTATGATTATGTTTGAAATAACATAACGCATTTAAATATAAATGCATTTACTGTTGCTGGTAAATTAGCCATTCATCCCTCTCCTCCGCCCCAGACAAACCAACGCTTACAGCATTTGTAGACTAAGAGAAAGCTTTTCACAATGTTATCTGGAATACTCTCTTCGAAATTATGAAAGTAGCATGGGAAAAATACACGGACCAAAAGGCTATTTACAACTTGCACAGAAACCAGACGGCAGTTATAAGTACCGAGGGGCACGAAAGGGAAGCAGTGGTGGAGAATGGAATGAGACGGGGTTGTAGCCTCTCCCCGATGTTATTCAATCAGCACAAGGAACGAACAGTAAAGAAAACCTATGACAAACTTAGAGAGAGTATGAATTAAAGTTCAGGAAAAAGAAATAAAAACTCTCAGGCTTTTTCAGTGACATTTTTATGCTGTCCGAGACAGCAAAGGACTTGGAGGAGCAGTTGATCGGAAAGCACATTCTCTTCATACAAGGATATAAGATTAACATCAACAAAAGATTTAAATGATTCAAATGGCTCTGAGCACTATGGGACTTAACACCTGAGGTCATCAGTCCCCTAGAACTTAGAATTACTTAAACCTAACTAACCTAAGAACATCACACACATCCATACCCGAGGCAAGATTCTAACCTGCGACGGTAGCAGACGCGCGGCTCCGGACTGAAGCGCCTAGAACCGCTCGGCCACTCCGGCCAACTCCATAAATGGAAAACAAGTAAATAACAAAACCTAGTCGAAATAATTCAGGTGATGCGGAGGGAATTACATTAGGAAACGGTACAGTTAAGGCAGCAAAATAATTGATGATAGCCGACGTAGAGAGGGTATAAAATATAGACTGGCAATGGCAAGAAAAGCATTTCTAAAAAGAGAAACTTGTTAACATCCAATAGAGATTTATATATTAGAAAGCCTTTTCTGAAAGTATTTGTCTGGGATGTAGCAATGCACAGAAATGAAACATGGACGATAAAGAGTTCAGAGAAGAAGAGCATAGATGCTTTAGAAATGTGATGCTGCAGAAGAATGTTGATGATTACATTTGTAGGTCACGTAATTAATAAGGAGGTATTGAATAGAATTGTGGAGACACGAAATTTGTGGCACAACTTGGGCAAAAGAAGGGATCGATTTACAGGACATATTCTGAGACCTGAAGGAATCATCTTTTTAACATTGAAGGGAAGCGTGGTGGGTAAAACGGAAGAGGGAGACCAAGAGATGAATACAGTAAGCAGATTCAGTAGGATGTAAGTTTCGCAGACGAAGGAGCTTGAACAGGATAGAGCAGTACAGAGCGCTGCATCAAACCAGCCTTGGGACTGAAGACCACAACAGCAGCAACATTCCGAGATATATCCATGTTGTTATATTTCTCATCCTCAGTGTGCCACAAATTTCTTCCTTGTGGTGCTAAAGGTAAAAATTTCTCAAACTTCATGTTTTGCACTTGGGTACGCCGTCTGATTCGGCCGAAGAAAAGAATCTGGTTTAAGTTCCGCCGAATGTGGTCTGCAGTGTCTACATTCAGTCGTTCAGATCGGTTGCACTGAGACCGCACGCGTACTGGCGCACTAACTCGAAAAGATCGCCCGATGTCGATCGTGGGCGGCATGTTACGACTACATTCCACTTGCACCACAGCCTTAGAGACCATATTCATGTATTACTCGTCAGCTTTCATGCCCATTCTCTGAATACTAACTGAATAAAAAGTCAAATCTCTCTGGAATTGTTTTCTCCATGAAATCTGTTTCAGCCCAAAAATCCCATCACTACCTAGCTGTGTTCGTTGGAGCTTTGTTCTTGCAAGCACTGTGTACGAGTGCAAGGTGGTTGACATTAACTTCTGTCATAATGACTAATATTTCTAGAAATTGCCTTCACCAGCCACATTATTTTCCTATTTTATGTACAGTTTCCAGCTAGATAAGGTAACTGCAAATCTCAGGGAACTTCAAGGCACGTATTGCAGTAACGAGTACTCGAGGCAGTGCCTCCATACGAATCAGTTTTCCTTCGATAGGCGTTAAAATGTACAGTGCGCAGCTACATCTGGATTGAACGTGTCTCTCGCACTACAGAAGATGCAACTATACTGACGGGTTGTATTCCGGTAGTTGCTGTTCATCTTCATTTACTTTCTGTTAAAGACCCTTTCGTTTCTTCTGTGCGTCAAGAAAGTTTGTTAACTACCTCATATTTCATTAAAAAGTAGGAATATCGCTTTTTGTTTATTCACAGGTCAAATATTATAAGGGCTTTCATAGCGGAGTTATAGCCTATAGGTAACTGTCAACTTTCAAATTGCATCTACTATAATGTGCTTCCAGTGGTGTCGTAAGCCTTTTTTATGTCAAAAAAATCCCTAAACAATGCTACAAATGTAGGAAACACTAGTTAAGCAGCATTCACGATGATCAGATTGTCGACAATGGATGGCCAACTGTTGGATTCTCACTAACAGGGTACGAAGAATTTCCAGGTACTGAGTGTCCAGAACGGCTCGTTAATGTGACGCACCTGTACCTACTGTAACACATAAGGTTGTCTCGGGTGTGAGGAACGTAAACAGAAGTGCCTTCCTCCAACAACTTGAAATTCTTTTTATTTAAAAACAGAATGGGTATGGTTTATATACAATGCGTATTACGCCATTTCATAGAATAACACATTTAATGAGTGATGAATTGGTTGAGGAGATCGGCTAACATAGCCTCTTCATACATTTGTCCTTAATCCCTTATATATCTCACTGTGGAGATATTTATGGGCATTCGTGTATTCCACAACCAACGACAAAGTGCTCACATTTCAGGAGCGGATGTATTTGTTTTATCAAGAGATAAATGGTTCTCATAGGACAGAATGGCTTTATCTCAACAAGTATTTCTTTCTGGAGATATGTTTATGGAAGACATTTTCTAGTTTGGCTGTCTGGTACTATCGCTTCATACGTTTGGGCACAGCATTGCTTGACAGCGAATGGTGGACTGCGGCTGGAAAAAGGAAAAGAAGCGAATCGAAGTGTTTGATAGAGTGCTACAGAAGACTGTTAAGTGACCTGGTAAGCATTGAAAAGGTTCTCCGCAGAACTGGTGAAGAAAGGCCTCACTGACAAGGACGGCAGGACATTTGCTAAGACATCATGGAGTAACTTCCATGGCACTAGAGGAGCTGTAGAGCGTAAAAACCTATTGGGAAGACAGAGACTGGAATAAATCCAGCAAATACCTGAGGAAAAAGGAGCCAATGAAACGAACCAATGAAACGAACTGTCCTTTAAAATCATGATGTAATGGCATGCACAATGAACAACAACAACAAAATATAAGGGACACTGCATAGCTAGAACGCAACAGTAGATCCAGATCCAACCGTGGCCGATACGTTGGTTTTCCTCCAGCAGCAGTAGTTTATACCTTATGACGTGGTACCATACCGATAAAACTTTTATGCCGATTGTCTCTGGCCGGAGAAGCATACTCAATTATAAGTACGTATCTGATTGTAAGTACTAAGTTCAAATTTCACATTATCGTCGTTAAAGAGTTAAGGGTGAGAAGTAAGGAAAGACTAGTATGTAGTCATATGACCACTTGAAAGGCAAAGGACGTAGTTGGATGAGTTTATGAGCATATTATAACGTGGAAGACTGGGAAACAACGTAATGTAGTTCCTGATACCGGGACTGGTAAGCAATACTATCAATTCGTTGCATAATGTATACACATGCTATATGGAACTATTAACATGTTCACTCCTATTTCTGCTTACGAATGAACTTAGGGTCATGTAGGCGTAATTTTGGTTTCCTGTTGTTTAATTTTGTCTCAGATTTGGTCCCATAAAACATTCTAGAAGAGTCAACTTAACATTAGTTCCTGGAATGGTATATTATTATCCGTTCGTCTTAAATATGGTGAATGAATAATATTCCGCAGTGAAAACACACTCTGGGTAAATGTTAGTAATTAAAATATCACAATAGTTAAAATATACCGAAGGAAAATTATAAAGTGATTGTTTGACGACGTTAATTATCACTTTTATGTTTATAATGCAAGCTAACCAACGTTGTAACTATATCAACAAGTATCCTTGGTTTTGTAAAATATAATGCTGAAGTAAACCCTTCATCAAATGTTAAATATCAATCGTAGCTTCTATCAAGCAACTGGCTTCTTAATGATTTGTGCGATCCTGATTGTTAAAACATTATATATGGTCGTAAAATGTAAACTCTCATGGCCTGAAATGTCCAATTAATAAAATACTCCGAGCTATTATGACGTGTTCAGATGGATTTCACATTAAAAACCAAAGTTTTATCCCCGTCTGCGGAGGATATTTTCTAGGTTGATGGTAGGTTCTTTGAGTGTCCGATTCACATCCTGACTCACTACAGACTGAAGCCAATTTGCGTAACCAAAATCCGCTAATCTCGTCGGGGCTAATCCGTATGTTTAGCATGGAGAAGGAGGTGTCAGCGGAAGATTAAATTTTCATGGTGCGATAACTTTTCAAGAATGAGGGTAGTAGCTTAGGCCCACGCACACAGATTGCTATCTGCACTGGGTTTCTGACAACCAACCACAACAAAAACGAGGCACAAAAATTTCCGCAAATTGCGCAAGGAACTTCTGCGATCTAGAGCTGTTTGACACGGAATTAAAACACCTCACCGATGCACTGCTGAAGAATAGTTATTCGTTCGCTGATGTAGAGAGACCGTTAAGACTACTGAGTGGAAATCACAGCGATGCTCGAACGCCTGTGAAATAAGAATTTTCCTGCCTTTCATTAAGGACATTACTGACAGCACAGGGAAAACATTGACAAAACGGAACATCGCAGTAATCTACAAACCCACCCGGAAGATACATGGTGATATAAAACTGGCCACGGTTGCTCGTAAAACCGCCGGTAAAAGCAGGAATTAATACGAATCCGTGTAGTTGTGGGGAAGTATACGTCATACTATGTTAAAAACCTGGTCAAGAAACGATTAGAATAATAGAAGAGCAACTGTAGAAGGGGAGAGCTCGACAGATCAGCTGTTGCTAAACACACTTCACAGCCAGGAGACCACTAAATTCATTTCGACAGGACCCAAGTACTGACAGCCACAGGTGGAGATCATGAAAGGATCTACAGCGACACCTTAGAAGCTGTTAAACACCCAAGGAGTTTCAGTAGGAAGCCGGAGGCGGAGGGCGTGAAACTGAATGACATCTGGATCTCAGTTATCTACTACGTGGAGACAGCAACAGCGGACGACGGCAAGAGACAACAGCTCTTGTTTTCAGAGCATCTGACGTCACGCCACTGAGCGAGACCGCATGTAAACAGAATTTTGCTGCAGTCAGTATCGAGCCAGAGAACTCAAGGAAGCTCCGATGGCCCCTGAAAATGTCCTTCGCAAAGGGGGACGAAACTTCAGGTTTTAATATAAATACAAGTGACACCGGAATAACAGCCCGAAATATTTTATGAATTGTGTATTGTTGCATAGCAGAGACCACACAGGTGTTCTGTTTTAACGTATATTTTGTGTACATTCTTAAGAGCAGGAAGTAGATATGAAATTGTGTTTAGGACACACAGTGTGTACGTTATGAGTATTAAGGAATGCTTAATTGAATAATATAATCAAAGTTTGGTATTCCCTTGAAGTGAACTGGACATGAATTATTAATTATGGAAAATGTACTCAGGCAACAAGCAATCGAACACCCAAACTAAGTATCGTTGTTTAAAACATAATTGAATTTGGCGTATCTCCTGATGCTACTGACTCACGACGGTCGCTGTGGCCGAGCGGTTGTAGGCGCTTCAGTCCGGAACCGCGCTGCTGCTACGGTCGCAGGTTCGAATCGTGACTCGGGCATCGATGTGTGTGATGTCCTTAAGTTAGTTAGGTTTAAGTAGTTCTAAGTCTGGGGGCCGATGACCTCAGATGTCCCATAGTGCTTAGAGCCATTTGAACCATTTGAACTGTCTCTCGGTGATGTTCTTTGGCTTGTTTCTATTAGGTCACCTGCAAATAAAAGCTTTTAACTGCTCGTAAAATTTGGAACTTCCAATACTAATGGTAGCGTTGGAACACGCTGCAAATTAAGCTACACCACAGAAAGTCACGTAGAAACTTATATTGAACAGACGACCGTAGAAAGACTAATTACGAAAATTTCGGCCTCTATTATGATTACATGTGTTAGAGAGAAGTGCACAACCCAACGCATTCAGTTTCGCGTAACAGTCCATCCAACGCACGAAATACCGCCGGCCTCTGTGGTACGCGGGTACGCACTGGCGCTCTATGCACCTTTGGAGGTCTCCAGGGAGCCACAAGGGCAGAGGTCACGTGATCTGCCGTAACGAGCAGCGGCCCGACCGCTCGTAATTCAATACGTGGTCCGCTCGCGGGAGGCGCTCTGCCTACTGTCTTGCCTCTCTCTCTCTCTCTGAATACTGACCGGTGACCAACTTCAGACGAGGGACCGCAGAATACTCACGTGACTCTGAGCCCTTGTTAGCCGCACGCAACTTGCCTAACGACGTCCTCTTCGAGTGAGTTCCACCCACACGTAATCGCTGAGTAAACACACGTATCAACTCAAAGGGATATAGAACTTCTCATATGTCACCGAATTTGCACATATTTTTTTATTTTTTCTGCAGGAGAACTTTTGTATTCGCGGTTAGCTTTTAGTATTTCATAAACTGCATAGTAATGAATCTGCATTCACGTGAAACGTGTATAGCGTTTGTATTTGATCACGAGTGCGAGAGTGCTTCGAACACTCGTTAGCTATTGCGTTGTCTCTTTAGACAAGACTGATGTCTAGGTATGGAGAACAGACCAATTTGGATGCATTACGTCACCTACGAAAAAGCACGTGACATTTTCATCGTGATG
Organism: Schistocerca serialis cubense; assembly: GCF_023864345.2. NCBI lineage: Eukaryota > Metazoa > Arthropoda > Insecta > Orthoptera > Acrididae > Schistocerca > Schistocerca serialis. The sequence goes on from NC_064645.1 coordinate 414,019,027, forward strand.
TTACAATTTCTCAGGCAATATCGTTACCAATTCGTCATCCACTTGATGATATGGCCTTGCACACCTTTTCATTTGGTCGTCCCATAGATGTCTCCTTATTACAAAAACCAATCACAGAGAAATCTTCTTCCATCCGTTAGCCATTTCGCTGTACGCTCAGCGCATTTCCATTTCATTTTCGCAAAAGTCGCTGTCACATCCTCAACGCTTCTGTCTTATCCATTACCTGGGCAGTCCTTGTCTGACCTTGCAACTTTCACGTTCCACTCCAGTAAGTAAGTACAGAAAGTGCACAACAGGAATTTATTTCCGAATGCTGCATATAGTCTCTAAAATGAACTGCAAGCAGTTTTTTCTCACCAGTATATTTCTTGTCTCCGTACACCCTAAGTTTCTGTTTACTTAATGATACAGATACGTCTGCTATCTAAAATCCCTACAATATCGACTTACTCAGTTTAGACTGAAGTGGAACTAGTGTAGTTAATCTTCATACTTAATGTCAGTTCATTTTCTCCATAAATTCCTGAAATTCTTCTGCATCCGAAAGAATCAAAACAGTGCCTCTCCAAAACAAATGTGATTCCTATGAGTCCGTTTATGCAGTTTTCCACGTTCACTCGGTACTAGAAGAAACCTAAGTCGGTTAATTTCTTAGTCGAATTTGTTTAAACCCACTCCCAATCTGGGTGATACGATATGAATCCTTATGTTTGTTTGATCTACATCTACAGCTGCAATAGTTAACTGTCCGACAGACAGTTCATCCAATCACCTTCAGATGATTTCTCTAGTTTTCCACTCCTGAACAGCGCGTGGATAAAACGAACCCTTGAAACCACCCATGACGGCTCTGATGTCTCCTATTTTATACGATTATTATTTTTCGCTATGTAAGAGGGCGTCAACCAAAATGTTTTCTTTTCGGGGGAGGAATTTCGTGATTTAAATTTCGTGAAAAATTCTCGCTGCACATAAAACGCTTTTGTTTTAATAATTACCACATAAACGCGCGTATCATATCCATGACACTTCCTCTCGTATACTGTGAACACGGAACGAGCTTCTCTTCTTTGAACTTCTTGGGTGTTCTCCGATAAAATTATCTTGTAACAATCCCATACGGATCAGCAACACTCTATTAGAGAACGGACAACCGTTGTGTGAGCAGTCTCCTTAGAAGACGTGTTGCACCTTTCATGTGTTCCTCCAATAAAACTTAGTCTTAGCTTATCATCCCGCACAACATTATCTATGTGATTGTTACAACTTACGTTATTTGCAATTGCATTTCCTAGTTATGATGCTGAATGGAAAGCATTTAGATGTGTATGTTTAAGCGTGCAACCGAAATTTAAGGGATTAGTTTTAGTACTCATCTTCATGACCCCACACTTTTCATTATTTAGAATCAACTGTCACACTTCGCACCATAAAGATATCTTGTTTAAACAATTTTGCAACTGGGTTGGATTTTCTAATGATATTAGTAGACGGTAAACTGCTGCGTTACCTGGAAAAAATCCAACTTGTCTCCTCAGATTGTCTGCTAAATTGTTTATAATGATTAAGAACAGCACATGGCCGATTACACTTCCACGAGGAAAGCCAGAAATCACTTCTGTTTGCTCGACGACGTTTCGTCATACGAACTGTGACTTCCTGACAGGAAATTCATCAATACAGTGGCACAATTGAGACGTTAGTCCACAGGGACGCAGTTTGATTAAAAGCCGCTTGTGAGGAACGGTCCCTAAGGATTTTTGGAAATCTATAAAAATGAAATCAATTTGATGCCTTGTCGACAGGACTCTTTAATTTGTGTGTATCAATGACTAGTCGTGTTTCACAGGAACAACATTTTCAGAATCCTTCCAGACTGTGTGTCAATAGATCGTTTTTGTTGAGGTAGTTCATAGCGTTCGAACACGGTATTGTTCGAAGTCCCACTGCAAATCGACCTTAGTGATATGTGTCTGTAATTCAGTGGATTATTCCTACTTCCCTTCTTGATTACTGGAATGAGCTATGCAGCTTTCCAGTCTTTAGGTACGGATGTTTAGTCGAGCGTGCGGTTGTATATGATTTATGAGTATAGCGCAGTTGGAACAGCAGACTCTGAATGGAACCTAACTGTTGTACAATTTGGACTGGAAGACTTGCCCTTACTAAGAGATTTAAGCTGTTTTGCTACACCAAGGATGTCAGCTTGCAAATTACTCATGTTAGCAGCTATTGTTGACTCGAATTATAGAATACTTACTTATTTATTTTTGGTAAAGAAATTTCAGAAAACCATGTTCAGTAGCTCCGCCTTAGTGGCACTTTCATCGGTAGCATTACCATCATGCCTTGAACACAGTGATCGTGTCTTGCCACTGGTGTTGTATACATACTGTGGTGTCACCGCCAGACACCACACTTGCTAGGTGGTAACTTAAATCGGCCGCGGTCCATTTAGTACATGTCGGACCCGCGTGTTGCCACTGTGTGATCGCAGACCGAGCGCCACCACAAGGCAGGTCTCGAGATACGATATAGCACTCGACCCCAGTTGTACGATGACTTTGCTAGCGACTACACTGACGAAGCCTTCTCTCATTTGCCGAGAGACAGTTAGAATAGCCTTCAGCTAAGTCCATGGCTACGACCTAGCAAGGCGCCATTAGCCTTACATAGTTTGATAGTGATCGTATGAAATGTCTCATCAAGAACGTTGTATTCACAACAAGGATAAATAAAAGTTAAGTATTCGAGGAGCTGCATACTTTTCTTATTAGCATTCAATACTTATCCTGTTCCAGAATTCACGCCCGTCTGCGTTAGATAGCGTGCATTTCGGCTTCCTCTATCTACAAGGTGTTGGCACATTTGCCAACACATCATTGGCGACGAGGGAAACGTGTTCTTTCTAATTGCTTACATTTACTTGTGTCATGGCTTTGCCAGATGTACTGTCCGAATTTTATCGCTTGCAGAATCCGCAGACGCAGGCGTTATTGGATGCCCTTGGACAGCTCGTCCAGGGTCAACGTGCCATTCAAACCGATGCGGCGGCCGCCGCTTCACCGCTACCGCAGCCACAACTTGCAGTTGCACCGCCTTTTAGGCACTACAACCCAGCGCAAGAATCATGGACTGAGTGGTCACGCCAATTTGGATTCCATCTCGCCGCCTACAGAATTCAAGGTAATGAGCGGCAGCCGTTTTTGCTTTCGTGTGTAGGTGTGTCCACCTACCGTGTGATAGTGAAATTGTTTCCCCGACGCAACGTACCAACTCTGTCATACGAAGAAATTTTGTCTGCTTTACATGCCTATTTCAAAGAAACAGTAAATGTCGTTGCAAAAAGGTATACTTTCTTTCGTACAAAACGTACGGCCGGTCAAACTAATAGGGAGTGGGTTGCAACTTTGCAATGCCTTACTAGGGATTGTGCGTTAGAATGTGACTGTGGCCTTCCATATTCAGATACTATGGTGCGAGATGCAATTGCACAGAACGTTTCTGATGTTCGTATACGGGAGCAAATTTTGAAACTAGTTAATCCCTCCCTTCAACAAGTGATAGACATATTGGATAGACAGGACACGCTTGACTTCGCTCAGGAATCATTTGCGACCTCGCCGGCCGTGTGTAACATTAACCGGCCAGCCGGGTGCGCTGCGCGGCCCGGTAAACTGCCCTCGCACACGTCCTCGCAGCTGCCGCCACGCTCTACACCAGGTGTGCCGCGACAGCATACAAATGCAGTGAAATCATGCCCGCGGTGTGCTACTAGACATTCGCGTGAACATTGCCCGTCACACCACGCTATTTGCTTTTTCTGTAATAAGAAAGGACATGTTCAAAGTGTTTGCCAGAAAAAGCACAGATCAGACACTCTTAATCATTCCAAGCCTTTTGCTTCGCGCCGGAATCGAACCAAGGACACTCAGGCTCGTGGACCTTCCCCCATGGACATTCATGTAGTTATTTCCACTTCGTCCAGTGCCACTGTCTCTACCTGTAACTGTGTTCGTCCCACACAACGTGTGCGTCGACGTCGCCGGACATCAAGTCAATTAGCAAGTGATGCTGTGCCTGTATCAGTTCAAATTGCACGAGACAGTTGCTCTAGTCGTCAGCAGGACAATAAACTTTTTGTTGCTTTGGACTTCAATGGCACGGTCATACCGTTCCAGCTCGATACCGGAGCTGCAGTTTCATTGCTCAATTACGACACGTACCAACAACTGGGCAAACCTCCGTTGCGTGCCGCAACTGTTAAGCTCACTACATATTCAGGACAGACAATTCCTGTGTTAGGACAGTGCAGCCTTCTTGCAACATACAAGGGACAAACAAAACTTGTGTCATTTTACGTTCTTCGTTCTTCTACTGCAGGGAACTTGTTTGGTTTAGATTTATTTCAGTTGTTTAACATGTCTATTGTAAATCAGGTCCTATCAGTGAATCAGATTGTGCCTTCAGACAGTGTTTCTCGGCTATGTGAAGAATTTGTAGGCATTTTTGTACCGGGCCTTGGTTGCGTTACGAACTATGAAGCACATTTGGACCTGACAGTAAACGCGCAGCCGAAATTTTTCAGAGGGCGCAATGTTCCCCACGCATTGCGTGATGAGGTCGCAAGAACATTAACCGATTTAGAATCACAAGGTGTGAGTGAATGTGCGCAATGCCTCTTCCCTTTCAGCTCCGCTTCATCGCTTACGCCATACAGGTGTTCCGTTTCTCTGGACGATGGAATGCGAACGCGCTGTTCGCCAGTTGAAACCGGCGTTGCTTTCTAATACTTGCCTTACGCCATTCGATCCCCGGAAACCCCTTTTGTTGATGGTAAATGCATCGGATTTCGGGATCGGTGCTGTGCTTGCGCACAAAGTTGGCTCGCATGATCGCCCTATTGCCTTTGCGTCCAAATTGCTCTCGTCTGCGCAAAGAAATTATTCCCAGATAGAGAAAGAAGCTTTGGCTCTCGTCTTTGGTGTTACTAAGTTCCATGATTTCTTGTATGGTCATCACTTTACCATCATCACAGACCACAAACCTTTGACGTCGCTTTTTCATCCGAACAAGCCTGTACCTCCGTGTACAGCGCAGAAATTCATTCGCTGGTCTATTTTCCTCTCGCAGTACTGCTACGATATCTTGTATCGGTCCACTGCTAAGCACGGAAACGCCGATGCATTGTCCCGTTTGCCTGTTGCTCAGGATAAAGCATTCGATTCTTCCGAACTTGCTTGCATGTTCATTGATTCGGAAACCGATGAAGTGGTCGAATCGTTTCCGATTGATTTTCGTCGTGTAGCTACAGCCACAGCTGCTGACCCTATCCTTGCTACCGTTTTGCGTTTTGTTGCTACGCAATGGCCTTTGTCAAAGTCACGGGTCGAGGATCCGTTGGTTCGCCGATCTTTTGCTCAGAAGGAGAGACTTTTTGTTCGACGTGGTGTTTCGTTGTTGCTTTCTGATAACGATCAGTCCAGAGTCGTGGTTCCACGTTCGTTACGGTCCTCTGTTTTACGGTTTCTTCACCAAGGACATTGGGGTATAGTGCAAACGAAACAACTTGCTCGTCAGCACTGTACTTGGTTCGGAATCGATGCTGCGATTACGAATATGTGTTCTTCTTGCATGGCGTGTGCCGAACAACAATCCGCACTGCCGCGGAAAGTCTTTGCATGGCCAAAAGCCACTTCCCCTTGGCAACGCTTGCACATCGATTTTGCTGGTCCATTCTGGAATGCTCAATGGTTGGTTCTGGTAGATGCCTTCAGTCATTTTCCTTTTGTTGTCCGGATGTCTTCCACGACGTCATCTGCCACCATCCAAGCGTTGTCTGCTATCTTTTGCATTGAAGGTCTTCCGCAGACTATTGTTTCCGACAATGGCCCACAATTCATGTCCGCAGAATTTCAGTCATTCTGCCAGGCCAATGGTATTCAACATCTGACATCCGCGCCATTTTCGCCTGAGTCAAACGGTGCCGCTGAACGATTGGTCCGGACTTTCAAGTCACAGATGTTGAAGTTGAAAGTGTCGCATTCTCGGGAGGACGCGTTGTTGCTCTTTTTGTCACCGTATCGCTCTCAGCCCCGAGATGGTCGCTCGCCGGCTGAGTTGCTCCATGGTCGTCCTCATCGAACCTTGATGTCTTTGCTGCATCCGCCGCATCAGGTTCCTGTGCAGCGACAGACTCCTGCTTTTGCTCCAGGTGACGTTGTATTCTATCGCAACTATCGAGGTTCATGGCGTTGGCTCGCAGGGCGCATTCTTCGCTGCCTCGGCCGTGCGATGTATTTGGTTTTGGGGGCCTCTGGTGAGGTGCGTCGGCATCTCAATCAGCTGCGCCTCTGTCGTCGCACGGGTTCTGCCGCTCTCCGTCTGCTTTCAGCGACGGTGCCGTCCGGTCAGCGCCCTGGGGACCCATCTACTGGCTCGCCTCATCCCCAGGTGTTACCGACGATGCCTTCCATTTTGCCCCATGGCGACGCGCCGCCGCAGCCGCCGCAGCTGCCGCCTGTTCTCCCGCCGGCGCCGCCCGCATTCGACGCTTCGCTGCAGTCGCCAAGCGCCTCCGTGGGTCACGCGCCGCCGATCGCTTCCCGGGACCAGCTGTCCTACGCCATGGAACTCTTGCCCGCTCCGGACCGCATGACGTCATCGCGCGTCGGGTACCCCGCCGCAATGGAGGTCGACCCTTCGGCCCCTCCTGTCTCTTTACGGGCGCATACACCGCATGTTGACGTGCACCCTGGACTAGGTTTTCAGGCGTTTCCTAGCTCTCCTCGGACCAAATGGCCGGGTGCGGGTGGCACAGCCTCGCCTGTTGTTAGGCTCCCCACCTCATCGCATACGTCAACATGGGGTCCTCCCCACGGCGGGCGGACGCCTTATCACACGACCGTTCGCCGATTTGCTGGGGAGGAATGTGGTGTCACCGCCAGACACCACACTTGCTAGGTGGTAACTTAAATCGGCCGCGGTCCATTTAGTACATGTCGGACCCGCGTGTCACCACTGTGTGATCGCAGACCGAGCGCCACCACAAGGCAGGTCTTGAGATACGATATAGCACTCGACCCCAGTTGTACGACGACTTTGCTAGCGACTACACTGACGAAGCCTTCTCTCATTTGCCGAGAGACAGTTAGAATAGCCTTCAGCTAAGTCCATGGCTACGACCTAGCAAGGCGCCATTAGCCTTACATAGTTTGATAGTGATCGTATGAAATGTCTCATCAAGAACGTTGTATTCACAACAAGGATAAATAAAAGTTAAGTATTCGAGGAGCTGCATACTTTTCTTATTAGCATTCAATACTTATCCTGTTCCAGAATTCACGCCCGTCTGTATTAGATAGCGTGCATTTCGGCTTCTTCTATCTACAAGGTGTTGGCACATTTGCCAACACATCACATACGGCCAGAATCTCTATGGATTTTCTATTAGATTTCGCGAGAGAGCTTCTATGTCGAATTATTAAAAGCATCTCGCTTTGAAGTCCGAGTTAAATTTCGAGCTTCAGTGAAACATTGTCTGTCTTGCAGCACTAACGCAGTACACATCTATACAGGAAGAATCGTTGTTTACATGAAATGATTTTGATTTTCACACTGTACCGTACTGAAACACAGCGTTTCCATCATTAAAGTTCGTCTTTCAAAACGCTATAGAAGGAAACCACTGATCATAATGACGACAAATTTGAACAGAATATTATTGACACAAGGAGAAACAACATTGAACAAAAGAACAAGAAAATGACGAAAATTTTACCAGTAGATGGCACTGTAAGGTATTAAAGTAAATAGGTTACATAACAATCGTAATTACTCGCAATACGTCGGCTACTTTCTGAGTTGCATACTACACCATCCATACTGTTTAATGTGCATGACTACAAAGTTCGGCAATTTAAATTTGTGGTACTGTTAGTTAGGTAAGCCAATCCGCCACAGCGCACCCATACCACATTAGAAAATCAGTTATTAATTTTCCTGAAGCCAAAAAACCGCATAAAAAACCACATGACATTGGTTTTTAATAGTCCAAGGGCAAAAAACAGCATAAAACATAATTACATCGCATTTTAACCGTCGTGTTCCAACAAGTGCATACAAAGTAAAATGATGCTGGTTTCTAAAACTCGTGAGATTGGCACAAGAAACTGCACTTCAAATGAACCATATTTCTGAATTCTGAAATAATTATCTCTTCACCACCAGCAGACATTGGACCAGATCCTTTTTTGATCCCTGCGTGTCTGGGACGTCTGCAGGGCTGCTGGCGCATAGTCACCGTTATTGTAAAAGAACTTTACCAGTAGCGAGCGAACCTTCATGGAGTGACGTAGGGGCGTCTCGGACGCCACCTGAGGAAATGGTTCAAATGGCTCTGAGCACTATGGGACTTAACATCTGAGGTCATCAGTCCCCTAGAACTTAAACTACTTAAACCTATCTAACCTAAGGACATCACACACATCCATGCCCGAGGCAGGATTCGAACCTGCGACCGTAGCGGTCGCGAGGTTCCGGACTGAAGCGTCTAGAACCGCTCGACTACAGCGGCCAGTGCCAACTGAGGAATAGACGTGTGCGGCGCGTCTTTTGTTGTGCCTATTCTGATATTTACAGCGTCATTTATTGGTAAAATTTTCGTTTCGGTTTTTCTTTTTCTTCCCCCTTGGTGTTTCCCCAGCTCAGTAGTATGCTATTCAAACTTGACGTCGTCAGTGGTTTTGTTGCGACAGTGTTCTGAAACTGGAACTTATGGATACCATGTATAATTACTGTATTCACGGGACGTTAGTGGTTCCACACGGTGTACAAGAGCTATTAGGGTTGCCTTCCCAGCAGGCGTGCGTGATGAGAAGATTCCACAGTTCCGGCATCTCTTACGGAGGGCGCCGACTTTCTCAGTCTATTTTGCTGCGAGAGTCACGCGGGAGCAAGCAGAGTTTGCTCATTATTCTTCCGTCCTAGTGTTTAGGGTTTTTACGGTCTTGAAATGCCCGAGGCTTGCAGGCCAGAGTGGAATAGGTTGTGGAAAGGGGCCAAAATGAGTTCCTGACAGTTTCAGTCAACATACAAACTTTATTTATCAACACACAAAAAACCTTGAATCGACCTCCTTTGATTAACTTTAGATCGTCTGAAGGCCACATTCAAAATCCAAGACACAAGGCCTAAGCAAAATTGAAACACATGATTCTTCTGGAGGTTTCACCCAAGAATATTTTCTAAATCTTCAGTCTAATCGGCTGAAGGCCTTAGCAATCCAATTTTAATATAACTAGGCTGGAGGTCGCATATTAAGCAATAAGAGGAGTTTCAATCAGAAGGCACAAGTTCTTATCTTAAAACATTTCACATAAATAAAGAATAACAACCTCATGCCTTAAGGGCAATACAAGGACACTAATTTAAGATATACTAATAATCTGCTTAAGGCCACACATTAACAAAATAATTTAACGGTTTAAGGCGTTGAAAGATTTGATGTAAAATTCGGCTGAAAGCCCCATATAAAGAATTACAAGCTTATATCTAAAGGCAAGACAGGAAATTTAATTCAGGATATATAAAAACTCGGCTGAAGTCCGCACATCAATCAAATAACTAAAACTCAAACAGGGAAGTTATTATGGAAAAGACACGGAACGGCGCTCGGAAGTTTCCAAGGGTCGGCCTGGAATTGTAACACTGACGCCCGTTTAGGCGAGACAGGCAGCCTGATCAACAATCTCTAAATAGGAAGGCAACCCAACCGACATACAACCGATGAACCAACCAACTACGTGATATCAGTCACCAGACCAAAAACACTGCAACCAAAATGCCAGCGAGGCGAAGCGACCAGTAATACTCGTCTTCAAATATTGGATTATTAATAATCCAAGGCACAATAACTACTGGCATATATGAACATCACAACGGCTATGGAATTACACGCCGTGGCGAACAGGATCAACACGGTAAGAAAAGACTCACTCGCTGCTCTCTCGCAGCCGACCAACTGGCTACTGCAGTACTCAGACAATGTGTGAAATCTTATGGGACTTAACTGCTAAGGTCATCAGTCCCTAAGCTTACACACTACTTAACCTAAATTATCCTAAGGACAAACACACACACCTATGACCGAGGGAGGACGCGAACCTCCGCCGGGACCAGCCGCACAGTCCAGGGCTGCAGCGCCCTAGACCGCGCGGATAACTACGCAGACACCATTACAGCATTTAAAGCATAGCTCAGTCGAACTCACACAGGATACACAGTGATCATAGGGTCGTTGCAGCATCCCTGAATATGGAAGTAAAGAGGAAAAAAAGTGAGTAAGGTTTATCTGTTTAGCAAGAGTAATAGAAGGCAGATTTCACACTACCTAACAAATCAAAACGAAAATTTCTGTTCCGACACTGACAATGTTGAGTGTGTATGGAAAAAGTTCAAGGCAATCGTAAAATGCGTTTTAGACAGATACGTGCCGAGTAAAACTGTGAGGGTCGGTAAAAACCCACCGTTTTCAACAACAAAGTCAGGAAACAACTGCGAAAGCAAAGAGAGCTTCACTGCAAGTTTAAACGCAGACAAAATCTCTCAGACAAACAGAAGCTAAACGATGTCAAAGTTAGCGTAAGTAGGGCTATGCGTAAAGCGTTCAGTGAATTGGAAAGTAAAATTCTATGTACCGACTTGACAGAAAATCCTAGGAAGTTTTAGTCTTACGTTAAATCAGTAAGTGGTTCGAAACAGCATATCCAGACACTGACAATGTTGAGTGTGTATGGAAAAAGTTCAAGGCAATCGTAAAATGCGTTTTAGACAGGTACGTGCCGAGTAAAACTGTGAGGGTCGGTAAAAACCCACCGTGGTTCAACAACAAAGTCAGGAAACAACTGCGAAAGCAAAGAGAGCTTCACTGCAAGTTTAAACGCAGACAAAACCTCTCAGACAAACAGAAGCTAAACGATGTCAAAGCGTAAGTAGGGCTATGCGTGAAGCGTTCAGTGAATTCGAAAGTAAAATTCTATGTACCGACTTGACAGAAAATCCTAGGAAGTTTTGGTCTTACGTTAATTCAGTAAGTGGTTCGAAACAGCATATCCAGACACTCTGGGATGATGATGGCATTGAAACGAAGGATGACGCGCGTAAAGCTGAAATACTAAACACCTTTCTCCAAAGCTGTTTCACAGAGGAAGACCGCACTGCAGTTTCTTCTCTAAATCCTCGCACGAACGAAAAAATGGCTAACATTGAAATAAGTGTCCAAGGGATAGAAAAGCAACTGAAATCACTCAAGAGAGGAACGTCCGCTGGACCTGACGGGATGTTGTTGTTATTCTGGTCTTCAGTCTTGAGACTGGTTTGATGCAGCTCTCCATGTTACTCTATCCTGTGCAAGCTTCTTCATCTCCCAGTATTTACTACAACCTACATCCCTCTGAATCTGCTTAGTGTATTTATCTCTTGGTCTCCCTCTACGATTTTTACCCTCCACGCTGCCCTCCAATGCTAAATTTGTGATCCATTGATGCCTCAAAACATGTCCTACCAACCGATCCCTTCTTCTAATCACGTTGTGCCACAAACTGCTTTCCTCCCCAATTCTATTCAATACCTCCCCATTAGTTATGTGGTCTACCTATCTAAACTTCGCGTTCTTCTGTAGCACCACATTTCGAAAGCTTCTATTCTCTTCATGTACAAACTATTTATCGTCCATGTTTCACTTCCATAGATGGCTACACTCCATATAAATAATTTCAGAAACGACTTCCTTACACTTAAATCTAAACTCGATGTTAACAAATTGCTCTTCTTCAGAAACGCTCTCCTTGCCATTGCCAGTCTACATTTTATATCGTCTCTACTTCGAACATCATCAGTTATTTTGCTCCCCAAATAGCAAAACTCCTTTACTACTTTAAATGTCTCATTTCCTAATCTAATTCCCTCAGCATGACCCAACTGAATTCGACTACCTTCCTTTATCCTCGTTTTGCTTTTGTTGATGTTCATCTTATATCTTCCTCTCAAGACACTGTCCATTCCGTTCTACTGCTCTTCCAAGTCCTGTGCTGTCTCTGACAGAAATACAATGTCATCGGCGAACCTCGAGGTTTTTATTTCTTCTTCATGGATTTTAATTCCTATTCGGAATTTTTCTTTTGTTTCCTTTACTGCTTGCTCAATATACAGATTGAATAACATCGGGGACAGGCTGCAACCCATCCGCTGCTACCCTTTCATGCCCCTCGACTCTTATAAGTGCCATCTGGTTTCTGTACAAATTGTAAATAGCCTTTCGCTCCCTGTATTTTACCCCTGTCACCTTTAGAATTTGAAAGAGAATACTCCAATCAACATTGTCAAAAACTTTCTCTAAGTCTACAAATGCTAGAAACGCAGGTTTGCCATTCCTTAATCTATTTTCTAAGATAAGTCGTAGGGCCAGTATTGCCTCACGTGTTCCAAAATTCTAACAGCCGTGGACCGCAAGTCTCTAGAGGAACGGAAGGCTCCGAATGATTGGAAAAGAGCACATGTAGTTCCAGTTTTCAAGAAGGATCGTCGAGTAGATGCGCAAAACTATAGGCCTATATCTCTGATATCGATCTGTTGTAGAATTTTAGAACACGTTTTTTGCTCGCATGTCATGTCATTTCTGGAAACCCAGAATCTACTCTGTAGGAAACAATATGGATTCCGGAAGCAGCGATCGTGTGAGACCCAACTCGCTTTATTTGTTCATGAGACCCAGAAAATAATAGATAGAGGCTCCCAGGTAGATGCTATTTTCCTTGGCTTCAGGAAGGCGCTCGATACAGTTCCGCGCTGTCGCCTGATAAACAAAGTAAGAGCCTACGGAATATCAGACCAGCGGTGTGACTGGATTGAAGAGTTTTCAGCAAACAGAACACAGCATATTGTTGTCAATGGAGAGACGTCTACAGACGTTAAAGTAGCCTCTGGCGTGCCACAGGGGAGTGTTATGGGTCAATTGCTTTTTATAATATATATAAATGACCTAGCAGATAGTGCCGGAAGTTCCATAAGACTTTTCGCGGATGACGCTGTAGTTTACAGGGAAGTTGCAGCATTATAAAATTGCAGTGAAATGCAGGAAGATCTGCAGCGCATAGGCACTTGGTGCAGGGAATGGCAACTGACCCTTAACATAGACAAATGTAATGTATTGCGAATAAGTAGAAAGAAGGATCCTTTATTGTACGATTATATGTTAGCGGAACAAACACTGGTAGCAGTTACTTCTGTAAAATATCTGGGAGTATGCGTACGGAACGATTTGATGTGGAGTGAACATGTAAAACTAACTGTTGGTAAGGCGGGTGCCAGGTTTAGATTCATTGGGAGTGTCCTTCGAAAATGTAGTCCATCAACAAAGGAGGTGGCTTACAAAACATTCGTTCGACCTACACTTAAGTTTTGCTCATCAGTGTGGCATCCGTACCAGGTCGGGTTGATGGAGGAGATAGAGAAGGTCCAAAGAAGAGCGGCGCGTTTCGTCACAGGGTTATTTGCTAAGCGTGATAGCGTTACGAAGATGTTTAGCAAACTGAAGTGGCAGACCCTGCAAGAGAGGCCCTTTGCATCGCGGTGTAGCTTGCTGTCCAGGTTTCGAGAGGGTGCGTTTCTCGATGAGGTATCGAATTTATTGCTTCCCCCTACTTATACCCCCGAAGCTATTACGAATGTTAAATTAGAGAGATTCGAGCGCGGACGGAGGCTTTCCGGCAGTCGTTCTTCCCGCGAACCATACGCGACTGGAATAGGAAAAGAGGTAATAACAGTGGCATGTAAAGTGCCCTCCACCACACAACGTTGGGTGGCTTGCGGAGTATAAATGTAGAAGTAGATGTTGGCCGAAACGCTAGCACAAGAAACATGAATACTCGTAAAACGAATTACTGATGAACACGTAAAACTAATCACCGGCGGACACAAACCCGAAGGACGGTCGGTGACGAAACACACTTCGTCTGACCAGGCGACCGACCAACTTCCAACCAAGCTCGTTGGCACTCAAACCATGTGTGTCCGCTGTCCGTCGGGAACTGGGAGACACGGTGATACGGGCACACTGGCTCGGACCCTATCATGCAGAGGTAACTCTTTCCCATTGACCACGACGTCTCCGCACAAGAGGGAACCGAGTCACGTCCAGGAAGATGACGCAGCCACAAGGCCCAGAAACGGTCAAAAGGCCCAACACACGTCATCGAAAGAGGCGGCCAACTGAACGACCGATGAACGGTCGATCCCGCTGCCATCTCGTTCGTCGGACAGTTCATCCAGTGTCGCGAACGGTCGGCGAGTACTGGCTGTCCGCGCCTCCGTAGGGCTCCGTCCCATACTGCTGATACGTCCCGACTGCACTTCTGCCGCGTTCCAACCTCAACCGTTCCAGGTCCGATCTCTGTCCACGACACACCCCGACCGGGAAGTAATAGCCGTCCCACAATAATTGAAATTTAAAATGACGAGGCGGCCGTACGGTAAAACAAGATGTTACATAATAGATGGCACGAACGTGAGCCACGCACGGCTTAGGTCCGACGACAGGGAGCAAAGGGGTCTACCTCTGGGGCCAACAACCGGTTACCTAATATGAAGACCACCAATCGTTGACACCCACCGCTATCCCACCAATTTATCACTTAGCGAATGAAATAGTTCTTGGAATTGTAAACCAACCTGATAAGAACTTTGACAGAAGGCGACTATGGATCAAATCTTGTACTAGTTTCGGTGTTCTTCAGACGAGTTGCTGAATATGTACTTCGTTCAGTAATAAATTTTGTGAACTTCTGCTCAGAACTTCCACTCAGTAGAAGTGTAAGCCGTTTCTGTACAACTGATACATGTTCAGCGTAATCTGCATAGCAATGATGAAACAACACTAGAAAATACATATCATGATGAAGCCACTAGAGATCGAAAGATCGTTCCATCTTATCATGACGTGGAACGAGCTACAAATCAGAAAAATTCCATGAAAACGTAATAACGCAGCGACAGACTTCGAACATAGAAAATTTCAGGAATGATAATCATATCTTCTTTCAGTCACGGTAAAGGCAGTATTATATGAGGAATGCATTGTACAGTGCGTGATCGAAAGTATCCGGACACCTGGCTGAAAATGACATATAAGTTCGTGGCGCCCTCCATCGGTAATGCTTGAATTCAGTATGGTGTTGGCCCATCCTTAGCCTTGATGGCAGCTTCCAATCTCGCAGGTATACGTTCAGTCAGGTGCTGTAAGGTTTCTTGGGGAATGCGAGCCCATTCTCTGAGGAGAGGTATCGATGACGGTCGGTGAGGAACGGCACAAAGTCGATGCTCCAAAACGTGAAAGGTGTTATATAGGATTAAGGCTAGGACTCAGTGCAGGCCAGTCCATTAGAGGGATGTTATTGTCGTGTAACCACTCCGCCACAGAAAGATGGAATCGCCATCCCCGAATTGCTCTTCAACAGTGGGAAGCAATAAGATGCTTAAAACATCAATGTAGGTCTGTGCTGTGACGGTGCCACACGAGACATGAAGGGGTGCAAGCCCCCTCCATGACGAACACGACCACACCATAACACCACCACCGCCTCAGTGTTTTCTAAAACGGCCAATGTTTTCTAAAACGGCAAGCTGAAAATCTTCAGTTCACATGTCGCGGTTTTCTTTACGGATGAGGTGGGATTCACACAGAGTGGAATAGTAAATTATCACAATAACTAAGGGCAACCAATATAAATCATCTAGCGATACTCTAAGCAGTCATCAAGTTGGCATTAGAATCGCGGTGTGGTTAGGTATAGTGACAGAGATTCACGTATCCGTGCGTCTGCCTGGACAAATTAATGGGCTTTATTCGCCACGCTTTCTGCTCGCGAGATTATTCACGCTACTGGAGGGCGTTAACCTTGGAAAAAGACAACACAAGTGTTATGTGTATGTCCCAGTTATTTATGCCTTGTACAACAATATTTAACATAAACGTTGAATGAAGGATGTATTGATCGAAAGAAAGTCCAGTACCATTGCTTTCAAGAAACTCTGCTTCCCCACTCTCGGGACTTCAATCACCAAGATTTATGGCTACAGGCAGTTGTTGAGTCATTGTTATATTGTACAACAGTTGACAAATCGCATCCGTTACGGAAGACTGTTACGCGTGTGAGCAAATCATACGGCTATAAGAAGTGTTCGAATGCAATAGTGATTCTCTGTGAAGGAGGGCTGAAGAATGCATGAGTCACATGAACACCTCCTGTGATGATATTCATATGGCTAACAAAGAACATGTAACAGTCTCACATGTAAGAGACGTATCATTATTTTGCTAAAATTTGACCCAAATCGTGTCACCAAAGTTTAGTTTTGACAATCGCTCTCAAAGTTAATTTACACTCCCCAAAACATGCCATAATTTACGTACAAACACTGCGAATTGCAAATCGTTTGTGTTACTGCACAAGTAACTGTAACAACCAGTTGCAACAAGGTAAAATTACGGTCGATAGTTCAGTTCAGCAATACTTGTTACTGGATAAGAAAACTATAATAACTAAAACAAAAATTTTAATTACTAATTATTATAAGTCTGAATTATTTCACGAGTAATCCTTAGAACCAAAATTTTCGTATAATATTGATTACGTACATTATTGCAGGGAGTTAGTTAAGTGGTAAATCTCTCCCTCACATTAGCGGTTACTAAAATACGAGTATTCTGTATGGTTGTCCGCTGAGCAATATCAAAGGTAATCAAAGACGTTAATACACATTCGTGCTTTCTTTTCACAAATTTCCCACAAGTACTAGTACACCTAGATCAAAATGCACCCCCACAATCTGCAAACAAAGAAATATTGTGATAGTTGTTAATCGTTTTTATTCAATGATTACTGAATAATATAGTAAATTTTAGATTATCTTTAAGTTTATTCTCATACAGCATTACGCAACAAATGAAGTCTGTCGTCCTTTTCTGACCAGACTCAACCGGTAAAATGTTTTCAGTGCAACACAAACTTCTGACAATTTCAGGTAATAAAATGAGACGGTTTTTTCTTCACCATTCTTGTTATATGACCTGTTCAGACCTTCCTTCTCTTCTGTAGCCCACCTAACATTCTTCTGTAGCACTACATCTCAAATACTTCGATTCTCTTTATTCCAGTTTTTCTACAGTCCATGTTTTACTACCATACAATGCCTGAATGTACATGTAAATCCCGTTGGGAACCTTTGCACATTAGTAGTTTTAAATAATGACATTACTGGCAGTAAGTGTAGTCGTTGGGACAAAGCTAGTTGTGGGAATGAAGACAAAATATCTTTAAAACTGAACCGAAAAACGTGAAATGATATCATGAATTTAGTACAAATTTGTATTTACATTTCCATGTGCCCAAAAACGTGTTTTCTTACGTCCTAGCTTCTACGATGGGGAGATAACAGTAACCATTAGGAGGGCTACATAACATATAACTTTAACTCGACAATCATTACCGGTCATTGTAAGCACGTCAGGCATAAGCGGCAACAGTTACATCACAATTTAAGGCGGTTGAGAAAGTATATTCGCTTAGAAAAGTGAACATGTAGGGCGAGCAGAGATAATAGAGTATTGTAGCGGCCACGGTTATTACCTGTCGTAATGCTACATACAAAGTACGCCATAAATAAGTAATTAGAACAAATAAATTGATATTGGTAATAAGAAAACTGTTTGGGGACGTGAAGTCCATGAATGACTGGAGATGGTGCCCATGTAGTTGCACATAACCGTTTCCAGTCAATGATCGGTTGAGTTCGACCAGAGGACCCACTCTATTCCATGTAAACACAGTCCACACCGTTATTCATGATTAATTAGTTAGCTTCGTAAAATATAGGAATGAGATTGGCCGTCCATCGAGCCATTTTGCCTATGAAAGTTAGAAGTCCCTTTTATGTTAAAATATTCCGCAAATAATAAGAGTTAGCGCCAAATCTGTAGGGAAAGACAACAGTCGGTTGAAAAACTTTTCTAAAGATAGCTTACTCATCCCAGTGCGTTCGGTATATGTTCAGAGAAAGGCATGTTAATTTGAGAAATAATATACATGATTGTTGAAACAATAGAGAATAAATTCTGGCCCATTCATTGTAAAGAAAAGAGTATATTGCTTCGAGGCAACTTTGCCAAGCACTGCGCCGGCGTTATCGAATGCTGGGTAGTTTCAACTTCAGCTATTACAACTCTCTCACTTGGTTTTTCTTCCAATTAATATTTGCCATGGAGCATTGCTTACACATATCATGCCTTTACTGACAGCGCCAGTTACCATCCGAGGCCAATATATCCCTGGAGTATATGATCCGAGATGTGTCCACTATGATGAAAGACTGGTGTTTTTATCTGAAAAGGAAAAGAAAGCATCAGACACGTCTCTGGCCAAGTGGAAAGCTGACTGTGAGATTATATACTGCTTCAGACACTAGTCGAATCCATGTCACGTCGTATTGCGGCACTTCAGCGTGCCAGTGGTTGCCCTACACGATATTAGGCAAGTGAATCAGTTTCTTTGGCCAAGAAACTGGTGGTTTGCCCTCAGCTAGCTTCGTCTTCATGCTCCTTCTACCTTTTCCATTGGCTTCTTTTCTCTCCTTGACACAGAGAGATGTCTCTCCAGCTTTTCCTATCCCATCGTTACAATTCTATCGACCCCATACGTGGACCAGTAACTACGTAACATTTTCGCTGTTTACGTTGCATACTTAGAAATGATTCATGTTTCGTACAAAATCAGAAATAAAGATAAATAGTAGAGTGACAAAATATACGCGAATCCCAGCAAAATCATGTATACACAGCTGAAAATTTTGAATGACCTAATGTGACAGGAAGCGCTGGTGTTACAGATAGAAGGGAGCCTATATCATGAAGAACTTGTTCCCGAACACATGCTGATGGCACATTCTTTCTAGTTTTCACTAATACTATATCCTCTATGAACATGAGACACCTCTTCGAAGCAACGTGTGAAACGGTATATTTTCGTTCCAAACAGATGCTGGAAGAAGGCCGCCAGGTAACTGGGGATGTTTGGTAAATCAACATCAGACGTGAGAAGCGCCTGGAGACGTTACTCGCTGCTTGACGTATCCGTTAATTTGCTACTGGATATTAGTGCGGCAGCAATTAGCTATCTAATTACGGCCGCCCGGGGCTTAGCGTTTCACCGCCGCCTGCTGAGCAACTGGGCTGAGGCAGCGCTACGTCAGCGTGAGGCAGCCGAACCGTCTAATTGCTGTCAGAGCCACTGTGGCTCACCTGTTGTGACGTAACGCTGCTGTTAAGACATGCCAGCGGTATTGCGAGAAGTACGTGAGTGCGCGGTTTTACTGAACTGCCACGTGCATTCTCTCGCACAGGTGACCTTCCATAATGAAGGCGCAGCCTTCTAGATCAACAACTCCCTATTGCACACTGGCAGCTGATTGTAGGAAAATTTCCTCGGCCAATTTCGCTGATTAAAACTACTCACAACGGAAACAGCCCACCGCAGCCACCTCAGATTTACTGGCAAAATGGATCACTGGGTAGCTTGTCAATAACTGAACGCGGATCAAGGATGAAAATTGGAAGAAGGTGTACTGAATTGTGAAAAAATAAGCAAAATGTAAACAGTAAACGATACAATCCTAACATGTTTAAAGTCGAGCATATGATAAGAAAAACAGCGTCGTGGTCGTATGGTCGTGGTGTGTGACTGCGATGCGGGACGACCGTGTTCCAATATCTCTCTCTCTGTCTCTCTCTCTCTCATTCTCTCTCTGTGTGTGTGTATGTGTGTGTGTGTGTGATCAAACGAATCCAGACACCTGGCTGAAAATGACTTACAAGTTCGTGGCGCCCTCAATCGGTAATGCTGGAGTTCACTGTGGTGTTGGCCCACCCTTAGCCTTGATGGCAGCTTCCACTCTCACAGGCATACGGTCAATCAGATGCTGGAAGATTTCTTGGGGAATGGTAGCCCATTCTTCACGGAGTGATGCACTGAGGAGAGGTATCGTTGTCGGTCGGTGAGGCCTGCGCGAAGTCGGCGTTCCAAAACATCCCAAAGCAGTGCTATAGTATTCAGGTCAGTCCTCTGAGCAGGCCAGTCCATTATAGGGACGTAATTGTCGTGTAACCACTCCGCCACAGGTCGTGCGTTATGAAAAGGTACTCGATCATGTTCAAATACACAATCACCGTCCAGAAATTGCTCTTCAACAGTGGGAAGAAAGAAGGTGCTTAAAACATCAATGTAGGCCTGTGCTGTGATAGTGTCATGCAAAGTAACAATGGGTGCAAGCACCCTTCACGATAAACACGACCACACCGTAACACTACCGCCTCCGAACTTTAAGGTTGGCACTACACTCGCTGGCAGATGACATTCACCGGGCATTCGTACACCCTGAAATTGGATCGCCACATTGTGTACCGTGATTCGTCATCCACAGAATGTTTCTCCACTATTTAATCGTCCATTGTTTACGCTCCTTACACCAAGCGATGCATCGTTTGGCGTTTACTGGCATTATGTGTAGCTTATGAGCAGCCACTCGACCAAGAAATCCAAATTTACTCACCTCCCGCCTAACTGTCACATTACTTGCAGTGGATCCTGATGCAATTTGGAATTCCTGCGTGATGGTCTGGATAGATGTCTGTGTATTACACATTACGCTTTTGTCCTGTACATGTCCCGACATTGTTCCACTTCACTATCACATCGGAAACACAGGAACTGGGGATGTTTATCATAGGAGTGCGTAAATCTCGCGTACAGAGGTATGACACAAATGGCAACCCTGTGAGTTCCGAGGAGCGCCCCATCTGCTGTTTCACGATGTCTAATGACTAGTGAGCTCGCTCATATGGAGCATCTGGCGGTAGGTGGCAGCACAATGCACCTACAATGAAAAACGAATGTTTTTGGTGGTGTCCGGATACTTTTTATCACATAGTATATATACTAGAAGGTATCAAATAGATTATATGATGGTAAGACGACAATTTAGGAACCAGGCTTTAAATTGTTAGACCTTTCCTGGGGCAGATGCGGACTACATTGGTTGTGAACAGTAGATTGAAGAAACTGCAAAAAGGAGGGAACTTAAGGTGATAGGACCTGGATCAACTGACTAAACCAGAGGTTGTACAGAGTTTCAAGGAGAACATAAGGGAACAATTCACAGGAATGGGGGAAAGAAATACAGTTGAAAAAGAATGGGTAGCTTTGAGGGATGAAATAGTGAAGGCAGCAGAGGATAAAGTAGGTAAAAAGACGACGGCTAGTAGAAAACCTTGGGTAACAGAAGAAATATTGAATTTAATTGATGAAAGGAGAGAATATAAAAATGCAGTAAATGAAGCAGGCAAAAAAGGAATACAAACATCTCAAAAATGAGATCGACAGGAAGTACAAAGTGGCTAAGCAGGGATGGCTAGAGGACAATTGTAAGGATGTAGATTCTTATCTCACTAGCGGTAAGATAGATACTACTTACAGGAAAATTAGAGAGACCTTTGGAGAAAAGAGTACACTTGTATGAATATCACGAGCTTAGATGGAGCCGGCCGCAGTAGCCGAGCGGTTCTAGGCCCTACAGTCTGAAACCGCGCGACCGTTACGGTCGCAGGTACGAATCCCACCTCGGGCATGGATGTCTGTAATGTCCTTAGGTTAGTTAGGTTTAAGTAGTTCTACGTTCTAGGGGATTGATGACCTCAGATGTTAAGTCCCATAGTGCTCAGAGCCATTTGAACCATTTAGCTTGTATGCGAACCCAGTTCTAAGCAAAGAGGGGAAAGCAGACTGTTGGAAGGAGTATATAGAGGCTCTATACATGGGCGGTGCACTTGAGGACAATATTATGGAAATGGAAGAGGATGTAGATGAAGATATAGTGGGAGATTTGATACTGCGTGAAGAGTTTGACAGAGCACTGAAAGACCTGAGTCGAAATAAGGTTACGGGAGTAGACAACATACCATTAGAATTACTGACAGCCTTGGAAGAGCCAGTCCTGACAAAACTCTACCATCTGGTGAGCAAAACGTATGAGACAGGCGAAATACCCTCAGACTTCAAGAAGAATATAATAATTCCAATCCCAAAACAAGCAGGTGTTGACAGATGTGAAAATTACCGAACTATCAGTTTAATAAGTCACAGATGCAAAATACTAACACGAATTCCTTACAGACGAATGGAAAAACAGGTAGAAGCCGACATCGGGGAAGATCAGTTTGGATTCCGTAGAAATATTGGAACACCTGAGGCAATACTGATCCTACGACCTATCTTAAAAGATAGATTAAGGAAAAGCACACCTACGTTTCCAGCATTTGTAGATTTAGAGAAAGTTTTTGACAATGTTGACTGGATTACTCAAATTCTGAAGGTCTAAGGGGTAAAATATGGGGAGCGAAAGGCTATTTCCTATTTGTACAGAAACCAGATGGCAGTTATAAGAGTCGAGGGACATGAAGGGAAGCAGTGGTTCGGAAGGGAGTGAGACAGTTTTGTATCCTCTCCCAGAGGGTGGGCTTGCTGGTAGTTGGGAGCTCCAACGTCAGGCGCGTAATGGGGCCCCTTAGCGAAATGGCAGCAGAAAACCAATGTGCACTCCGTGTGCATACCGGGGGAGTCATTCCAGATGTGGAAAGGGTCCTTCCGGATGCCATGAAGGGTACAGGGTGCACCCATCTGCAGGTGGTCGCTCATGTCGGCACCAATGATGTGTGTCGCAATGGATCGGAGGAAATCCTCTCTGGCTTCCGGCGGCTATCTGATTTGGTGAAGACTGCCAGTCTTGCTAGCGGGATGAGAGCAGAGCTCACCATCTGCAGCATCGTCGACAGGACTGACTGCGGACCTTTGGTACAGAGCCGAGTGGAGGGTCTGAATCTGAGACGGTTCTGCGACCGTGTGGGCTGCAGATTCCTCGACTTGCGCCATAGGGTGGTGGGGTTTCGGGTTCCGCTGGATAGGTCAGGAGACCACTACACGCAACAAGCGGCTACACGGGTAGCAGGGGTTGTGTGGCGTGGGCTGGGCGGTTTTTTAGGTTAGATGGCCTTGGGCAAGTACAGAAAGGGCAACAGCCTCAACGGGTGCGGGGCAAAGTCAGGACATGCGGGGACCAAGCAGCAATCGGTATTGTAATTGTCAACTGTCGAAGCTGCGTTGGTAAAGTACCGGAACTTCAAGCGCTGATAGAAAGCACCGAAGCTGAAATCGTTATAGGTACAGATAGCTGGCTTAAGCCAGAGATAAATTCTGCCGAAATTTTTACCAAGGTACAGACGGTGTTTAGAAAGGATAGATTGCATGCAACCGGTGGTGGAGTGTTCGTCGCTGTTAGTAGTAGTTTATCCTGTAGTGAAGTAGAAGTGGATAGTTCCTGCGAATTATTATGGGTGGAGGTTACACTCAACAACCGAGCTAGGTTAATAATTGGCTCCTTTTACCGACCTCCCGACTCAGCAGCATTAGTGGCAGAACAACTGAGAGAAAATTTGGAATACATTTCACATAAATTTCCTCAGCATGTTATAGTCTTAGGTGGAGATTTCAATTTACCAGATATAGACTGGGACACTCAGATGTTTAGGACGGGTGGTAGGGACAGAGCATCGAGTGACATTATACTGAGTGCACTATCCGAAAATTACCTCGGGCAATTAAACAGAGAACCGACTCGTGGAGATAACATCTTGGGCCTACTGATAACAAACAGACCCGAACTTTTCGACTCTTTAAGTGCAGAACAGGGAATCAGTGATCATAAGACCGTTGCAGCATCCCTGAATAAGGAAGTTAATAGGAATATAAAAAAAGGGAGGAAGGTTTATCTGTTTAGCAAGAGTAATAGAAGGCAGATTTCAGACTACCTAACAGATCAAAACGAAAATTTCTGTTCCGACACTGATAATGTTGAGTGTTTATGGAAAAAGTTCAAGGCAATCTTAAAATGCGTTTTAGACAGGTACGTGCCGAGTAAAACTGTGAGGGACGGGAAAAACCCACCGTGGTACAACAACAAAGTTAGGAAACTACTGCGAAAGCAAAGAGAGCTTCACTCCAAGTTTAAACGCAGCCAAAACCTCTCAGACAAACAGAAGCTAAACGATGTCAAAGTTAGCGTAAGGAGGGCTATGCGTGAAGCGTTCAGTGAATTCCAAAGTAAAATTCTATGTACCGACTTGACAGAAAATCCTAGGAAGTTCTGGTCTTACGTTAAATCAGTAAGTGGCTCGAAACAGCATATCCAGACACTCCGGGATGATGATGGCATTGAAACAGAGGATGACACGCGTAAAGCTGAAATACTAAACACCTTTTTCCAAAGCTGTTTCACAGAGGAAGACCGCACTGCAGTTCCTTCTCTAAATCCTCGCACAAACGAAAAAATGGCTGACATCGAAATAAGTGTCCAAGGAATAGAAAAGCAACTGGAATCACTCAATAGAAGAAAGTCCACTGGACCTGATGGGATACCAATTTGATTCTACACAGAGTACGCGAAAGAACTTGCCCCCCTTCTAACAGCCGTGTACCGCAAGTCTGTAGAGGAACGGAGGGTTCCAAATGATTGGAAAAGAGCACAGGTAGTCCCAGTCTTCAAGAAGGGTCGTCGAGCAGATGCGCAAAACTATAGACCTATATCTCTGACGTCGATCTGTTATAGAATTTTAGAACATGTTTTTTGCTCGAGTATCATGTCGTTTTTGGAAACCCAGAATCTACTATGTAGGAATCAACATGGATTCCGGAAACAGCGATCGTGTGAGACCCAACTCGCTTTATTTGTTCATGAGACCCAGAAAATATTAGATACAGGCTCCCAGGTATATGCTATTTTTCTTGACTTCCGGAAGGCGTTCGATACAGTTCCGCACTGTCGCCTGATAAACAAAGTAAGAGCCTACGGAATATCAGACCAGCTGTGTGGCTGGATTGAAGAGTTTTAGCAAACAGAACACAGCATGTTGTTATCAATGGAGAGACGTCTACAGACGTTAAAGTAACCTCTGGCGTGCCACGGGGCAGTGTTATGGGACCATTGCTTTTCACAATATATATAAATGACCTAGTAGATAGTGTCGGAAGTTCTATGCGGCTTTTCGCGGATGATGCTGTAGTATACAGAGAAGTTGCAGCATTAGAAAATTGTAGCGAAATGCAGGAAGATCTGCAGCGGATAGGCACTTGGTGCAGGGAGTGGCAACTGTCCCTTAACATAGACAAATGTAATGTATTGCGAATACATAGAAAGAAGGATCCTTTATTATATGATTATATGATAGCGGAACAAACACTGGTAGCAGTTACTTCTGTAAAACATCAGGGAGTATGCGTGCGGAACGATTTGAAGTGGAATGATCATATAAAATTAATTGTTGGTAAGGCGGGTACCAGGTTGAGATTCATTGGGAGAGTGCTTAGAAAATGTAGTCCATCAACAAAGGAGGTGGCTTAAAAGAACACTCGTTCGACCTGTACTTGAGTATTGCTCATCAGTGTGGGATCCGTACCAGATCGGTTTGATGGAGGAGATAGAGAAGATCCAAAGAAGAGCGGCGCGTTTCATCACAGGGTTATTTGGTAACCGTGTTAGCGTTACGGAGAAGTTTAATAAACTCAAGTGGCAGACTCTGCAAGAGAGGCGCTCTGCATGGCGGTGTAGATTGCTTCCCAGGTTTCGAGAGGGTGCGTTTCTGGATGAGGTATCGAATATATTGCTTCCCCCTACTTATACCTCCCGAGGAGATCACGAATGTAAAATTAGAGAGATTAGAGCGCGCACGGAGGCTTTCAGACAGTCGTTCTTCCCGCGAACCATACGCGACTGGAACAGGATAGAGAGGTAATGACAGTGGCACGTAAAGTGCCCTCCGCCACACACCGTTGGGTGGCTTGCGGAGTATAAATGTAGAAGTAGTAGATGTAGATGATGTTATTCAATCTGTATATTGTGCAAGCAGTAAAAGGAACAAAAGAAAAATTCGAAGTAGGTATTAAAAGCCATGGAGAAGAAATAAAAACTTTGAGATTTGCCGATGACATTGAAATTCTGTCAGAGACAGCAAAGGGTTTGGAAGAGCAATTGAACGGAATAGACGGTTTCTTGAAAGGAGGATATAAGATGAACATCAAGAAAAGCAAAACAAGGATAATGGAATGTAGTCGAATTAAGTCGGGTGAAGCTGAGGGAATTACATTAGGAAATAAGACACTTAAAGCAGTAAAGGAGTTTTGCTATTTGGGGAGCAAAATAACTGATGATGGTCGAAGTAGAGACTATATAAAATGTAGACTGGCAATGGCAAGGAAAGTGTTTCTGTAGAAGAGAAATTTGTTAACATTGAGTGTAGATTTAAGTGTAAGGAAGTCGTTTCTGAAAGTATTTGTATGGAGTGTAGCTATGTATGGAAGTGTAACATTAACGACAAATAGTTTGGACAAGAAGGGAATTGAAGCTTTCGAAATGTGGTGCTACAGAAGAATGCTGAAGATTAAATGGGTGGATCATATAACTAATGAGGAGGTATTGAATGGAATTGGGAAGAAGAGGAGTTAGTGGCACAACTTGAGTAGAAGAAAGGATCGGTTGGTAGGACATGTTCAGAGGCATCAGGGGATCACCAATTTAGCATTTGAGGGCAGCGTGGAGGGTACAAATCGTAGAGGGAGACCAAGAGATGAGTGCACTAAGCAGATTCAGAAAGATGTAGGTTGCAGTAGGTACTGGGAGATGAAGAAGCTTGCACAGGATAGAGTTGCATGAAGAGCTGTATCTAACCAGTCTCAGGACTGAGAACTACAACAATATATACGTATATAAAATGATATAGCCATGTGTATTCACATACAGACATGTGTAAACAGACAGAATACGACGCTGCGGTCGGCAACGCCTGTATAAGGCAACTGTACAAGTGTCTGACGCAGTTCTTAGATCGCTTACTGCTGTAACAATAGCAGATTATCAAGATTTAAGTCAGTCTGACCGTGGTATTGCAGTCGGCTCACAAGTGATGGGAACTGCATCCCCGAGGTAGCGATGAAATGGGTATTTTCCAGTACGACCATTTCACGAGTATATCGTGGATGTTAGGACCCGATAAAACATCAAATCTCTTTCATCGCTGCGGCCGAAAATGATCCTACAAGAACAGGACTAACGACGACTGAAAAGAATCGTTCAAAGTGACAGAACTGAAACTCTTCCCCAAATTACTGCAGGCTTCATTCCTGGGCCATCAACAAGTGTCAGTCTGCGAATCATTCAACGAAACCTTATCGGTATGGGCTTTCGGAGCCGAAGGCCCACTCTTGTACACTTGATGACAGAACGACAAACAGTTTTACGCCTCGCCCGGGTCCATCAACACCGTACATTCGACTGTTGATGACGGGAGACATGTTGTCTGATCGGAGGAGTCTCGTTTCAAATTGTATCTAGCTGATGGAGGTGTGAGGGTATGGAGATAACCTCATGAATCCAGCAATACTTCAGACATCAGTCGAGTCCATACCACGTCGTGTTGCGGCACTTCTGCGTGCTCTTGGGTACCCTACACGATATTAGGCATGTGTACCAGTTTATTTGGCTCTTCGGTATATACAGGTTGTTTCAGACGTGATAGTGACTATTCAGGGGTATGACAGAAATGATCATTCGAAAGAAAAAAGTCATGTAAACATGGGCATACCTTAAGAGCTGTGAACAATTCTCGATCTTAGATACTGTGTATGACATCTCTTCTACTGCAGCTTGTTTGCTTTCCATATTTTGGGAAGTGGTAGTATGGACAAAAACAAGAAAAAATGTCCAGTAAACATGTGCTCTCAAATGCATACCAAAGGGCTATGAACACCTGTTCGTTTTCGCGAGTTTGAAACACAACTCTTCTAATGAACAAGTGCTTATAACTTTCAAGGTACGCATATTAGAGAAATTGTTTACTGTACATTTTTTCTTCATTTGGTTCATCTACCACTTCCCAAAATATGGAAAGCAATGAGCTTGCAGTAGAAGAGATTTGTTTCACAGTATCGAAATAAAGAATTGCTCATAGTTCTTAAGGTATACGATTTAGATCTCATGTTCACTTGATTCTTTTGTTTCGAATGATCATTCCTCTCATTTGCCTGAAAACGCTGAAGTGCCTCAATACGACGTGGCATTCACTCGACTGGTATCTGAAGTAGTAAAGAATTTCACTATCAACTTTCCACTTGGTCAGAGACGTGTCTGTTCTCCTTCTGTAGCCATACTCTACATTCTTTATGGAATATACTACCGTCGTAAGTAAATGTGCTGAATAGTGAGAACAGGCAAGATGCCGTATAAACGTCTCACAGAAATGAAAACAACAAATAAACGGATGTGAACGTTGTTATAGCAAAGGAATGCAAAAGTCAGAGCGTCCAAAACGGAACTCAAGATTCAGAAAATGAGATACTTGTGCAGAAAAATTAGGGGGTACGTACGTGTTTAGGTTTCCTCTACACACCTCGCTGTTTCAAGCTGACGTTACATCAAAACACAGACGCAAATTTGAATGCACCTAACAGACACGTTAATGACCACACGAACAGTCCATAATTTCGTGCAAAAAAGAGGGGGGCCAAGAAGGATAACCCCGCCACAATCCCACATCGTGACTACATAACCACAACGTGCGCACTATACAACTGCGCTCAGTCTGGTATACTGAGCTTGGCCCATTCAGTGGTCCGACTTTCCTTCTTTTTTCACAATTTAGTACACTTGCTTCGTTTTCATGCTTGATCTGTGTTCAATTCCTTACGAGATATCCACCGGGCCACCTTACCACTAAATGTGAGCGGGGTGCGATGGGAAGTTTTGTAGTCAGTGTATCGTGCGAGTAAATTGGTCTCATTTCAGTTACTTTCTTACAATGCGTTTATATTGACCACATTTTAAGGTACTCTGTAGTCCCATTGTTGCCATCTACGCTTCCGCAAGTTCCTACAATAAAAGACTATACTGTGGTACCGACTCGCAGTATTGTAGATGAACGAAGCAGTTATAAGTAGTAGCTCAAAAATAATAGTAAGAAAGAGACTAGGCGTTGCCAGAGTTGTACGTGAAGGGTTTACGGGGACTCCGTATGGCCTGGCCATACGCTCCTTTGCCTTTGTAAATTCTTACTTTTCACCATGAGACTTGTTCTCTCTTTCACATGCCGACAAAGCTGCAACGCCAAGACCAGTAATCTGGTCGTTGCCACAATATTATTTTCAGATCGAATGCTGGCGAGCGTATGAAGAGGTAACCTATTTGTTTGCTCTGTTATGTTTGGTTTCCCTGTCTCAAGCTTACTACCATTGAAGAGTATTTTTCACCGAACGAGTATTGCCTAGCATACGATCATTCTGGAAATATTGATACCTAGTATGTCTATTCTTTACAGACGAATGGAAAAACTGGTAGAAGCCGAACTCGGCGAAGATCAGTTTGGATTCTGCAGAAATGTTGGAACACGTGAGGCAATACCCTACGACTTATCTTAGAAAATAGATTAAGGAAAGGCAAACCTACATTTCTAGCATTTGTAGACCTGGAGAATCCTTTTGACAATGTTGACTGGAATACTCTCTTTCAAATTCTGAAGGTGGCAGGGGTAAAATACAGGGAGTGAAAGGCTATTTTCAATTTGTACAGAAACCTGATGGCAGTTATAAGAGTCGAGTGGCATGAATGGGTAGCAGTGGTTGGGAAGGGAGTGAGACAGGGTTGTAGCCTATCCCCGATGTAATTCAATCTGTATATTGAGCAAGCAGTAAAGGAAACAAAAGAAAAATTCGGAGAAGGTATTAAAGTCCATGGAGAAGAAATAAAAACGTTGAGGTTCGCCGATGACATTGTAAGTCTGTCAGAGACAGCAAAGGGCTTGGAAGAGCAGTTGAACGGAATGGACAGTGTCTTGAAAGGAGGATATAAGATGAACATCAACAAAAGCAAAACGAGGATAATGGAATGTAGTCGAATTAATTCGGGTGATGCTGAGGGAATTAGATTTGGAAATGAGACACTTAAAGTAGTGAAGGAGTTTTGCTGTTTGGGGAGCAAAATAACTGATGATGGTCGGAGTAGAGACGATATAAAATGTAGACTGGCAATGGTAAGGAAATCGTTTCTGAAGAAGAGAAATTTGTTAACATCGAGTATAGATTTCAGTGTCAGGAAGTCGTTTCTGAAATTATTTGTGTGGAGTGTAGCCATGTATGGAAGTGAAACATGGACGATAAATAGTTTGGACAAGAAGAGAATAGAAGCTTTCGAAATGTGGTGCTACAGAAGAATGCTGAAGATTAGACGGGTAGATCACATAACTAATGAGGAGGTATTGAATAGAATTGGGGAGAAGAGGAGTTTGTGGCACAGCTTGACAATAAGAAGAGACCGGTTGGTAGGACATGTTCTGAGGGATCAAGGGATCACAAATTTAGCATTGGAGGGCAACGTGGAGTGAAAAAATCGTAGAGCGAGACCAAGAGTTGAATACACTAAGCAGATTCAGAAGGATGTAGGTTGCAGTATGTTCTGGTAGATGAAGAAGCTTGCACAGGATAGAGTAGCATGGAGAGCTGCATAAAACCAAGCTCTGGACTGAAGACAACAACAACAACAATGTCTATAGAATTTGGTATTTATACATTAGAAACTATTTTTATTAAATAACTGAAGTACCGTTTATTTCTGATATTTTTCCACTTATGTACATGATGTGCACACAATTTTTTTTCTTTTTCTAAGAGTGGACGATCCCGATTTCACTTCTCTGTTACCTCGGATATTAGTATTTTTTTTTTCGACTTACTGCCGTTACTCCAGTGTGCCGTTATTTAAAAGTTTAATTTCTTATCTTACGGTATTTTACTATAGTCCAGAATTACGAAAGAAGGTTGTATACATGGAAGAAACCTGGAGATACTAGAAGGAATCAGATAGATTATATAATGGTAAGACAGAGAGTTAGGAACCAGGTTTGATATTGGAAGACATTTCCAGGGGCAGATGTGGACTCTGACCACAATCCGTTGGTTATGAACTGTGATTAAAACTGAAGAAACTACAAAAAGATGGGAATTTAAGGAGATGGGGCCTGGATAAACTGACTAAACCAGAGGTTGTACAGAGTTTCATGGAGAGCATAAGGGAACAATTGACAGTAATGGGGGAAATAAATACAGTAGAAGAAGAATGGGTAGCTTTAAGGGATGAAATAGTGAAGGGAGCAGAGGATGAAGTAGGTAAAAAGACGACGGAAAGTAGAAATCCTTGGGTAACAGGAGAGATACTGAATTTAATTCATGAAGGAGAAAATATAAAAATGAAGTAAGAGAAGAAGGCAAAAAGGAATACAAACGTCTCAAAAATGAGATCGAGAGGAAGTGCAAAATGGCTAAGCAGTAATAGCTGCAGGACAAATGTAAGGATGTAGAGGCTTATCTCACGAGGTTTTTGATAGATACTGCCTACAGGAAAATTAAACAGACCTCTGGAGAAAAGAAAATCTCTTGCATGAATATCAAGAGCTGAGATGGAAACCCAGTTCGAAGCAAAGAAAGGAAAGCAGAAAGGTGGAAGGAGTATATAGTGGGTCTATACAGGGGCGATGTTCTTGAGGACAGTAATATGGAAATGGAAGAGGACGTAGATGAAGATGAAATGGGAGATACGATACTGCGTGAAGAGTTTGACAGAGCACTGACAGGCCTAAGTCGGAACAAGGCCACGGGAGTAGACAACATTTCATTAGAACTACTGACAGCCTTGGGAGAGACAGTCGTGGCAAAACTCTGCTATCTGGTGAGCAAGATGTGCGAAATACCCTCGGACTTCAAGAAGAATGTAGTAATTCCAATCCCAAAGAAAGCAGGTGTTGACAGATGTGAAAATTACCGAACTATCAGTTTAATAAGTCACAGCTGCAAAATACTAACGCGAATTCCTTACAGACGAATGGAAAAACTGGTAGAAGCTGACCTCGGGGAAGGTCAGTTAGGATTGCGTAGAAATGTTGGAACACGTGAGGCAATACTGACCCTCCGACTTGTCTTAGAAGAAAGATTAAGGAAAGGGAAACCTACATTTCTAGCATTTGTAGACCTGGAGAATCCTTTTGACAATGTTGACTGGAATACTCTCTTTCAAATTCTGAAGGTGACAGGGGTAAAATACAGGGAGGGAAAGGCTATTTACAATTTGTACAGAAACCTGATGGCAGTTATAAGAGTCGAGGAACATGAAAGGGAAGCAGTGGTTCGGAAGGGAGTGAGACAGGGCTGTAGCCTCTCCCTGATGTAATTCAATCTGTATATTGAGCAAGCAGTAAAGGAAACAAAAGAAAAATTCGAAGTAGCTATTAAAATGCATGGAGAAGAAATAAAAACTTTGTGGTTCACCGATGACAGAAATTCTGTGCAGAGACAGCAAAGGACTTGGAAGAACAATTGAAAGGAATGGAGAGTGTCTTGAAAGGATGGTATAAGATGAACATCAACAAAAGCAAAACAAGGATAATGGAATGCAGCCGAATTAAATCAGGTGATACTGAGGGAATTAGATTAGGAAAGGAGACACTTAACGTAGTGAAGGAGTTTTGCTATTTGGGGAGCAAAATAACTGATGATGGTTGAAGTAGAGACTATATAAAATGTAGACTGGCAATGGTAAGGAAAGCGTTTCTGAAGAAGAGAAATTTGTTAACATCGAGTATAGATTTCAGTGTCAGGAAGTCGTTTCTGAAATTATTTTTATGGAGTGTAGCCATGTATGGAAGTGAAACATGGACGATAAATAGTTTGGACAAAAGAGAATAGAAGCTTTCGAAATGTGGTGCTGCAGAAGAATGCTGAAGATTAGATGGGTAGATCACATAACTAATGAGGAGGTATTGAATAGAATTGGGGAGGAGGTTGTGGCACAACTTGACTAGAAGAAGGGATCGGTTGGTAGGACATGTTCTGAGTCATCAAGGGATTACCAATTTGGTACGAGAGGGCTGCGTGGAGGGAAAGAATCGTAGAGGGAGACCAAGAGATGAATGCACTAAGCAGTTTCAGAAAGATGTAGGTTGCAGTAGGTACTGGGAGATGAAGAAGCTTGCACAGGATAGAGTAGCATGGAGAGCCGCATCAAACCAGTCTCAGGACTGAAGACCGCAACAACAACAACAGCATATTACAAGCAATCTCTGTCAGAAATCGCATTTCCGTATACAGGAGCCGGTTCCAGCAAAGTTTTGTAAAACAGTGACGTAGTGTTTTTTTACTCCTTTGCTGCGTTACTGAATATGGTTTGATGACAAATTTTACCGAATTCAGTTTTGCTTGATGAAGCGGTATCTTCCACGGTTTTACTGAGGGTCCGCCCTATTCTTCGGATACAAAGAAAAAAGTTCTGAGACATTCTCCATATTTCCCGTACGTGTGACTCACATCTAAATTATTAGAGTTTAGCGTCCCGAGTGTGTGTGAGGAGGGTTTTATGCAGGCAAGCAATGAATGTTGTCGCTTTATGTACGTTCGGACATTTACATGGCTTATTTTTCAGTTGTTTGAATATCACATTTTTGTCACCGCTATTCTCATTTAAGGACGTTATTTGTAGAATGGAAGTGGAATTTTTAAAAAAAAAAGAACTGTGGCATCATTCAGTACTCCAGTGCATGTCCCTACACCAGTGCTACGTTTCAAATCAATGTTTCATTCATTATTGGAAGGTGTATTGTCTTTGTGTAAACCAGTTCCTTTTTCAAAAGTTCCCTCAGGTAAAGCTATGAACACTTTTCATGCAATTCCAACGTATACAACTGACTTTTTGGATGTTAAAGATCCTGCTGAATCATTGTTGTCAACACCGGTGTGTAGAATACCCTAATGGAGAATGACCAAAGTGTGTCTTGCTCATCCACCTGAAAGAACCGTTAAAAATTCTTATTTTGAAACAGAATAATAGAAAAAAATCAATATATCCAAAAGAGGAAAGACTTTGGCAAGTATATGTCATGTCGTACTTCACCCAAAAGGCCATCCATGTTTATCAGTTACAAAACAGAAAGACCTGTTGACGATGTTGCTATTTCTTCCTAGACAGCACAGGAAGACTTACAGTATACTTTGCAACAACTGATCCAAGCATGGAGTGGTCTAAAAACACAAGTGAACACATACTAATTATTATTTCCATTTAATTTCTTTATTCTCTTGCAAAAAAAGAAAAGTTATATTTCTGTACTTGTATTATCACATATTATACGTAGTGCCTCTGTATTAATGGTATTTGGAACAAAAACTTTCTTATTGGTTCTTAGAACAAGTATGTTTCCTGGTATGACAGAACGGTCTTAATAAATTGTTCTTTTATTTTCAGTTATGAGGTGGGCAACATAAGTACATGATATCCGAATACCATCTCAATGGATACAGGTAAGTTATGAACTAAGAGAAGTGCATTGTTTATTGGTTCTGCCACCAAATGTGAGATTTGTCGCTTAGAATGTTTTCCATTTCCACTCGCCGTTTGTTTGATTTAATGTGTTAGATGTGCTCCATTTATTCATTTTACGGAAGAATAAACCCGACCGACAACGAGCACTTAGAGAAGTTACAGGGCATAGTCTGAACAAAAGCAATCACTATTTCGCCCAGAGGTTTAGAGCGGATTTAGTGCCAGAAGTCGCCCTAAGAAAGAAAAGTAAATAGACAATTTTGTACTGTTGATCGGAGAGCTTGCAAGGCAATTGATGTAGAACAAAGAAATAGCTTCTCTCGTCGAAGTCGGAAACTGGTGAAATGAAAGCTCAAGAAACGGTGGTGGGTACTTGCGCGGATACGTCAGAGAAAACTGTCGGAAGGAAAGAGTCGGCTCTGAAATACAGCTCTCTGCAGGTCTTGGCCACCGCCCAGCACTATGACGTCGTAAACTGGCAACAACTGCTCCGGAACACGCCCGATCACCGAGAGAAAAATCTGCCGGCTAGGGACATTCAGTCAGGCTACTCCTCGGCGATAGAGTTTATTAGAGAGGCAGAATCGCTTGCTTTCAACGGAGAGAAAACTGTTGGAAACAGATGGCAAAGCCCTCTTTCCCACAAACCAATAAACTTAAGTACCCATGAGAAACACGAACTGTGTGCCGACTCTGATGTCTCAACGTCCGTATTCACATAAATCTGGCAATCTGCAAGAAGCTCTATGAGAATTTACACCAAATAGTTTCTACAATATGTTATTCAGTTATTCTTTTAAACTGCAATCCATAAAATGTAAGAGATGGAACAACCTGCCTGCTCGTATGGACATCGGATTACATGCAAATACATATCCTTAGTCCACTCGCGATTGACATGTTCTTTGTCATATATAAAGCAGATTCTAATGAATTCATATCGTAACGCGATCTGACTGTGCGTAATGAAATACGACTAAACACGGGACAGATTGACTTCGCGCAACGTATGTGTAATGGGCGTAGCAAACAGTTAAGTGGTTCGTATGAAGGCGGTATCCGTGGTCTAGGGGTAGCGTCTTTGATTCATAATCAAAACGTCGTCGGTCCAGGGTCCGACCCCGCCACTGCCTAAGTTTTGACTTCCGGCATAAGAAGTCAGCCTCATTCTGCCAACGGCCTTGTCAAAGAGGGGGGAGGAGTGGATAGAGGTTCAGGGCACTCTCTTGCCCTAGGGGTGGGAAATTCCCCTAAAGGCGGAAGAATCAGCATTGATCAATGACGTGAGTGTGCAGAAGGCAATGGAAACCACTGCATTAAAGACACGTAACGTGTATCCACAGGACATGTGGCCTGTAATTGAAGAAGTATCATGATGATCTCCATTGGCAAAAGATTCCGGAATAGTCCCCCATTCGGATCTCCGGGAGGGGACTGCCAAGGGGGAGGTTGACATGAGAAAAAGACTGAATAATCAACGAAAGGATAACGTTCTACGAGTCGGGGCGTGGAATGTCAGAAGCTTGAACGTGGTAGGGAAACTAGAAAATATGAAAAGGGAAAGGCAAAGACTCAATCTAGATATAGTAGAGATCAGTGAAGTGAAGTGGAAGGAAGACAAGGATTTCCGGTCAGATGAGTATCCGGTAATATCAACAGCAGCAGAAAATGGTATAACAGGTGTAGGATTCGTTATGAATAGGAAGGTAGGCCAGACGGTGTGTTACTGTGAACAGTTCAGTGACCGGGTTGTTCTAATCAGAATCGACAGCAGACCAACACCGACAACGATAGTTCAGGTATACATGCCGACGTCGCAAGCTGAAGATGAACAGATAGAGAAAGTGTATGAGGATATTGAAAGGGTAATGCAGTATGAAAAGAGGGACGAAAATCTAATAGTCATGGGCGACTGGAATGCAGTTGTAGGGGAAGGAGTAGAAGAAAAGGTGACAGGAGAATATGGGCTTGGGACGAGGAATGAAAGAGGAGAAAGACTAATTGAGTTCTGTAACAAGTTTCAGCTAGTAATAGCGAATACCCTGTTCAAGAATCACAAGAGGAGGAGATATACTTACAAAAGGCCGGGAGATACGGGAAGATTTCAATTAGATTACATCATGGTCAGACAGAGATTCCAAAATCAGATACTGCATTGTAGGGCGTACCCAGGAGCAGATATAGACTCAGATCACAATATAGTAGTGATGAAGAGTAGGCTGAAGTTCAAGACATTAGTCAGGAAGAATCAATACGCAAAGAAGTGGGATACGGAAGTACTAAGGAATGACGAGATACGTTTGAAGTTCTCTAACGCTATAGATACAGCAATAAGGAATAGCGCAGTAGGCAGTACAGTTGAAGAGGAATGGACATCTCTAAAAAGGGCCATCACAGAAGTTGGGAAGGAAAACGTAGGTACAAAGAAGGTAGCTGCGAAGAAACATTGGGCAACAGAAGAAATACTTCAGTTGATTGATTAGAGGAGGAAGTACAAACATGTTCCGGGAAAATCAAGAATACAGAACTACAAGTCGCTGAGGAATGAAATGAATAGGAAGTGCAGGGAAGCTAAGACGAAATGGCTGCAGGAAAAATGTGAAGACATCTAAAGAGTTATGATTGTCGGAAGGACAGACTCAGCGTACAGGAAAGTCCAGACAACCTTTGGTGACATTAAAAGCAACGGTGGTAACATTTGCAACGGGAATTCCACTGTTAAATGCAGAGCATATAGGTCGAAAAAATAAATTGAAAGCTTCTATGGGGGTGAAGATTTGTCTGATGTGATAGAAGAAGAAACAGGAGTCGATTTAGAAGAGATAGGGGATCCAGTATTAGAATCGGAATTTAAAAGAGCTTTGGAGGACTTAAGGTCAAATAAGGTAGAAGGGATAGATAACATTCCATCAGAATTTCTAAAATCATTGGGGGAAGTGGCAACAAAACGACTATTCACGTTGGTGTGTAGAATATATGAGTCTGGCGACATACCATCTGACTTTCGGAAAAGCATCATCCACACAATTCCGAAGTCGACAAGCCGGCCGCGGTGGCCGTGCGGTTCTGGCGCTGCAGTCTGGAACCGCGGGACTGCTACGGTCGCAGGTTCGAATCCTGCCTCGGGCATGGAAGTGTGTGATGTCCTTAGGTTAGTTAGGTTTAAGTAGTTCTAAGCTCTAGGGGACTTATGACCTAACATGTTGAGTCCCATAGTGCTCAGAGCCATTTTTGAACCGAAGACGACAAGAGTTGACAAGTGCGAGAATTAGCGCACAATCAGCTTAACAGCTCATGCATCGAAGTTGCTTACAAGAATAATATACAGAAGAATGGAAAAGAAAATTGAGAATGCGCTAGGCGACGATCAGTTTGGCTTTAGGAATAGTTATGGGACGAGAGAGGCAATTCTGACATTACGGCTAATAATGGAAGCAAGGCTAAAGAAAAATAAGGACACTTTCATAGGATTTGTCGACCTGGAAAAAGCGTTCGACAATATAAAATGGTGCAAGCTGTTCGAGATTCTGAAAAAAGTAGGGGTAAGCTATAGGTAGAGACGGGTCATGTACAATATGTACAACAAACGAGAGGGAATAATAAGAGTGGACGATCAAGAACGAAGTGCTCGTATTAAGAAGGGTGTAAGACAAGGCTGTAGCCTTTCACCCCTACTCTTCATTCTGTACATCGAGGAAGCAATGATGGAAATAAAAGAAAGGTTCAGGAGTGGAATTAAAATACAAGGTGAAAGGATATCAATGATACGATTTGCTGATGACATTGCTATCCTGAGTGAAAGTGACGAAGAATTAAATGATCTGCTGAACGGAATGAGCAGTCTAATGAGTACAAAGTATGGTTTGAGAGTAAATCGCAGAAAGACGAAGGAAATGAGAAGTAGTAGAAATAAGAACAGCGAGAAACTTAACATGTGGATGGTCAAGAAGTCAATGAAGTTAAGGAATTCTGCTACCTAGGCAGTAAAATAACCAACCACGGAAGTCAATGAAGTTAAGGAATTCTGCTACCTAGGCAGTAAAATAACCAATGACCGAAATATCACTTTCAGGAGTGCTAGTTCTGCAATGCTCGCGGGAGAATTTCTGTAAAGTTTGGAAGGTAGGAGACGAGGTACTGGCAGAAGTAAAGCTGTGAGAAGGGGGCGTGAGTCCTGCTTGGGTAGCTCAGTCGGTAGAGCACTTGCCCGCGAAAGACAAAGATCCCGAGTTCGAGTCTCGGTCCGGCAGTTTTAATCTGCCAGGAAGTTTCGTACAGTATCTTACCACAACGTTCAGCCTCACGCCACAGCACCAAACTTTTCATTACAAGACCTGCTCCACGATACAGCCCCAAGAGACTGATCTCTTTTGTCTCATTCGATCACAGTGCCTTCAGATCGGCCTCGTGCTGCATTCAAATTTCACTGGCTCGCCGGTACGGGAAGTAGAAAGAATCTCCTACTTGCTGTGCTAGTGGGTATGTTGAAGATAGAAACGTTTTTAAATAATCAACCGCTCGCTACATAATACAGGAAGAGCACAAAAAAACTTTACATTGTTTTTTAAATTCAAACAAACTAAACGGTACAACTTATTCGCTTCAAGCCTTATACTGTAAATAGGGTATTGCGGGAAATTGCGTGTGAAAGCCGCGCGGGCTGAGGCGCCTTGGCACGGTTCTCGTGGCTTCCCCCGTCGGAGGTTCGGGTCCTCCCTCGGGCATGGGTGTGTGTGTTGTCCTTAGTGTAAATTAGTTTAAGTTAGATTAACTAGTGTGTAAGCCTAGGGACCGATGATCTCAGCAGCTTGGTCCAGTAGGAACTTACCGTAAATTTCCAAATTTTTTTCCGGGAAATCTTCTGTTTATAGGTCCAGGGTCTCAAAACACGCTCTTCTAGTAACATGGCAAACGTCGAGACGGTAGTCATTTTCTTCCCATTCCTCGTGCGGTGGTGGTGATGGACTCTGCCGCAGCTGCGATTCGCTGCCGTAGCTGTGACGTGGTGGAACAAACACTTTGTCTTCCACATAATCCTATTAAAATAAAACAAGGTGTTAAGTGTGGTGATAGCTGTAGCCATCTGTACCACACGTCGTCGTTTACAGTTGCACGGCCACGACACCGTCCGGGATTCTGTGCGTTTAGATGTTGCCGCACAGCTGAGTAGAAGTGAAGTTTCAGAATGAGGTTTTTGAGGCAAAAGGCACAAAAAAGCACGTTGCAGTGGCAAACGATTGTAGCCGATTTCTCCATGAAAAATAAGGCGCCGTAAATCTTCTACCACGAAATTACACTTGGCCAATCTCGTTCATGTTCGATGGAGAATTGGT
Source organism: Schistocerca serialis cubense (assembly GCF_023864345.2). Classification (NCBI taxonomy): domain Eukaryota; kingdom Metazoa; phylum Arthropoda; class Insecta; order Orthoptera; family Acrididae; genus Schistocerca; species Schistocerca serialis. The sequence continues at coordinate 414,058,929 of NC_064645.1, forward strand.
GGTTATGGTCCCTCAAAAAACGAACATTGTACAGCTTACTTTAAAATCAGCGTTAAGCATTGCTTCATGGCTTTCATTATCCATCCATACCTACATTTCGTACGGGCTGTCAGATCCTACAGCTTAGTATCCTGGAGTGAGTGTCAGCAACAACTGCAACGTGTATGTATTCGAGCGCAATCGCTTACGCCGGGTTTTGGAAACGTTTGCTCTGAGATCTGATGCTCACGACTTGCTCGACGTGTCGATTTCTGTGGGATTCGCTGGAATGCTGCTCGATCGCGATCGTTTTTCTGTTCCGGTACAGGTGGAGGCCAAGACTTATGCCTTTGCTGATATATTCTTCTTCCAAAATGTGACAGACGTAAATGGGAGACTCTGCTGTGTGGCTCCTGATGAAACAGTGTGCGAAATGCTCGTTGGACAGCTGTTACCGACTGATAACTGAAGGACAGGCCATATCTTCTGTTGTGGTGTAACTGCCATTTACCACACCAGCACTCTCTGGTGGCGGCAGCCTGCAACAAAAGAATTGAGCCCAAACGTAAAAAATTCATCCAGAGATAGTCAATTAACAGCTTAAGATTGGAAGCGAATAAGCTGACCCATTTAGAATGTATGCATCTTTGAAAGTGTAGGGTTCTTTCATGCTCACCCTCGCTATCCTTGCAGTCAGCCCGCAATTTGTACACACACGCAATAATCCAATATTGTAAGTTTCGAATTAGACATGCAGCTTTCAGAGAAGCACTGTTTATATCGATTTTACTGAACATACCTCACGCGGCAATCTTTTATGTAATAATACTACCATTACAAAGCTTTCACTCACTTACAGGGGCTTAGTTTCCAAATAATATGAAGCTAAAAGATCTTATAACATCCGTAGGAGAAAGTATTACGTTGTTCACACTTGAAATATCTAACGGGTTTAACGAAAATGCGATAATCGTGTGAAAGAAGAGGACAATTCCTCAGACATCGGTCAGTGTAAAATGAAAGTCTCCAGTACGCCATTCAAGTATTTTAGTAGCTAATCGAGTGTAATCAACATAAAGTGCTAGGTCTAACCTCGATCACCTGCAGGTGGAGACAGCGCCGGTTCTTTCTTACTCCGCTGGTGTACCTCTTCCACACCTTTTGCAACAGAAGCAACATGGTGGTTAGGTCTTAAGGAAATATGTGAAAACTTTTGAACACAGATTTAATCTCGTTAAGTACATTGCTCCTTGACATATTCCTTGACGCCCGTAAAATGACCGGTTAATCTGAATAGGACGATTCAGTGGCTCTTTCGGAAAGTACAAATCATTGCTTTGTTGCACTGGGAGTCGTACTAACTAATATACCTATAAAATACGCTTTGCAATATCATAATTTACCGTAATATTAGCAAAGAGAATCGATAAAACAAAATCAAGAACACAAAAGTAATAAAATATTTTATCAAACATTTAATGAGAGACTGTTCATTACTTTTTAAACATAGTCGTTTAAAACTTAAGTTTAAATTAAGAAATGAAACACCATGATTGAATCTTCAGGTAACTAAATATTTGACACAAAAAAACAATATACCTGTGGAGAAACATGCAAGCGTTGACTGCGAGAAAGTGTACGGAAAATCTCGAAATTTTTATCCAAATTTGCTTCACATGTTTCTCAGATAATATTTTGACTGGACGACCTGGAAAATAGGTGTAGCATATCAACGGCTAGTTTTGTCTGGTATCTTACCTCGTAATCGTGAGATACAGTCACGCAGAAAGATTGCGACAGTGTAGGTAATCACTTTGACTACAACACAAGTTCTGTATTGGTCACTAAATAAGAGGCCACTTTCTAATAAACCAGTGACATTACTTGTCGCCTTTCACCTATGTCTCATCTTCAGATGGCCTGAAAACCAGAAATACATAGCAAATAACAGAAAACGTCACTATAAAAAGAATGTTCAAGACTGTGAAACTATAAGTGTCCTCAAAATTAAACAGCTGAGATAAAAATCATCAACATCTTGGTGATCAGATATATAAAGACAGTACATAACTAAGAAAGTTGTCACGGCAGACTAAGCGACTGTCTATAACGCGACAATCAGGAAGACAATTTAAGCCACCAGAGGGCGACAACGATTTCAAAAGCAGTGACAAAAGCGTATTTTTTCTCTTTTCCATAAGAAATGTAGTACACAGAATTAATCACTTTCAAACATTTACGACATGTGAATAATACAATGAACGAAGAATAAAAATTTACATTTATACAGAAATGCTGTCGACAAAAAAAGCATGCGTGTAAAATTACAGATAAAAAGAATAAAAACTCCACAACTGTTCCATAAATTCAACCATTCACTCAAAATTACATAAATATAACAAATCAAGGAAAACACTTTAAAAAGGTACAATAAAATGGAAGGCAAGAACTCAAACCCTCAAAAGATTCAGCGTGGGAGTTCGGGCAAGTAAAACTAGTCGAAAGATAAAGTAAATAAAGATGTGATACAATTTCCAAAAGCATTAGACTAAGCGGTAACAACATGCTATTCAGTTTCTACGTAAGCATTTATTATAATATTAGGTGTCACGAATGTCGGGAATTTAAACTATCAAGCAATGCATGTAACAAAATTAAGTATGGGGAACAGTTGCATGGAGGCAGAGATGCAAAGAAGGCGATAATAAATGCGGGAAAGCTAGGAATTGCAGGCCCAGTATTTCACAGAATATTTTAAAGAATCACTTGCGTCTAGAAGCCAGCTGTTCGTTGAAAATTAAATAAGGGTTGAGCGATTGGTACAAAAACATATCCAGCTCACGGAGTTTTGGCTTCGTATGGAGTATCTGCAATCCTCTCTCTATGGGTAGTAAAGGTTCCCCATTTGTGATAAATGACAACCAAGTGAGCAATTATTTTTATACGTGTGTTCAAGAAACGTAGTGACAATGTTCTTACCGGTTTTACCTACATAAACTGAATCGCAGGAACCACATTTAATTTTTCAGCTGCCTGAGGATTTATATTTATCAGGTTTGTCATCAACAGAAATTCGTAACAAAACACCCAATTTTTCGCGAGTACGGAAGCTGATATGCAACTTCACTTTCGTAAAACCACGTAATAGTCCTGAATAAGAGGCAGAAACATAAAGTATTTTTCTGTCGCTACATTACACTGAAGAAATTGGCGTTCAGCAAAGAGAAGAATTATAGTTAACCAAAGCAATATCGCATTTAAGCAGTATATTCTCAGTAGCATGATCCCCAAACACTAAGACTTAGATTAAGAAATTTTCCTGTTAGTGCGTAACGCATTAAAAGTAAATGTCAACAGATGTGTGTTAAGTGTGAAATCAGAGCAGTATATAGGGTTTTGCATCTAGCTGCCATCATAAGTACTATCCTTTGCGAAAATTTATCACAGTCTTTATACTTGTCATAGTTTTCCAGGATGAGTAATTTAATTAGTTATTTCCTATTCTGGGAAAGAGGTGTCATATCGCGCAGGCAGGAGCGCAAGTTTCGTGCAGTTGAAGCACAAAGTACTACTGAGGACGGGGGCAATAAGCACACCGTTTGTGAACATTCTTGTGCAGCCAGAGTTGTTACCTTGTCAAACCTTGCGCTATCTTCTCATGAAGTATCAAAACTGACAAAGCAAAGAATAATGCTACTTCAAAATTTATTGATGATCTGAACAAATGTGAGAACAATTGTAATTTACGTTTTCTACAGACTTTGTTAAAAGAACGTGTTTTACTATGATTTCCACGTTGTCCAGGTTAAGGTCACATATTAAGCTTTATAAACAGAATTTTCCGGTGAATTGATGTTTAAGCTCAAATTACTTAGTAAATAATTTTCCCACACCTGACTGAAAGAAACTTTAGTTTTTTCCAATATGTGGACCGTTAAGATAAGACAGCATTAATGAGGCATTGTGTTACGCCACAGGATTTCATATTAGGCTCATTTGACATTACCTGCCTTTATACCATCATTCCGGTTTTCGAATTATGGAAATCACTCATATGAATATTTTGAAACTTATAACATAAAGTATTGGCGAAACTCAATAACTTCTCGAGCTTACCTGTGTCACCCTTTCCTTCAATTATTTTGTGTTCCGTGGTAACATTTATCCACAAGGTGATGGGCCTGCGATGGGGTATAACCATCTGGTATTGCAGAAGAATTTTTTGTTAATTACTTGGAGAACTTTTCCTTCATAAAAAATTGGCCAATCACGAAAAAAATTGTTATTCATCGTAGATACTTGGACGATATTGTGAGCGTGTACGGTGGCGACAAACAGGAAATTTCGAGTTTCGCACTGGCTTCAAGCCCAGTACATCCTAAAATTTGTTTCACTGTTGAATTAGAGAATAATTAGCGTCTGAGTTTTGTGCATCTTATGATAACGAGACAGGGTGCCTCGCTTACGTTACATATTCATTGTAAATCAACAGTCATTGACTTAATTATCAGTAATGACTGTAATCATCTATTGGCACAAAAGCCAGTATATTTTCATTCAATGTTTAATAGATTAGTCAAGTCAGTTCTCAGCACTGAATTCTTCAATAAGGGAACTGATAATATCAAGGAGGTATGTAGTGCCAATCGTAATTCCCATTCCTTTATGCTTGTGACTGAGAAAAAATCTTTGGTAAAAGAGATCTTCAGTTTAATGCAGACCAAGAAAAACCACTTTATCCCTTTATCTCTTGTCCAGGACCACGTAATGAGACTATTGTGCGTCCTCTTAAGAAAGTTAAATTGCAGATTAGTTTTCGAACGCGCAAAAATTGGATGTTTTGTTATGAAATTCTGTTGATTAAAAACTTGATAAATATAACAACTCTGGCGTCCGCAAAAATAAATGTGGTTCGTGTGATTCAGTTTACGGGCGTCATACTGTTACGAACTTTTTCACTGGGTTTCCTGAACACATTTACAAAAATATTTCCGCATTTGTTTGCCCTTTATTACTGGTGGGGCACCTTATGTTACGCATACAAAGAGGACTGCAGATTCTTCATGCCGAGCCAAGACGCCATGAGCTGGATATATTAGAGGAACTACAAATCTTTATGTACCAGTCGTACAACCCATCTTTAATTTTAAACAAACAGCTGTCTTCTAGACGCAACTGGTTCCTTAAAATAATAAGTGAAATACTGTGCCAGCAATTCATTATATCTCTACCTCCGTGCAGCTGTTACCTATAGTTAGCAATTTTTTTATATCTATCGTTTGAGGGTTCGAGCCCCAAGCATCCTTGACATATAATATTGTAAACAATGCTATGTACTGAAATGGTTGTTGTTCCTTTTGGAAAGTGTATTTCGTCCTCTGTTTTCCTTTGAGTTTGTGTGGTCTTTTCTTCTTACTTTATTTGCTTTATCTTTTAATGAAGTTCACCTGCACGATCTCTCTCACCTTCTCTTGCGGGTTTTAGAATCCTTGCCCTGTTTCATGATTGACTTTATTATTTCCGTTTTATTGTACCTTTCTAAACGTTTTTGTTTGATTTATTTATGTAGTTTCGAATGAAAGTTTAAATTTATGCGACAGTGGCGGCATTCTGTTCTGTTTGTCTGTAATTTTACACGTATGGCTTTTTGGTGAATGGTAAACTGTAAACTTTAATCCAGTGTTCATTTTGTTATTCACACTTCATAAACTATTGAAAAACTATGAAAACAAAAAAGTTCTTTTGTCGCTAAGTGGCACTATAATCTGATACCTTTGTATGTTCTCTGTACCGTCATATTTTCCATTGTTTGCTGTGTATTTCTGGTTTGCATACAATCTAAAGATGAGTTCTGCACGAAACGCATCAAATAAAGTCACTGGTTTATCAACTGGTTGCTTCTTACTTAGTGACCAATACAGAGACTGTGTAGAGGTCCTTTTGGTATCTTACCTCATTTCACTGGTGAAAGGACGATACGAGGACACCCTGACAATACTTCTGATCCGAAAGTAAAATGCGCCCTGTGAGAAAGAAGGAATAAGACGTGGACGTGTGTTTCCCAAAGCGATTTAAGCTCGTAGAGCATGCCACTTAATGCGACCTCCTCAAATATATTTTATGCATTAGAAATATTCACCAGCTGATTCCACCAACATAAATATCAAACGACTCATACTACAGTCACTATTGTATTTTATTAACAACGTTAACCAGCGGGATGAAGCCATAGAATAATTTCTTTCTTTACAAAGGACTTGCTTTCCCTTTACCCCGGAATAGTAGCTCCCGATGGGAGGAAACCAGTGACACAGCTGGTTTTGACTCCTGGATATAAATTATGGAGCCATGGATAAAGAGACGCTGGAAAATACAGTATATCTTGTCTTCCGCAAAGTCAGTACCCAACCTCTGTTATCCAGAGAACTACCGCATGGGTTATCAACCGAATTTCTGACTGTGTTGAGGATTTTCTGAATGTTGTGTTGGACTGAAACTCATCGACAAATATAGAAGTTACTTCAGGTGTGCCCTAGAAAAATTTTTGTTGTGACCATTGCTGACAACGTTGGATTTTAATGACTGTGCAAACTATCTTTGACAAGAGATTCCTTAAATTAGAACTCGATGTAGCATAAAGTAATGCATGGTAACTTCATATTCGTACTGACGTTAGTATTTGTTTTCTGTGAACTCGAGTGCACCTACGATGTGTGTGTGTGTGTGTGTGTGTGTGTGTGTGTGTGTGTGTGTGTGTGTGTGTGTTTGTAAAGATGCATAATTTTAATCACCGGAATGAATTTTTCGTGGACAGCACAAAGCAGTATCCTAAATCCCAATAATCTTTTCGTAAACGTTCCGGTGGCTAAATTTTCGTTATTTTCGCCAGCATCACGATCCAAGCGTCTGGCTATGAACAGTACAAATTTTCCTGTACCAATTCCATCTGGGATGACCCTACACTGTCCTGAAAACTAGTTAGTGGTAGAATAAATCGTATCAAATCCGAAAAGCGACTGTTCGCATATCGTACCTACAGTAACCGCCTGCATCATGCACGCAACCTTGGTGAAGAGGAAGAAACAACAAGGCGATTGCCACATTAAACAAGAGCGTCGCAAGAGATGGAATGCTGCAACAATAAAACACCGAGGTGTTTTAGTCCTGTCCGTCAGCCTACCAGGATTTTATCTGCTGAGAAGTGAGTGAATAAGACTGGCCTACAAAATCACCTGATATAAACCCCTCAGAAAATCTGTGGCGCATGTTGGAGTAGCAGGTAAAACGCCGACATCAGCATCCCCGCAACTCGGTTTAACTGCACCACCAAATCCTCAGTGATTGGCTTACCCTGGATGCGATTTACCTGCACAACCCTGTGGACTTACTTCCTAACCAAATCCAGGCGGTTCTCACTGCCAGGGGCGGAATTCCACGGTGTCGAATGATGCTTGTAATGATTTCTCTAGGGCTGACTAATTTGTGGTCCAGCGAGCGTATGTTGTGTAGCTTAAAAAAAGATGTTAAGTAATTAAAAGTCTTAGCGTTAACTAACACCTTCTCCGATAAAGATACATAACGTTGCACCGTAATGCAGTAATGTTGTAGAAGGAATGAACAACTTACTAATACTAAGTAACATAAATTTGTTCGCGAGGGGTGAAAGTACCAAGGGAACATACCACAGTACCACTCAAAATATTTCAAAGTACGGACCGCAGTATTTAAAGCGTCTGGAGCCTGTTCTCAACTGTCCCCAACTCTGCGAAGCACGTCCTGGAGTCTGCAGAATGGTCACACTTCGACACCGCGACTTGTGGCAAGATATGACACGGTGACACGTAGAAAAAATAATTTAATTGAAATGACTCAGGTCAGGAAAACCTACGCTGTTCGCATTACAAGCCCTCCACATGCTATTTTGCCTGTTCCTACTCTGCTTTAATCTCTCATAGCGTATTAGCTCCGCGAGATATCATTCTGTAATTGACAGCGCCAAACTGACTGTCCAGTTCAGGCGTGTCAGATTTCATCATGTCATTCAATTTAACGTTTACATTTAATTTGGAAATTTCAGATCTGCCAATTTCTCCATCGCGGTAATCACAATTACCTTCATTCTGTATTGCCAGTATTAATCTAAAGAAGATCAGAACACTGTTTGACTTCATCTGGTTATAATGCACTCTCGAAGTAGCGATACGAAAAGTTTCTTGTGTCATATTTTCCTGTGACCTAACTGTCAATCAGGAGACTGTCTGTTTGACGAGTGACTCCAATAAACAACTATTGAACACCAAAACCACGGATAAAGTGCACGCAGTATTGTTTAAGTGCATGACACAGTATCAGTATGGTCCTCACAGTACCCTCAAACAAAATTAAATCACTTTCATTGCTATCATAAACCGATGGTGGAAGGCTGAATCACGAAGGCAATGTGCGGGGTAACGGTACACTCAGTGACGAACAAGAGACATTATAAAGTTTACGTTGCAATGATTTGACTGTCGTTAAATACACTCGCTTGTCGAAAATTAAAAAAAAATTCCAAAAGGAATAAAAATTTAATTTATTGATACGCATTCTTAGGAAATGGGAGTCAGGGGCTAGAGTGCTGAATTTTCACGGTAATCTTAAAATGTGTGAGAGAGAAAGAGAGAGAGAGAGAGAGAGAGAGAGGGAGGGACGGAGGGAGAAAACGGAGGGAGGGAGGGAGATATGTGTGTAATTTCTAATTGTTACCAAATTAATAACAGCCGAAAACGAATCTAAGGTGAGGAGAATGTGAAATGAATAGTGGAAGGCATATACGAAGATCTGTTAATCATTGGTTCTTCCTTTGTGAGAAAACAAGTTACTTGTAACTTATAACTTCTTTATATTACGCGAGTTTTCTTTTGTTGTCTGAATGCCTGTTTGTATGGCACATCAAATAAAATTTCACTCTGGAACAAATATCAGGAAACTGCCCGTTTTCATAACACAAGGAAATCTAAGTACATGAACGTATACAATTTCATTACAGTGCTAATAATTCTTGCTCAGTTTACTAGAAACACTTTAAGGCGACTACAGTGTCAATAGTTTTCACAAACTGTACCTATATGGCCCCGAATGTAGGATCGAAATCAACAGAAATGTGAAGTATGATGGCAAACCATAGTTATGAAATAATTTTCAATCACAAATGTATCGTGATACACCTTCCAAAACTTGCAGCGGTACCACGTGCAGGAAAATCAGCTACCATTGCCCAGACGACAGGAGGAAAGGATTTACGGTGCAATGAAAGAATCTTTGACTATTCCTGAAGGTATTAAAAGTTCGTTGGTATTGGTACCTGGTCATTCTTCTGGAAACTCTAATCCGACGTCTCGGATTTCTCACTAATCACGCCTTCAAGGAAATAGCTACTCGCAGTCTGCAGACACTTTGTCGATGAAAACCCCTGCAAGAAAGACGAAACTTACTTTGTTAGTGTCAGAATGTTCTGTAAAGTTAACACAGTACAAGTGACTAGGAATTTTTAACATTATCGACAGTGGCCGAGGAGAGACACGTCCTTATGCAAACAGAAAATTCCTGCACACATTTGTAAGGAACAAGGGCAAATAACGTGCCTATTTCGAGTGCTGACAAGGACCAGTATAAATATTAGCGCCGATGTTAAAACCGTTGGTCACTTTTTGTCTCCTTGTGGCATAACGAGGGATCATTTTTTAACATAAGCAGTGCTTATAAGTTAAACATCTACTATTACACTCTCTAAACATCTAGACGTACAAACAAGAATCATGAGACACGCTGTAATCGACAAGGATGAATGAAAAGGTCTTAACGTTTATGTAGACAACGGGGAAAAGAAGTGTGAAATGAAACTGCAATCATAAATTTCACCGCCGGCCGGAGTGGCCGTGCGGTTCTAGGCGCTACAGTCTGGAACCGCAGGACCGTTACCTCTGGCATGGATGTGTGTGATGTCCTTATGTTAGTTAGGTTTAAGTAGTTATAAGTTCTAGGGGACTGATGACCTCAGAAGTTGAGTCCCATAGTGCTCAGAGCCATTTGAACCATAACTTTCACCAGAAATCTGTGCAGCAGTCGAATGCAGCACGGATACCCTTAGTAATCTTCTGGAGCCAAATAAAGTTTGGTAGGTTGGAGACAATTACGGAATGGGCTGGCTTCAAATTCTCGTGGCTTAATGCACAGTTTTTAATATCACTATGAGAGTGCGTGTACGGTCAGCACTGGTTCTGCTTATGGACAATGGTCCCAGAATTTTGTTCTTTTTTTATACTGGTTTTCCTATACGAATTTGGTATTTATGACACTTATGGTTTGTTACGATTTAAATGTTGAACCGTAATATTTGAGTATTGTGGATCTTGTAACTGATTTGAGTGAATTTGTTTGTTGTTTGTAATTATGTATCTGGCACTACTATCATTAATTACAATTGAACCTTCCTGACTTTTGCCATAAATTTAATAGCATTCTTAGAATCGCTTAGTCTTAATGATGTTCTGTGCATATAACAAATGCTTCTAATCTACACTACTGGCCATTAAAATTGCTACACCAAGAAGAAATGCAGATGATAAAAGGGTATTCATTGGATAGATATATTACACTAGAACTGACATGTGATTGCATCTTCACGCAATTTGGGTGCATAGATCCTGAGAAATCACTACCCAGAACAACCAACACTGGCCCTAATAACGGCCTTGATACGCCTCGGCATTGAGTCAAACAGAGCGTGTACAGGTACAGCTGCCCATCCAGCTTCAACACGATACCACAGTTCATCAAGAGTAGTGACTGGCGTATTGTGACGAGCCAGTTGCTCGTCCACCATTGATCGGACATTTTCAATTGGTGAGAGATCTGGAAAATGTGCTGGCCAGGGCAGCAGACGAACAGTTTCTGTATCCAGAAAGGCCCGTACAGAACCTGCAACATGCGCTAGTGCATTATGCTGCTGAAATGTAAGGTTTCGCAGGAATCGAATGAAGGGTAGAGCCACGGGTCGTAACACATCTGAAATGTAACGTCCACTGTTCAAGGTGCCATCAATGCGAACAAGAGCTGATCGAGACGGGTAATCAATGGCACCCCATACCATCACGCCGGGTGATACACCAGTATGGTGATGACGAATACACGCTTCCAATGTGCGTTCACCGCGATGTCGCTCGAAGGCGACCATCATGATGCTGTAAACAGAACCTGGATTCATCCGAAAAAATGACGTTTTGCCATTCGTGCGCCCAGGTTCGTCGTAGAGTTCATCATCACAGGCGCTCCTGTCTGTGATTCAGCGTCAAGTGTAACCGCAGCTATGGTCTCCGAGCTGATAGTCCATGCTGCTTCAAACGTCGTCGAACTGTTGATGCAGATGGTTGTTGTCTCAGGGATCGAGACGTGGCTGCCCAACCGTTACAGCCATGCGGATAAAATGCCTGTCATCTCGACTGCTAATTATACGAGGCCGTTGGGATCCAACACCGCGTTCCGTATTACCCCCCTGAACCCACCGATTCCATAGTCGTCTAACAGTCATTGGATCACGACCAACGCGAGCAGCAATGTCGTGATACAATAAAACGCAATCGCAATAGGCTACAACCCGGTCTTTATCAAAGTCGGAAACGTGATGGTACGTATTTCTCCTCCTTACACGAGGCATCACAACAACGTTTCACCAGGCAACGCCGGTCAATTGCTGTTTGTATATGAGAAATCGGTTGGAAACTTCCTCATGTCAGCACGTTGTAGATGTCGCCTCCGGCGACAATCTAGTGTGAATGCTCTGAAAAGGTAATCATTTGCATATCACAGCATCTTCTTCCTGTCGGTTAAAATTTGCGTTTGTTGCACATCTTCGTGGTGTATCAATTTTAATGCCCATTAGTGTACAAAGACTGAATTCATTTAGAATAAAATCTGCACTAAATATAACGTTAATGCTAGAGAGAGAGAGAGAGACGGCGTATATATTGATTACTGCAGTTGAAGAGTAATTGTTGAACATGTGGCCATTAGATCGCGGTCGCAACGGGCCCTTAAAGCTCACAGCGACGCATGGAGGAATTCTGTTTCATATGTGGTGAAAGTGTAAATTTGAAACACAGGCTCTCTCCATGTCAGTTAAAGTAAATCTGAAAGTACGCCGGAAGTGGTACATGAATCGATGGGAAAATGAAAGAGAATCCACGCATCATGAAGTAATTATCCGAATGGGACGGAAGTCGTTAGATGTTATGTACAGTCGGGCTCAAAAGTATCCGAGCGACCTGAATTACATTTCATCTGATTCGCATGCAACCCACATGACGCAGCCGTCTAGCAGGTCCTCTAATCGCTCCTTGGTACACTCGTTTGACTATTGAAAATGGTTCCAACAAGTCACCACTAGAAAACACTGCTCTGTATCGCAATAACTCAAGATGTGAAGTAATACTACGATACTACAAATATCAGGGAACACCTTATCACAGGTAAGACTGTCCTTAAGGCTTGTAAGCTCACATTTATTACAATAAATGAAATACCTGAAATGTTACCACTCTCATTATTACGTCAGATAGGTAATACACGTGGTAAGTTCGTCGTATTCATGATTTCCCCTTCAAAGTAACATACCGTACTTATTATTTAACACAAAATAACATTAAAAATTTGAATTATTCACGAGCAGCTAGTTGAGAATATGTATTAACTTCAAATGACACGACGAACCGTTTCGTTCTGCATCTGGATTCAAACCCAGGTCATGCAGACTACGCGAAGATTTCGTGACTGACGGAAACTAAGAGTCATTTCTGATTAGGCATACCTCGATTTTAGACAGTATCAGTTAGCAAATATCAACTTTAAATTACGGAATGCAAACATTTTTAACGGACACGAACTCCTATCCAGCACCTATTGTCCCTGTTAACTAACTACGAGAGATGTTAAATATAACTTCTTAACAAATAACTTATTTGAAATGCCGTGAGGTAAAGCTTTGTGTTGGACAAGGATTCGAACTCAAAACCTAATCGGATAGATATCGAAGCACAATCAACTGTGACATATCGCATTATCTCTGCAGTAGCTAGATGTTTTAATTGAAATGACGAGACGAAACATTAATTTTTTCCTTCTCAGGACTCCAACCCACTATCTATCGCTGTTTTATTCTACAGAAAACGAACGTTAAATATGGGTTTATTGCACCAGCAGCGACATGTGAGCATGTTTGATCTAGAAATAATATGACGAAGAGTTCAGTGCCGACTGGGAATAGAGCCCCACACATATCGTTGTTGACTACACACAGGGAGACGCCAGCTACAGAATTTTTCTCCACCAGCAGCTCGGAATAACATCTTGAATTTACAGTTATCTCGAAAATAGTTCTGTGTCTCACTGGGAGTCAAAAACGTCAAATATTGATAGTGTTGACAACGAATGAAAATACATTAAACATCGAAATTATTATCCACCAGCAGATAGGTGTTCTCATGGTAGAGCTTGATAATACATAATGAAATCTTTAGTGCCGGGCCAGCATTCGAAACCATTCACGCGCAATATGTGGAGATGTTGAGGAATCTGCTGTTTTGAACAAACAACAAATTGTAGCCAAGCTGTACTGTCACGGAGGGATCAAATTCCGCGTAAAGGGTGGTCCGAGTTGCATTCCCAGTTCAGAACCAATTTCATCCACATACATAAGCTCAGATAAAAGATGGAATAAGTGTCCTGTGAACCTACATAGCGTATGTTTCATCACTAGAAATAAATAACTAGTATAAGAAAGGTTACTGGTGATAGAGTTTCTACACGTCGACACTCCAGACTTTATTGTGGCCCAACCTAACGTCTACTTGGTAGAAAAGGAATATCATTTTTAAAGTGAATTTCTGACCACAATGCCATTATATCTTCTTCACTTGGTGTAGCCACAAGAGAATGGAATCTGTCTCTCCCTATCTAAAATCACTGACCGAAGTTGTAATCGAACCCACACCGTAGATATATGAACCTATCATCAACCCAACATAACGCCGTTGTGCCACACTGGCTGACAATTCTAACACATAGGCTCCCTGTATCAAATTGCAGTATGTTCAGTAAAATCATTTACTTGGTTGACCGAATCACCATGAACTAGCTGCCTCGGCTATCCAGTGCATACATTCAACTTTATTTTGTAATCACCAAAATAAAATCACGTAACTGCCACCTACAAAGAACTGCCAACAGTGAAGGATGCAGAAATTTAAATATGAAGTGTTCCTTTCTACTTGAGCTACTCTGTTGCGCTATCTGTTTGTTGCAAACGTCCTCCAGTGCAAAAGAAAACGTATAACTGTTTGTCTCTCTTAAGTATTGACCTGGCCATACGCATTATCCCACAGCGCTGTGGAATGCAGAAGTTCTGGAGGATTTGTTGTTGACTTCTCGAGCTGTTATAGCTATGTGTCAGCTAGAAGCATAGTGGTAAGTATCGCACTTGGTAAATAAGATGTCGCGAGTTCGAGTACATTCACTGCTATATTTTTAAAACGCAATTCTGCTGTCTGCTGAAGTTGTCAGTCAAATAGAACTTGTAACATAATTCCCTTCACTTCTCAACCCAAAATAGTCATATGTGGGAAAAGGGCTAACTTCTGCGACATTTTGTTCATTTCAGATAATTCGCATATATAGTTGATGATTAATTTCTCTCTCATGTTTACTATTGTTTTAACAACATTAAAGGAAACCTTCCGAAAATTGTGAACTGTATTATAAGTAATGAAATAAAACGACCCACGATAACCTTACGACGAAAGTCTGTTTTAATAAAACTGAGTATCTGGACACAAGTGTGCTTCTATCGTCACGAATTGGTAAAATACTACTCTGTTAGATCTTGATTGGGTCTATGGTTAATTGGTATGCTGTTTCATACTCAAGAGGGATGCAAATGTGGCCTATCACAAATACAGTTATGTATTTCTAGAAACCTGAAATTTGCTTGTCAGCAGCGGAAAGAGGTGTTACTTGTTGTGCAGCATTGTAAGTTTTTCACCATGAGCAAAAAGTATTATCTTGAGATTTCCTTAGCGATGTCTGATCTGACTGCTTGTAGCTCTTTCACAGAAGGGATAAGAACGCTACACTCAGTAAGACTGGAACTGCGAACAGTAACAGACGCTTTTTCACGGGTCAGCACGTTACCACAGAGCTGGCGAAAAAGTATGTGCCGTAGTTTCCTGTTACGAGACCAATAGTGGCTAGAACTCGTAAACCGCTATTTCAAAGACGAGATTAATCGCGATTTCCACGTGCAACGTTTTTCCTGGGCTGAAAACCCAGTTTCCAAACATACATTGCCTTTCGTGAAATCTTCTCGGGTGATCAGCCGAGTAAAGGCGTCGTCTTCTCGCAACGTTTCGAAGGGTTTCGTACCCATCATCTTCAAGCGAAGTTCGAGTACATTCACTGCTATATTTTTAAAACGCAATTCTGCTGTCTGCTGAAGTTGTCAATCAAATAGAACTTGTAACATAATTCCCTTCACTTCTCAACCCAAAATAGTCATATGTGGGAAAAGGGCTAACTTCTGCGACATTTTGTTCATGTTCATCATCTTCACTTCGCTTGAAGATGATGGGTACGAAACCCTTCGAAACGTTGCGAGAAGACGACGCCTTTACTCGGATGATCACCCGAGAAGATTTCAAGAATGGAATACGCCGAGAAAGTCTCAAATCACATTTATACATTGCCTTGCCGCCAAATCTCAGTTACAATACCAGCAGGAGGCAGACGAACCGATGTGATCTTACAGCAGGCTGGGAAGTGACCATAGCTGGTGTCTCCAAGTCGCGGCTGATACGGCCTGGAATACGTAATGCGTCTGATTCGCATTTCTGGAACTGTGTTTAAGGACTGGAGCGTAGTTACTAATAATAGAACTGACTGCAAACAAAGCATCATAAATCAGTAACTCTCATAGTTGTTTTTATATTTCTTTCGTAAGTGTACTCAAAACTAAGAAACTCATTCACAAACATTTTCGTGCACTCATTCACAAACATTTTCGTGCCTCGCCAATAGTCGAGCACAACAAACAAATAAAATAAAAAAAGAATGTGTGTGTGTGTGTGTGTATGTGTCACAGAGAGAGAGAGAGAGAGAGAGAGAGAGAGAGAGAGAGAGAGAGACAGAGAGAGAGAGATAAAAATCGACAAGAATGAGAGACAGAGAGAGTGAAAACTGGTAAAGAAATTGAATCATAGTATGTAAAGAAATCATTCATTAAAATGACACATTCCACATCATTGTGAAATATAGTATTCATGATCTATGAAACAAGATTTAATCTAATGAAATCTAATCTAATCATATCATACTGATGACTAGCCATGAAGAGTCATGAATTACCGAACTTTCTGCTAATACCAGTAACGAAATCTAAACTTGAAAACAAAAGACGACTATATTTGTAATAAACTGGGACTTCTATCAAGACCCTTTCGTCCCTGTTAACTAACCACGAAAGATGTCTGATATACCTCTATTCTAAAGTAACAAAGTGTGCACGCAATTAAAGATGAAGTGCATGATGTGGAGTTCTGTGACGGAGATACGAACCCAACACGTAATCGGATTGTTAACTAAGTAAAATCAAATGTTTCGTATCGGTTTTTCTTACCAGCTGCTATGTGTTTGAATCTAAAATAAGGATACAAACTTTTGCTCCTAAGCGGCAATCGAACTGCACACCTACCGTGCATCCACGAATATAGCTTAGGTATCAGTTGCTTACTCTCCAGTAGTAAGATGTGTGCGTGTTTGACCAGAAACAACGACACCTATTGCTATTGTTGGCAACACACGAACAGACATTAAAAATGTACGTTAATTTTGACTAACAGGCCGGTGTGCACGTGATAGGGCTTGAAATGAAATTATGAATATTTTTGTACCTTTGGGGGAGACCTAGAGAAGATTCCAGTCTTGAGAAAAGGAATGAGATGATTGAACTATACTGTTCCGAGAGATTCAGATCCTCGAAAGAGGAGATACAAATTCGAATCACAGTCCAGCACCAAATTTTACTACGTCTCAAGTTCAATCAAATACAAGTAAAGTAAGAGACCTGTGACTTTAAATGGCTATCGGTTCATCAAATAAAATAAAAGTAAGTAAGTAAGTTTACTGGTGACTGTATTTCTGTTTACCATGACTTCCGCTATGTCATTTCCCAACGTAAACATGCTCTGCCCAGTTGGTAATGAAGGAACGTGATGTTTAATGCGGATACTGGATTATAACGTCTTTTTCTTGATGTTACCAGGGGTAAAGTAAATCTGTTTGTGCCTCTTAAAAGTAAATGCCTGAACCCACGCATTGCACTTGTGATAGTTCGTTCCACCAGACCATAGTGGCCACATTTCCCTGCCCCAGGAGTGTGCTGTAATGGATGACGTGCTTAGCTTTCAAAATTAGTCACGGTGGAAAAAACGCGTGTCTATTAGATGGTTAAGTAGAAGCAAGCTTCTGAAGCGGAGATTATGCTATTGTCATGTCAGCAGGATGTCAAAACTCTTCTAGGCATCATAGGCTCGATGTGAAGCCATTTTGAAATTTTCACAAATCCAGCAAATTTCTTAGTTCGAGAAAATCCACAGGGAAGTGTGAAGTTGCCAGATAATTCGATTATTGCCGTCATTATTACTATCATTTCTTCATACCGCTGATGGAACACTGTACTTGAAGATCATTTGATGCCTTTTGGTCACTACAGAAGTAGTTTACCAAGAACATGTTCTTTCCCTGTCTACGGAATCCTTTTCATGTTAATATAAAACATCAGTAATTACTCGTAGATTACGTTAAAACTAAAGTAATTGATGAAGACGTTACTTGATAACAAAAACGCGCTGCCTTTCTTCATTTACTTGCGCCTAGAAATGGCTATCGACTACCGCCAAACCAAAAGGCAAGAGATCTTACTGCCTTCCGATATACGTCGCTGTCAGTTCTTCCATATGATTTGGTCGACATGACCTGTTCCAAGTTGTGTATGACAGACAGTGTTTTAGAAAATCAATTGTTTTCCTTTGCAATAAACAGAAAGATTTTCATTCTAAGCAAGTACAAAATTTTCGCAATATTAGTTCAAATTTAATATTCGCTTCTATAATGTAGGAAAGTATTTCACAGTTGCAAAACTCGCATCCGACTCATTGACCTTACACTTAGTCGCTGACCATAAATTCTAGCTCAGAGTGACCCCAGATAAAGTAACCTAATGTAGCGAAGACTGTTTGCCAGCGCTCTTTCTCATGTGGAAAATACGCAGTTCACTTATTGCGCTCCATAAGTACACCGTATCAGTATTTTCTGTGTGTATGTAATGCTTACGGATTAGAATTTACTGGTGCGCTCTCTTCCACTTCTGTATACAATATGCCTGACCTGAACAGGCCCTTTATCATTACAGGCCCTGGGCAGTGCAACATCATACTGACAAGAGTACTGTGCTCATACTGACAACCTGACTTTTCGTTTTACCTGATTTTGTAATCATTTAAATAAAACAACATGACAATCCTGTGCGAGACATTTCGTCCCCGTTTTCCTTCTGTGAAATTTGCCAATAAGCTTTTTGCCTTCCAACCAGTGAAATGCGGCAGAGTACGGCCGGTAAATGATTCACAAAACACGATTTAGTGCCATTAAGACGATTTATTTAAACGTCACAAGACTGCACATAGGTGCAATCGATTTCGAGGTGCAAAGTGTTTATCTTACTTTTGTGACACGTGGGCGTAAGTGATTTTCAAAGACTTTTTATTGTACTGAAATAATCTTTTGTCACAAAGAAACAATGTAAGTGTTTTATTCGTATATATTTTGTAGGAAACTGTAATCGTGATGGAAGATTAAACACCTGAAGGTTTGACACAACTGGTAGGAGAAAACGCTGCATATTAACCAAACCCCGCGCCTCCTCTCCATATCCTCCTACGACACGAGCACGGGATTCTGCTCGCATACTGCTACAGAGCTGTTCCTAGCACAGCTGAGAATTGGCAACATCGTCACAAACATTAGGCAACACTGTGACAGTGCAATCACTTCCGCGTATGGTACTGAATTGACACGTTGAATTTCCTTGATATTCCCTTTCCAATTTAATGACTCGTGCTATATAATCCTCATATAAACTAAGACACTGAGAAAGAAAATTAAATTTTTTGGCTAAAGAAATGCTATTCTTCACATAAGTGACAACTTTTACTATATTTCACGATGCGTTATGAGGCTGAGCGACAAATACCATGATGAGAGTGGCGTACAGAGAACATTGTTTCCGTAGCCCGGTGGTACCGCCCGTGTAGGGGCCAGCGTATGCGAGTTTTTTTTATGATATATTTTATGGAGCTGCGAATTTCCAGAAAAATTATGTATCGAAATCGGAAGAAAACCTTTACACATCAAATACTCATGGTAGCTCGACTCAGTAAGTTGTGTTGATGGTCATAGATCTTGGCTTTCTGACTGCCAAGCTGCTTCGCAATACCAGCGTCTCTGAAGAAATTCGAATCCACCATCAACGATACGAATTTCAATATTGTTCTTCACTTAAGACTCTCATGCCTGGGTGATAAGTATGAAGGAAATGAACCTCTTGATTACTATAGGGCCTGAATGTTAAATTTCCACAGTAGCAATTAGGAACTCCCTGCAGACATTTGCTAACAGCGGATCTAGCAACTTACTTTTTCTCTGGGTAGCTTCAAATATGGGCAATTTTGTCGCCTTAAATCCAATTGAATATTTTAAACATCGCTTGTGAACATCGTTCACTTCTCTATTAATTAAGGTGTAGACCTCAAAACAAGCAATTTGCGTGAGTAGCTATATAGCAGGTTCTGATACGTATTGACACAATCTTTAGCATCCATTTACCATAGAGAATAAAAGAAAGAAATCAAACACATTACATTGCATTTACTCTCTGTACCTTGACTAACAGGTATGAATCCATGACATTAATAAATTATTTGAGGAACCTCCCGTGAAAGGAAAAAGAACAGAATGTGACGCTTTAATTGTAGTGCACTGGATCAGAAACAATGAAATTAATTCTGTGCCACATTGATGTATTGCATTCTACTGTAATAAAATAATCATGAAATAAAAACGGATTTGTGCCTCCTTTGCTATCAAGAGTAAAACACAAATCGTAGACAGATTTTATGGGTCACCACCCAACAACATTAAAGGATTTTACATGGTCGAGAGTGCGGAGTGGAGCAGACCTTGTCAGCAGAAGGCGAAACAATGCAGTGCCTCAGCCCCCGCCGGTAGGCAGTAAACGGGTCCCAGAGAACTCAGACGCATGCGGTGCTCAGAGACAAATGGCCGGCAAAGAAATATTTCTCTAAAACATTGTTGGACCAAACTGTTATTACCAGTGTGACAGAAAGCGAAATCTATTGTAGATTCGCTTGAATTGCACTCGTAGCTTCAGCACCGAGAGGACAGGGGCGATAAAAACTTTGTCGACGTGTGCTTTTAGCTGCCAGACGTCGTATTAGCTAGTCTCGCGTTTTACCTCAAGACTACGGTCGTAGTCAAGAATAAAGTATTAAGACTGAAGTCAACACTTCCTCTGGGAAGGGCCGCAGTCTACAATGATGCGAGATCGAGCATATTGCCGGACATAGGATTCTGAGAAGAGTACGACTGTATTGCTCACCTTACGTGAACGACTCGGCGGTCAATTACTTGCTCTAAGACTGTATCTACAACAAATATTGCACGCTGAAGTCCCAGAAGAATTTAAAACAAAAGTAGTTTATGAGAGCAACGTGAACCATAGCGTTCGAAGTATTCATAGTATTGTACACGTGTGTGTAAACGCCTTCCAATACCCACTCAAGGAAGACAAGGATACACAGTCTACCTTCAATATTATAAATTCGCCTCAGTTTGCGGATGAACTCAGACTTAGGTTGATAATCATTTTGAATATTTAGCAGCACTGTACCCGTTTTCAACCAATGATTCCCACAGCTACAGGAACACTACTTCTGATACCTCATAGACAAAATACTTACGCAGTGCTATCAGACGAAAAGATCAACCTGACCCAAACTGTGGGAAGTTTGTTTTACAACCGTCGTACTGGGATAATGAGCTTTTTCCTATTTGAGATGTAAGCTGCTTGAAGACGAAACTAAATTCCTTCAGCTACGACAATGTTTAAAGAAATCGTCTTAACGCCTCTAAATCGTGGTTTGTGAATCGTTTACCGGCCGT